>NC_136338.1:1553295-1786403 GCF_964198595.1 Lampetra fluviatilis | reverse complement strand
ACGCTCACAACAACGAGCGGAGTGCCGGGCGGATAAAACACAGCAAGTTGGTACAGTGGGAGGCATAGGTGGTGCATCAGCCAGTCATCTCAGTCAGTCGACCCGTGGCATCTGGGTCTGCCCCGTGACCTCCAGCCAGCGGGCGTTCGACACTTCATGTGGCCTCAAGGTGCACCTAGCCTGGCACAAACGCCGTGGTAACGTCACCGACACTTAGTGGCGAGTGGCTGTTGTTGTGGCTGTGTGTGTGGAGAGCGGTGGGGCAGCGGTTAGCGGCGCTGGGCTGCGAACCCGCCAGAGACCCGAGTTCGATTCCCGCCCAAGGCCACAAACACCCAGTGACGATTATCCCGGTCCTGGGCCTCCCCTTGGTCGACTCAGCCTCAAATGAGTATCCGGTGCGGTGTGTAGTAAACATCGCGTGGAGCTGGCCACCCCACCCCGCCTCGTGTGCCGTGCCGGCCTTCATAGGTGCTGCTCACTAACAGCACTTGCCCCAACAGTCTGTTACAGGCTACACGGGGAATCTTTGTTTATGTCTATTGTAAGACTGATTGTGCGTGTGTAATTGTGTGTCCGTGTGTGACTGTGTGCGTGAAGATGTGTACACACGTGTGTGTGTGTGAACTTAGGTCGGCGGCTTCGCAGCACAAGTGCGCAAACCACCACGCCACCGCTCCCCGCTGTGTGACGCTGATGCAGGGAGGCAGGGCCGATCATTCGGATGCCGTTGTATGGACCTCCCGTCTCAAGCGATGGCTAAAGTGGCCCCTCGGGACGGAGGCATCTTATTGGGTCTGAGTGGCATCATGACGCTAGCATCTGGGCCAGATCAGCTCTACAACGGGCAGCAGGAGGCTGCTCGAATTCTGTGCAGCCCCATGGCCTTGTGGAATCACCAGCGCATCATCCACGTGGGTTTTTTAAATCCTTTATATTACGTTCGCTTGCTTGCTTACGACCGTGCAAATCTTTCGGTCGTTTTTTAACCCACTTCCCCGTGATCCAATCGAGCTGACATTTTCCACACAGACTCGTTGTGCGTGACAATTAATGTTCGTGAAATTTTTTTTCCAAAATTTTACACTTTTTAGGACAAAAATGTTATATTTAATTACCAATTGCTTAATGCTGCCATGCAATCATCTGACCCATAGGTGGCAGCCATCTCAAGCCAGAGGACGAGAGGGACTCTAGCCGCCACGCATATAAAGGATTTATAGTGAAAAACTTTGTTTTTACGGGTTATACTTGTGGGCGTTTAGTTTATTGTCGCCCTCCCCTCGCCCGCTACGAAACGGGGCGATAGGAGTTCAACGTGAGCCACAAACATTGATGCACCGCATCACGGAGGCATGCCGGGTCAGGGCAAGAACATCAGCTGGATGGATGTCCTGATAAGTGGCATTGTGCTTGTGCTGTGTGTCGCCTTTTGGCGTCCTCTGGTCTAAGGCTGTTAGAGACTGGGCTCTAAAGAAAGCTGTCTCTGGTGTGGGCCAATCAGTTTCAAAGACAACGCGCCATCATATACTACCAGAGCATGTTTTTATACTCTTTGGTTCTTTCGGTAAATTCACGTAGTTAGAAATAAAATAAAATAAATCACGACGTTTCGATCGCAACACAAGCGGTCGTTACCAGGCAAAGGAGTCAGCCTCTAAATGCCTTTAGATCGAAACGTCGTGATTTGATTTATTTTATTTCTAACTTCGTGACTTTATCGAAAGAACCAAAGAGTATGGATTCTTGCAGTCACGAAAGCTTCAAATGAAGCACGTTTTTTGTTTGCATGTTCACCACAAGTACTCTATTTGGTTAACGCAGACATGATTGCTTGCGCAATGTTTCTGTTTGGTGTTTTAACATCTTAACACAACTGTTTTATTCACAGAAAGGGTAAAACCTATTCTCGTAACATCTGCTGGGCTACGTGGTGACGGAATCTGTGAGACGCGCCTTCCGTTCTCCCATTATGGTGGTGGCGGTGGTGGCGGGCATCTACCATTCGAACTAAAACAAGATAAATCCGTAAAAACAAAGTTTTTCACTATAAATCCTTTATATGCGTGGCGGCTAGAGTCCTCTCGTCCTCTGGCTTGAGATGGCTGCCACCTATGGGTCAGATAATTGTCTGCCAGTATTAAGCAATTGGTAATTAAATATTTAATTTGTTTTCCCTAAACAGTGTTAAATTTTGGGAATTTTTTTTTCACGAACATTAATTGTCTCGCACAACGAGTCTGTGTGGAAAATGTCAGCTCGATTGGATCACGGGAAGTGGGTTCAAAAACAACCGAAAGATTTGCACGGTCGTAAGCAAGCAAGCAAGCACGCAAGCAAGCAAGCAAGCACGCAAGCAGCAAGCGAACTTAATATAAAGGATTTAAAAATAAGTAATATTTTTAAAAACTTTTTTAAAAACACGCTTTAATGAAATGTACTAGTAATGGCAGAACTCCACGACTCCAGGAAGTGGCCCCGAGGCTTGCCACAATGTAAGGGACCATAGCGAATTACAGGCAACGTTAGTTAAGCATGGACAATTAGACCCAAGCCGAAACATAACATATAAAAAATAATGTTTTAAAATATGTATTTTTTTATGATAGCATATAGTATTGTCATCAGTATGACATAAGTATACCACGTTTGCAGTTGATACCACATTGGGAAGTGGGTAAAAATTGAGTTACAAGATTTGAACATACGACAACAACAACAGAGTGAGTTAAATAAAAGCGCGTAAAATTATGTTTAAAAATATTTCATTTTATTTTAATGATAGAATATAGTATTGTCATCAGTATGACATAAGTATACCAAGTTTGCAGTTGATACCACATTGGGAAGTGGGTTAAAATTGAGTTACAATATTTGAGGATACAACAACAACAGACAGAGTGAGTTCAATAAAAAGCGTGTAAATAAAAAACTAGCACGATATGAGTTGATCGTCGCTTGCAGCTGGGATCACCAGCATTGTACCCGTGGAGATCTGGGCCTCGCTAGAGACCCTGGCTGATGGAGAAGGTCTTGTAGCCAGCTGGGAGAACGAGGCAGGCCCACATCCCACCGTCTACAACAGCGGTTCGTCTTCTTAGCCTGGTGGTACATCACTGCGATTTGTGACCAAATTAGTTGTTCTTGAAGGTAAATCATCGAAAAGAAAACAAATTAAACACGAGCACATCAGCAACATCTTCCTTTGTTTCATCGAACCCGATGTAGTTATTAACTCTAGATTTGACTGCAAGGATTCATATTCTTAGGTTTTTTTCGGTAAAGTCACGTAGGTAAAAAAATAAAAGTAAAATAAAAAATAAAATATAAATCACGACGGTTCCACCTGAAGACGGAAGCTTGTGTTGCCTCCGAAACGTCGTGATTTTTATTTTATTTTTAACCTACGTGACTTTACCGAAAAAACCTAAGAATAAGTAGTTATTAACATTGTACATTGCTTTAACCCGTGCTGCAAGGCTGCAGCAGCTGGTTTAGAACCACTGGGCTACAATCCCACGTCCAAGAACGAGGAGGCCCAACGCAACCTCCGCTCAGAGGTTCGGAGAGCCGTGCGGCGCTGCAAGGATGAGTGGCGGTCGCGGTTTGACGATGAGATGAAAAATGCCTGGATAGCACGCGATCCCAACCGATCCTTTAAGTCCATCAACACAAATGGCTTTGCCTCACCCGCGTCTATTACCATCCTTAGGGGAACCAGGGGTGATCTCGTGATCTCTGACCCCCAAGAGCAATGTTTTGCAGACTTGCCGAGCATTTCTATGAGCTCTCAGGGGAGGGGAAATCCCTCTGCTCAGAGGTCATCACGTGGCAATGTGGCGTTAGCCCTGGCGGAGCAGTGCCGCCTCAAACATTGGAGGAAGTGGCCATCCCACTGGGTGTGTGTGTGGCTGGCTGATGAGACGACCTTCCAAGTGAACTGCTGAGAGGGAAGGTGGCAATTGTGTGTGTGCAGGTCTGCCCTGTGTGACGCAATTATAACCGGCTGGGTCACGGGACGGGTTCCGCAGGATTGGAAGGATGCCCCGGTGATTACACTTTAAAAAATATATATAAATAGGTCGTGTGCATTGATTGTAGCAATCACCAGGCTCGTCTCTTCTCTCAATTGTGTGTTGGGGAAGATCCTGGCAAGGATTATTCAACATCGCCTATACCAGGGGTCGGCAACCAAAATAACAAGAAGAGCCATTTCTTTCCAATTCGGTACAAAATTCAGTATTTAAAGAGCCGCAATGCATCTATGTACATACTGTACATACTGTACATACGTACATATCGTCAAGAAGCAGCCCGTAAAGAGCCGCATGCGGCTCCGGAGCCGTAGGTTGCCGACCCCTGGCCTATACCAAACAGCACGCAGAGTAGATGAAATTATTTCACTGTATTGTTATATTTTACCAGGTAAAGCCCCGCCACAAATGAATAGCTCAACGTAGATATTTTATAGCAGCCAAATACTCCAAACGCGAGATGTTGATTCTAAACGTGGAGGGGGAAAACCCTGGTGGTCCCGGACACAAACATGCAAGAGGCATCGTCAGGGTCGAGATCGAACCCACGACCTCGTGTATGCCAGGCGAGGGAGTTCACATCTCATAGCCTCCACAAGATGCTCGCGAAGGCAGTCCCAATGTGGTTCCAATCCAGGGCGGTCCTTACACGGAGTTCTCAACAGGCACCTAAAAGTCTGCCTCAGCAAGCAGGCCATGCTTCCCCACCTGATGATGATTGCTTGTGTTGCGCCCGAAACGTCGTGATTTATTTTCTTTTATACCTACGTGACTTTACCGTAAGAACCAAAGAGTTTGAGTTATTCTGTTCACAGTCAAGGTTTTTTTTTGGAGGGTTAGATCGCGTGAGTATAAATGTTGCGTCGTAACCCTCCACCACCCGACGCAGCCAATCAGCAAGGGATTTGTCACGTAGACAAAACGCGACAATTAGTTACTAGGAGAGTGTAGTGTGTAGTGTATGGTATAGTGTAGTGTATAGTGTAGTGTATAGTGCTAGTGTATAGTGTAGTGTATAGTATAGTGTATAGTGTAGTGTATGGTGCTAGTGTATAGTGTAGTGTATAGTGTAGTGTATAGTCTGGTGTATAGTGTAGTTCATGGTGTAGTGTATAGTCTAGTGTTTTGTGTAATGTATGGTGTAGTGCATAGTGTAGTGTATAGTGTATGGTGTAGTGTAGTGTATAGTGCTAGTGTAGTGTATGGTGTAGTGTATGGTGTAGTGTTTCGTGTAGTGTATAGTGTAGTGTATAGTGTAGTGTACAGTGTAGTGTATAGTGCTAGTGTAAAGTGTAGTGTATGGTGTAGTGTATAGTGTGGTGTATAGTGTAGTTTATGGTGTAGTGTATAGTCTAGTGTTTTGTGTAGTGTATGGTGTAGTGTATAGTGTAGTGTATAGTGTAGTGCATAGTGTAGTGTATAGTGTAGTGTACTACTTCAGCCCACCGGTATGTCGGAGAGTAAATCCACAACGTTGACAATTTGAGTACCGTGACGTTTCACTCGTAATTACAACCAGCATCATCAGGCGATTTGCCAGAATGGTGAAGCAATCCACCTACTTCCGGTCTTAAACAGAGCAAGATGACGTCATCACTGAACCCAGCAGGTGCAGAGATCAGAGGCGGAGGAGGCGGGGTTATTGTAATTGTACAATCGATGAGTAATCATTTAATTTGCAAGTGTTTGCTCTATTCAGGACTTGCAAGTATAAGATGTAAGATTTCGATTTAAAGCTTTCGTGACTGCAGGGATTCATCTTCTTGGTTCTTTCGGTAAAGTCACGTAGAATGGAAATAATAAAATAATACAAATAAAACATAATACAATAATTCTCACGACGTTTCGGCCACAACGCAAGCAGCCGTCCTCAGGTGGAGAACAGGTCTGTCGAGAAGACAGAGTAAAGTGTAGTGTATGGTGTAGTGTATAGTGTAGTGTATAGTGTATTGTCTCTGTCTTCTCGACAGACGTGTTCTCCACCTGCGGACGGCTGCTTGCGTTGTGGCCGAAACGTCGTGAGAATTATTTTATTATGTTTTATTTGTATTATTTTATTATTTCCATTCTACGTGACTTTACCGAAAGAACCAAGAAGATGCCTGAAATTAGTTTCCAACACACAAAAAAACAAACAACGATGCCCCAATTATAACGAACTCACATCCCACACCGGCGCATTGCAATGCCGCTCCGTTCCCCGCCTCTTCGCCACGTGCGTCGCTGTTCTAACAGAGCCCCCCCCCCCCACTGCGAGACGGGGCCGTTCTGGATGCAGTCCCCGCTGTGTGCTATTGATCGCCGTTTGGCTCGACTCGCATTAGCATGAATAAGTCATCACGGGCCGAGGCTGTTGCACCCTGTGTGTGTGTGCGTCTGTGTGTGTGCTGTGTGTGTGTGCTGTATGTGTGTGTGTGCTGTGTGTGTGTGCTGTATGTGTGTGTGTGCTGTATGTGTGTGTGTGCGTCTGTGTGTGTCCGTGTGTCTGTGTGCGCGTCTGTGTGTGCGTGTGTGCTGTATGTGTGTGTGTACTGTCTGTGTGTGTGTGCTGTATGTGTGTGTGTGCGTCTGTGTGTGTGCGTGTGTCTGTGTGCGCGTCTGTGTGTGCGTGTGTGCTGTATGTGTGTGTGTACTGTATGTGTGTGTGTGCTGTATGTGTGTGCGTGTGTCTGTGTGTGATGTATGTGTGGTGCGGTAAGAGCACTTGCCCCAACAGTCTGCTACAGGCTACACGGGGGATTTTTGTCTTTGTGAGTGTATTGTGGTGCAGCGCTAACAGCACTTGCCCCAACAGTCTGTTACAGGCTACACGGGGGATCTTTGTCTTTGTGTGCTGTGGGGAGTGGTGGTGCAGCGGTTTGCGCGCTCACGGCCACCAGCACCGATGACGAATACAGTACGGGAGCCGGTCCTGGGCCTCCCCTGGGTCGACTCAGCCTCAAATGAGTACCTGGTGCGGTGCGTAGTAAACATCGCCACTGGGGAGACAAAGGCGGTCGGGCGTGGTGCTGGCCACCCACCCCCTCGTGTGCCACAGTGCCGGCTATCATTATATCGACTCCACACAGCGCGTGGATTGTTGCGTATGAAGCAGACACCAAACACACATTTCTCATTAATTAATGTTATTTTGATTTTTAAACGGCGACGCTGTCGATTATTTTGAGTGACGTTTTTTAAAAAAATATATAAGTTGACGTAGAAACCAGGAACCCTTAGAACATCTGGGCAGTTATCCAACATCGATTAAAAGCCGGCCCGATGAGACCACCACGTGTCCAAGCCAGTCCCGTTCTTGTTTTTTGTGCGTGTCCCTTGTGTTGAAGCAGCGGAAATCCACGTTGTCGTTTACACGTTGACTTGTTTAGCCAGGAGATTCACACTGAGTCGTGGGACGTTTTCAGCAGGGTCCTGCCATTACGTTTAGGGGGCGTTTTAATTAAAGCAGGTTTCAGCCAAATCCATGACCAGTGTTTAATGTTGTTGTTGTTGTTCTACACATGTGGGAGGAAACGGGGACACCGCATAGATAACCCAAGCAACGTGCGAGGGGGCAACACTCTATCCCCGTACAGAAGGAAAGAACAGATGGGGATTAGTCCACACTTCGCTGTACAGTACCACCTTCTCCTGCGGTAAAGTCACGAAGGTAGAAAGAATAACAGATCACGACGTTTCGATCGCGACGCAAGCAGTCGTCTGATGGCGTTGCGATCGAAACGTCATGATCAATAATTTTTCTACCCACGTGACTTTACCACCGAAAGAACCAGAGTATAATGAATATATTATCAGTGTGTTTTTTGTTTGCATTCTGACCACAAGTGTTGTGGTTAATGCAGTGACACGATTACTTGTAAAATGTTTCAGTTTGGTGTTTTAACATCTCAACACCAAAATTCGATTTAAAGCTTTCGTGACTGCAGGGATTCATATTCTTGGTTATTTCGGTAAAGTCACGTAGAAGGGAAACAATAAAATAATAAAAATATAAAACAATAAAATTATCACGACGTTTCGATCGCAACGCAAGCAATCGTCTGATGCGTTGCGATCGAAACGTCATGATCTATAATTTTTTCTACCCACGTGATTTTACCGAAAAAACTAAAGAATATGGATTCCTGCAGTCACGAAAGCTTCAAATTAATACATGCATTGTCTTTGAAACTGATTGGGCCACACCAGACAGCTTTCTTTGAGCCTCGTCTCAAAACGGTGTTAGACCAGAGGACGCCAAAAGGCGTACACAGCTCAAAGACAACGCACGATCAGAGCAATGTGGGATCAGGGGGAACAACTACATCATGGGACCTCCTTTGCCAGTACCAAAAACATGAGAATAGGTTTTCCACTTTGGTCAAACACCATTTTGAGACGAGGCTCAAAGAAAGCTGTCTCTGGTGTGGACCAATCAGTTTCAAAGACGATGCATTGATTATCAGTGTTTTTTTGTTTGCATTCTGACCACAAGTATTGTGGTTAATACTGTTAGGAACCTCCTGGTTACACCAGCCCACAGGGGATTATTGTGTCCGTCCGTCGTGCAGGGAGGGGCTGGGTGGGGAGGGTCTGGGTGGGGAGGGGTGGGTCTGGGTGGGGAGAGGCTGGTAACCCCGTGGTGCCCTTATAAAACTCAACGTTTAACCTACTCACGCCGGCTTGTGCCCACCCTCACAGTCGTCCATATTTGCGGAATACACCACGCCGCCGTTGACCCTGGCCATTGACCGAGCAACCCAACGTTCCTACCAGCTCCCTCCGCAGGAATGTGTTGCAGACATGATTCCTTGTAAAAGGTTTCAGTTTGGCGTTTTAACATCTCAACACCTGTTTTGTTGCCAGAAAAAAAGGTGAAAAACCTATTCTCACATGTTGGTACTGGCAAAGGAGGTCCCATGATTAAACTAAATAAATTGTATTTTTCTTTCACCCGGACACACGGATACTGGATACGAAGGAGGCATTTTATTTCATCTTTACCACGACGACGCGAGTTATTGCGATATCTCAATCGGTTCTCGCACCCCCCCTCCACCCCCCATCGACCTCCTCTGACCAAAGCGGTGAAGTATGGTCATACAACCTCCAGTGACTGTAACGGCGTGTAATCGATAACGGAGGGATACAAATAATATATTTTGACACCGCCTTCAACCAGGTATCGACAGTGAAAACCTTGCATGCATTACTGCAACGTGACGATTCACATTCGCGACAAGGCAGGCTGCGTCCAAGTTCGAACAGAGGGCAGGGAAAAGGCATTAACATTCGCGTTGTGCGCGGTGTGCGATGTGGATGCTTAGAAATGCCGACAAGCAAAAATGTGGGATCACCCCCGTTAAAATAATGGTACGTTCCACAGGCATGACAGTGCTCGAGAAACAACACGGGCCATGTGGACCATACCACGTTCGTACACGCGAAGATGGGGGGGAGGGCGGTTGGGAATGTGCGGGGTGAGGGGGGATAGGGGAGGGAAGGGCGGTTGTGAATTATGAATGAACCGGTTATCTACAGTTGGGAGAGCCCATTGAGAAATTCTTCACGGGGCGGTCACTCTCTGCACCAAAGACAAAGATCCCCCGTGTAGCCTAACAGACTGTAGTGGCAAGTGCTGTTAGCGAGTAGCACCTATGAAGGCCGGCACGGCATACGAGGGGTGGGGGGGGGCAACACCACGCCCGGCCGCCTTTGTCTCCCCAGTGGCGATGTTTACACAACACACCAGGTACTCATTTGAGGCTGAGTCGACCTTGGGGAGACTCGGGACCGATTCAGTTAAATCGTCACCGGTGTTGGCGAGCGGGAATTTAACTCGGGCCTCTGCCGGGTCGGTGGCGCAGCGTAGCGCTAACCGCTGCACCACCGCTCCCTACATAAACACACGCGCAGTTCAGCACTCGGGATTACTTCAGCGTCAACACACCACAGGCGGCACATTTACTTGGTTCACGAATTCATGGGAGGGGTGCCGGAGATGGTGGTGGTACTGGTGGCTACCCTGCACCAGAGGTCGCAAACGGGTTTTGATTCCTTACCCGTACGCGGCCGCACCAGGGTCGCAAACGGGTACCTGTACCCGTACCCGGCCATACCCGTACCCTACCCGTGCCCGGCCGGGTACGGGTAGGGTACGGGTATCGGGTATCTGATTGCGACCTCTGGGATGAAGCCATGTTGCAGGCGCGGGTGGGTTGATTCTAGGAATTTGAATCGTGAGAAGAGACAAGACGTTGGGAAATGAGTGACAAACTCGTACCCGTACCCGGCCGCACCAGGGTCGCAAACGGGTACCCGTACCCGTACCCGGCCGGGTACGGGTATCGGGTAGGGTACGGGTACCCGGTTGCGACCTCTGTCTGGGAGGCAGCAGCGAGGGTTGGTCGCCGTGCCCGGGGGCTCTGCCTGGTGGCGGTGGCGCTGAAGCAAATTGCGGACTAAATATCACCGGTCCCATCCGTGCGGGGATACGAGCGTTGCCTCCTCGTGGGCGAGCGTGGGTATTCCCCCGCTTTCCTCTCGCACGTCCAAAACACTCGCCCTGCCGACGGGCCGAAAAACATCTTTTCATATATATAGAGGCATGCAGAGCTCGGGCAACTGAACTGTTGGTAACGCCGGCTCCTCGGCGATTGCGAGCGATGCGATTCGCGTGAAAGTCGACGGACGACGACGCAGAACGAAAAATATTTATCGTCGTCGTTTGGAAACGTTCAGTGACAAGGGGGTTCCATGAGCAACGTGGAGCTTGTCGGCTGACCCTGTGTGCCCGGCCGCGAGTGAAATCAATCGGAACCTCCAGGGGCGTAACTTTGACACGGACCCCCCCCACTCCCCCCTCAACTTCTCCACGCGGTTTCTCTTCCGGTTGCAAGCAAAGACCTCGGACCGCATCTGCGCCACACGAAGCCGCCATCGTCTGCGCGTGCAGCACCACGCGAGCCCTCGCGTGCATCCGCCGTTGGACGAGGGCCTCCCCACCGAGTGGCCGGTTAAGCGTGGATCGTTGCCCGGTCTTTACTGGGTGGACCCCGTTCATACCGCGGCTGCGTGGGTCAAGGGCCGGAGGGATGCAACCCTCCCTTCGTTCCAACGACGTACGCGACGTACGTGCACGTCGTCGGCTTTTCTTCAGATTCCGTTCCGGTGAAGCGCGTGCAACTAAAACGCGGTAAGCTTTACCGGTCAACGTCTTCAGGTTGGAAGACGTACGAAACCTCCAGCGTCGCAGTTTCGCCCGCCGGCTATCGGAGAGTTGCGGCTGCGTCGCTGGGTTCTCTGCGGCGAGCGCGACGTCTTTAACATAACAACGGGGCGCTACGCCTCCCCAAATAAAATAATCGCCGTGCCGCATCGCGCCGCGTTCCGAGAGTCGGCGGTGAACGGGGCACCCGCCCGCCCCTTGCAACTTGCAAGACGGTCTCAGAAACGGCAGAGGGTTATAATTGGCCGAAAACATCTTCGTGCATGGAGGACCGCAGAGCTTGGGAAATCGTTAGCGCCAGCTCTCCTCACCGCCTGGGAAAAGGGGGTTAAGAAACCTGGCCCACTGCCCGCGCGCGGCACGGGGCAAAGAGGGAGTGGCGTGCGTGGAGACGCGCGGCGTCAAGACGCGGTCGCGAACTCGGCGCCCATTTCATGGGAGGATCGCGGGGAGCGTTTCCCGGTCGTCGCCGCCGACGTCGGCGTCACCGGAGTCACCGGTCCATCGCCACCTCCTCGCCCGGCGCCTCCGTCAGCTGCAGCAGTGTCCGGCAAAATTCCAGTGCCTCCTGCGGGTGCGACGCGCGTGCACACCGGCGCGTTACACAATGCGCAAACACCGGCGCGTTACACAATGCGTGCACACCGGCGCGTTACACAATGCGCAAACACCGGCGCATCACAAAGTGAGTCACAAAGGGCATCACACAGCGGCTCGTCACGACATCGGTGCGACTTTGTCGCGCAATCCAAAAAAAGTTCTGCGGCGCGCGTCTGATTCGGCCGTTTAGCAGTTTCCTAGATTCGGTGCGTGTGTGCAGTTTGGCTCAAGAACATTCAACGGCTGCTGCCCAAAGGTTTGAAAACCGCCTACAGTTCTGCTGTCTATGTCCTCACCTGAAACCAACTATTACACTGGTCAAAAAAAAAAAAAATTCTGGCCTGGACTTTTGCAGCTGTTCTAGACTAATTTCAGGGTGCCGATTCCAAATCTGATCTCAGATTTGCTCTATCACATCTCATTTTTATGCTATCGGCATACCCCATTTTCATTGATTTTACCCGAAATTAACTCTGTCACTTATGATTGCAAGTTGTTGCGAGTCCGTAACTACTTTAGTGTTAAAATATGGTGCTGTATTTTTAGGATAGTGTGTTTATAATATAATTTTATGTAGATATCCACATTTATTTAATATTTTTCTTCTGCAGTTTTTATTGAAAATGCAATATTTGATATCTCAAAAACCCGATGTGATAGACAAAAACCGATGCCAGATTTGGAATCGGCACCCCAAAATTACCTTAAAACCTCGATATAAAGCTTTCGTGACTGCAGGGATTCATCTTCTTGGTTCTTTCGGTAAAGTCACGTAGAATGGAAAACTTTACCTTATAAAAACCGTTGGATATATCTTATGCCAGAAAAAGTGTGTTGACCAGTGTTATCAAGGATCACAAAAGTTCAAGTGCGAGTGCAATACAACGGCTCTTCACGCCGCGGGCGGGGAGAGGCTGCCACACCACAGCAAGGAGGAGCGAGCGATGGGAGGGAGGGGAAGGCGCCATACCAGGTGCTGCTCGGAGCCTTCCAGGAGGCCGATCCTCTCCAGCAGCGTCTCCCGCAGGCGCAGCTCGGCCGCTCGGCTCTCGCGCAGCGCCGCTCCGTGCCCCGACACCAGGCTGCGGTGACAGGCGCGGTGCACGCGCGCGGGCGTTACTCTTCCGCTCCGGCGCACGGTGCTCTGTGTGTGTGGGAGGCGTTGCTTGAAGGTTGTTGATGCTGATGCAGTGTGCACGTTCAGGTGTGCGTGTGTCTGTGTATGTGTGTGTACGGAGCTCGCTAACAGCACTTGCCCCAACAGTCTGTTAAGGCTACACAGGGGATCTTTGTCGAGGTGAGTACAGCGGTGGTGTAGCGGTTAGCGCGCTGCGCTACGAACCCGGCGACCAGAATTCGATTCTCACTCACGGCCAACACCAGTGACGATCATCTGAACCGGTCCTGGGCCTCCCCTAGGTCGACAGAACCTCAAATGAGGACCCGGTGCGGTGTGTAAACATCGCCAATGGTGAGACAAAGGCGGTCGGGCATTGTGCTGGCCACCCACCCCTTTGTGTGCCGCGCCGGCATTCACAGGAGCTCGCTAACGGCATCTGCCCCAACAGTCTGTTAAGGCGACACGGGGGATCTTTGTGTCGGTGTGTGTAGGTGTGCACGGTGTGTAGGTGTGCATGCATGTTGTCGGTGTGTAGGTGTGCATGCATGTTGTAGGTGTGTAGGTGTGCATGCATGTTGTAGGTGTGTAGGTGTGCATGCATGTTGTAGGTGTGTAGGTGTGTAGGTGTGCATGCATGTTGTAGGTGTGTAGCTGTGCATGCATGTTGTCGGTGTGTGGGTGTGCATGCATGTTGTAGGTGTGTAGGTGTGCATGCATGTTGTAGGTGTGTGGGTGTGCATGCATGTTGTAGGTGTGTAGGTGTGCAGGCACTTGCCTGAACAGTGCTCCGAGCACGTGCTCGTGGAAGGGTTCATGGGGGGCATGCAGCAGGGCGACCAATTGCTGTACCATGCCCATCGCGCACAGCTCTTCTGCACGCACGCACACACACACACACACGGGTTTAAACATTCACATATCAGCACACATGTACAAAGATCAAAGATCCCCCGTATAGCCTTAACAGACTGTAGGGGCAAGTGCTGTTAGCGAGCACCTATGAAGGCCGGCACGACACACGAGGGGGTGGGTGGCCAGCACCATGCCCGACCGCCTTTGTCTCCCCAGTGGCGATGTTTACACACGGCACCAGGTACTCATTTGAGGCTGATTCGACCCTAACTCGACTCGCCATTAAATGAGTACCTGGTGCAGCGTGTAAACATCACAACTGGGGAAACAAAGGTGGCCAGGCGTGGCGTTAGCCACCTACCCACCCACGTGCTGTGCCGGCCTTCATAGGTGCTCGCTAACAGCACTTGCCCCACCAGTCTGTGAAGGCCTATCGGAGGAACCTTTGTCTTTTCTCTGCGCCCGTATGCGTCTGGATGTCACACCTGCGTGTCTGTATGTGTGCGGCAGAGGTCGCAACCGGGTACCCGATACCCGTACCCTACCCGATACCCGGCTACCCTGTACCCAGCCGGGTACGGGTACGGGTACCTGTTTGCGGCCGGGTGCGGGTACGGGTAGGCCGTGAGTCACTGGTGAGTCACCGTTTGTCACTCATTTCCCAACGTCTTGTCTCTTCTCACAATTCAAGTTCCTAGAATCAACCCACCCGCGCCTGCAACATGGCTTCATCCCAGAGGTCGCAATCGGGTACCCGTACCCTACCCGTACCCTACCCGATACCCGGCCGGGTACGGGTAGCCGGGTATCGGGTAGGGTACGGGTACCCGATTGCGACCCTGGTGCGGCCGGGTACGGGTAAGAAATCAAAACCCGTTTGCGACCTCTGGTGTGCGGCTAACACGCAGCGAGTTGGCGCAAGTTGGGACCACAGGCGGTGCACTTGCCAGGCATCTCGGCTAGCGTGGTCAACCCACGCACGGCACCACCTGGGTACGTCCCCCATGACCTCCCACTAGCAAGCAAGCCTTGGACACTTCACGGGACGACCCGCAAGTGCACCTAGCCTGGCACGAATGCTGCGGCGACGTCACCACCCTCACCGTGGCGAGTGGGCCGCTTGCCTGCCGCTATTGCCGCTGCTGCCGCCATTGTGGCGGTGGTGGCAGTAGTGCCGCGGGAACCTTTAAACTTTCTATTTTTCCAGGCTAAGCCCCACTGGGCTACGTAGCTCTTTTCAGAAGCGCCCTGGCTCTCACGAATGATAGCTCGACGAAGTGGGCTTATTATCATCGCGTGGGAATTAATTAGCAGCCAAATACTCTAAACGCGTGTTTCTAAGTGTGGAGGGAAAAACCGGAGGAGCCGGAGAAAAATCCAAGCGACCACGGGGAGAGAGAGAGAGACACGCAAACTTCAAATATACATTTCGATTTAAGTAGTACAAGTAGTACTAATCGCATATCTGCATTTCCCATAAATATGCTAAATTCCTCTTGATATGCAAATTCTTTTGTCAAGGCGCTCTTCGCCCCTCCATCCCAGCTTAAATAGTCGCTCCAAGCCTGGGGCATGTCATTCAGACTCTGCCTTCTCGACAGACCTGTTCTCCACCTGAGGACGGCTGCTTGCGTTGTGGCCGAAACGTCGTGAGAATTATTTTATTATGTTTTATTTTTATTATTTTATTATTTCCATTCTACGTGACTTTACCGAAAGAACCAAGAAGAGTTCAAATATACAGCAGCAGCAGCAGGCATCGTCAGGGGGTCGCGATCGAGCACCACCCACGACCTCCTGTGTACCCGGCGAGGGAGTAGCCACCCCAGCGCCAAACCCACCGTGGTTCTCGGTGCCGGCCATGAGAAGGCTGTGGAGGAGGAAGGCGGCCTTGGCCCGCGGCCTCTCGCCGGGGTCCTGCATGGCTCGCAGCAGCACCGAGAAGCCGTCTCCCTGCGCCAACGCGCGGCGACCCAGCGGCT
This sequence comes from Lampetra fluviatilis, assembly GCF_964198595.1. NCBI lineage: Eukaryota > Metazoa > Chordata > Hyperoartia > Petromyzontiformes > Petromyzontidae > Lampetra > Lampetra fluviatilis. Next base: position 1,770,608 of record NC_136338.1, on the reverse strand, counting down.
GCTCGCGCACCAGGCCTGGGGAGAAAAACGGAAAATTAGGGAAAAAAGTTAAGCAAAAATTAAGTCAAAATAAGTACAAAATAGAAAGCAAATTTTATGAAGTTAAAGAAAGAAATTTTTCTTTCACTTTTTTAAAAGTCCAAAAAAATTATTTATAAAAAAATGACGAAAAGTAAAACCAAGTAAACAAAAACAAAACGCTGTCGCCGCTCGCGACAAACCGCAACTGTCGCGGTCGCCGAGGAGGAACCGCAAGCGAGCGGTTAAGGGGGCGGCACCCAGGCGGTGGGCAGCCAGTGCCAACGATTACCCAAACTCTGCGGTCCTCTATATATGAAGATGTTTTTCGGCCAAGTGGTTATTACATGTGAGGAAATGCACGCGTGCGACGGGCCAACACTCTATCCCATCCGAAAGAGACAGATGATATTCATCCGCACTTTGCTGTACTGCCCCCTCTCCTGGCGAACCAGGGCTACGCGCTCCTCCTCCACGCCCACGCGCAAGAATGAGGTTCGCAATATCTACGCGGCGGTCCACCAACCCTCGCTGCCACCTCCACACAGGACTGGACTACCGGTAGCCACGTGTAGCAGCAGCAGCGGCGGCGGCGGGGGCGGTGTAGCCACTGCGGCCGCAGCATCCCAAAAAAGAAGCGAGAAGATTATCATCTCTCTCAGTCGATCAATCAACACGCAGCGGGGTGGCGAGCCGGCACGGTGGAGAGTGCAGGCGGTGGATCTGCCAGACATCTCAGTCGGTCGGTCAACCCACACGCGGCACCGTCCGTCCCGCGACCTCCGACCCCTGCCAGCCAGCGAGTCTACGACGCTTCGCGAGAGGACCTGCAGCATGTGCATGTAGCCCGTCCGTCGTCGTCGTTGACGATGACGGACTAAAACGATGAAGCTTTTTTTATTTTACCAGGTAAGGCACCCAACTGAGCTATGTAGCTCTTTTTCAGGAGCGACCTGGACATCACAAATGACAGCGGCTCATCGTCACGTGGAAATTTATAGCAGTCAAGTACTCTGAACGCGTCGTGTTGATTCTATATGTGGAGGGAAAAACCGGAGGACCTGGAGAAAAATCCACGCGACCACGGGGAGAGAGAGAGAGACACGCAAACTCAAAATATAGAAGCAGGCATCATCAGGGTCGGGATCGAACCCACGACCCTTTGCACACCTGGCGAGGTAGTTAACATCTCCTAGCCACCGTGATGATGATGATGAGAGACGCAAACTCCAAACATACAACAGACGCCAAGGGTGGAGATCTGAACCCACGACCTCCTGCGCACCAGGCGAGGTAGTTAACATCTCCTAGCCACCGTGATGATGATGAGAAACGCAAACTCCAAAAACACAACAGGTGTCATCAGGGTCGTGATCGAACCCATGACCTCCTGCACACCAGGCGAGGTAGTTAACATCACCTCGCCACCGTGATGATGATGATGATGAAAGACACAAAACTCCAAACATACAGCAGGCGCCAAGGGTGAAGATCTGAACCCACGACCTCCTGCGCACCAGGCGAGGTGGTCAACATCCCGCAGCCACAGCGAACGACGCCCGGACGAAGGGACTCACACGAGACGGCGAGCAGCGCCTTGACGCGCACGCGCGTGTCGGCGTCGGCGTCGGCGCGGCGCAGCAGCCGCGGCAGCGCCCCGAGCTCCAGCGCCGCCTCCTGGACGCGGGGCGCGTTCTGCGCGCACGTCGCCACCAGCTCGGCGGCGCGCCACCGCAGCTCGGCGCAGTCCGCGTCCAGGTAGCGCTGCACCACCAGCGCCATGCCGCCCAGCTTGCAGAAGTCTGGCCCGGGGGGAGGGGGGGGGGAGCGGGAGAGGAGAGGAAGGAGGGTGAAGAAGGGGACAGAGAGGTGCAAGGCGTGAGAGTAACGGGGTTATTGCGCAATGCAGGTGTCCCTCCTCGCACTGTGCGACGGCAGTAGCAGTTGACGCGTTCTAAAAAAACACAGGGGCGCACAAAGCGCAACCACCAGAAGAGACAGCTGCCCGCTGAGTAGCGCACCAAGTACACACTCATACATGCAATGTTGTATTCAATCTAGAGGACACTTCCACATCCGGTATTCCTCTAGGCATAGCGCGAGCCGCGGTTGCTGGTCACGGGGGCCGCCTGACCGGGCCTTCACCGGCCGACCGCTGCAACATCCCGAGCGAGAAACCAGGGTGGGAGAGGGGCGGGGGGGGGTCGGGGCCTTAGCCGTGTGCGCCCACCCACCCTGAGCGTTGTCGATGTTGTCGGTGACGTCAAGCAGAGCGTCCAGCGCGTTAATCAGCCGCGTCGTCACCTCCGGCAGATCCTCCGGGGCCTCCGCGTCGGGCTCTGGCGGCGGTGGCGGCGGCCCAGGGTGGGCCTCTGAATGACCCCCCGGCCCGGCCCGCAGGATGTCGAGGGCCTGCTTCATGAGCTGAACGTCGTCCTGAGCGCTGCTCATGGACACCGACAGGGCCTCCTGCAGCCACTGCCTCCTCTGCCGGGGACGGAGAGAGAGAGAGGAGTGAGGTTGGAGAATGACGGCATGAATGGGGTGTGGGGGGGGAGAATGTTGGGGGGGAGGAAGGGAGGAAAGGGGAGGGAGGAGAAGGGAGGAAGACAGAGGGGAGATGAGGATGGGGAGGGGGGGAAGAGGAGGCAGGGGAGAGAAGAGTGGAAGAGAAGCAAGAGAGGAGGAGGGTGCAGAAGGACATGTACGTTTCCATGACCCGTGTGTTCCTTTCTCTCTCCGTGGTCTCAGTGTTATTATTCCGAGCAAGTACGCTCCCACCCTCGCCAAGCTACTCTGCGCACTTATCAGTTTTGTGTTTCCATAGTCTCCGTCAGCATCCCGCACCTCCGATTAGCACGGTTGGCTACGCGAGGTGCGGAAGAAGTTCAACGTAGCTACACACGTGCTTGCAAACGTCCCTGTTGTCTAAAGACAAGTCATTTCTGACGACGTGCTGGGATGATACACGTTGCATTCCAGTATTAAGTTCAGATTTTCACAACGAAAAAAACCCAATGACACCTGTTCTCGCGGGAGGTAATTATGAGCAGGAGGTTATCGCACGGACTGCTGCCCTGTAGGTGTTACGATTATCACTCGGCAGTTGAATCCCCGACAGAGATTCTTGAACCCCTCCCCCCAGTGCCGGATTAAGCTAGTGCAGGGCCTGTAGCATATGTTATAAAGGGGCCCTAAATATTAAAAAACATGTAAATATTGAAACACAATTTTATTACTATATATTAAATTGTATTTTTTCATTTTCTATACAGCCAGATAATAAGACAAATCGCTAAGCTTAAACACCCGGTCGTTCATAAAAGTTGAAGGTGGTATAGTGCTATAGTAATAGAGCAAGTGCAGAATCGCCGAACCGGAATTGACAAGCTTGAAAGCATTTAGCGCGGGGCCCTTGAAAGTGCGGGGCCCGTAGCTCCTACTTACATATGTAGCTACTACATTTGTAGCTACAACATTTGTAGCTACTGTTGCTACTGGGATAATCCGGCACTGCCTGCCCCCCACATCCCCCAACCTCGCTTCTATCCACCCATCAGTCGATCGTGGCATGTCCCACGTGGTGGGGGCAAAGTGTGGGTACCCCCACCCCTTTCAAAATCGGAATGTTTTATTTATACTGGAGGAATCCGATGAGATTTAAAGCTCTTTTTTTCATAGATGTCCAGTATTTCACGGGATGTCTAGACCATAACTGTACTCCAGAGGTCGCAATCGGGTACCCGATACCCGTACCCTACCCGATACCCGGCTACCCGTACCCAGTCGGGTACGGGTACCCGTTTGCGACCCTGGTGCGGCCGGGTACGGGTAGGCCGTGAGTCACTGGTGAGTCACCGTTTGTCACTCATTTCCCAACGTCTTGCCTCTTCTCACAATTCAAGTTCCTAGAATCAACCCACCCGCGCCTGCAACATGGCTTCATCCCACAGGTCGCAATCGGGAACCCGTACCCTACCCGATACTCGGCCGGGTACGGGTAGCCGGGTATCGGGTAGGGTACGGGTACCCGATTGCGACCCTGGTGCGGCCGGGTACGGGTAAGGAATCAAAACCCGTTTGCGATCTCTGCTGTACTCTCTAGAACGGCTGTCTAAAGCTGCCTCTCAGATCTTATATAGATTCACAGTGCCTCATTATTCCAAGGCCCTTCTGTTAGCAGTGGCTTGAGCAAGCAGTTAAAGGGCTGGCGCCTTTGCCATTACCTGCCCATCACACGCGTCGATAACACTGTCGCCTTTATAGAAAACAATTAAATTTAAAAGGCGACGTTTCGTTCAATGTCCCTTCTTTACCTATCACACACGGGTCAGACAACTCAATTAGGTCCATCAGACGCCCCAAGTTCAAATAGACCTAGAACAATAACCGTAACCAGATTATCCGCGACTCCCGACGTGCACGTTGTGGTTAAGGGTGTCGTTACGAAACGTCTGGAAGGTTTGAGAAGCTGAATGCAAATTCTACAAGTGACTCATAGGGGGTCAGAGAAAGTCACGGGGAACCGCGGAGAGAAGACCCAGCGTGGAAGGCTGATCGTCAAGGGAAACGTATCATTCGTTTTTTGAGCTCACAATTGATGAACACCTGAGGCTCAAAACGCCAAGAGGCCAGGAACAAACAGCACTGCTGAAGGTGTAATAGAGAGTTCACACGCGGTTATTATCGTACGAGCTCGGGGTAATGGGACGAGGGGGAGAAGCTGCGATCTGCATTGGGGGTGAGTGGGTGAGTGAGTCATTTGGTGGGGTGGGTGGGTGAGTTGGTGAGTGAATGAGTGAGTTGTTGTTGTTGTGACTTGCAGTTTGTCGAACAGTATGGTTGGGGAGACGCAACACAGTGAGTGTCTGTAAGACCGAGTCGGCGCGTGAACTTTACTGGAACCGGTACCCACGGTACACTACTAACTAGTAGTCGAGATAGAGGGGTGAGAGGATAAGTGGGTGAGTGGATGGGTGGGTGAATGGATGGGTGAATGAGTGAATGGGTGAGTGAGTGGATAATTGAGTGGGTGGGTGAGTGTATGAGTGGGTGGGTGAGTGGATAAGTGAGTGGATGGATGAGTGGGTGGGTGGGTGAGTGTATGAGTGGGTGGGTGAGTGGATAAGTGAGTGGGTGAGTGGGTGAGTGGATGGACGAGTGGGTGAGTGGATGGACGAGTGGGTGAGTGGATGAACGAGTGGGTGAGTGGATGAACGAGTGGGTGAGTGGATGAACGAGTGGGTGAGTGGATGAACGAGTGGGTGAGTGGATGAACGAGTGGGTGAGTGGATGAACGAGTGGGTGAGTGGATGAACGAGTGGGTGAGTGGATGAACGAGTGGGTGAGTGGATGAACGAGTGGGTGAGTGGATGAACGAGTGGGTGAGTGGATGAACGAGTGGGTGAGTGGATGAACGAGTGGGTGAGTGGATGAACGAGTGGGTGAGTGGATGAACGAGTGGGTGAGTGGATGAACGAGTGGGTGAGTGGATGAACGAGTGGGTGAGTGGATGAACGAGTGGGTGAGTGGATGAGTGGCTGGGTGAGTGAGTGAATGAGTGGGTGAGTGGATGAATGAGTGGGTGAATGAGTGGCTGGGTGAGTGAGTGGATGAGTGAGTGAACGAGTGGTTAAGTGGGTGGGTGAGTGCTGTGTGGGTGGTTGAACAGAGTGTGGTTGATGAGACGACACAGTCTGTATCCCAACACGGGTGGACAAATGTCAGTTCAGTCGCGTTGCATTTTTAGTAATGGCCGAGAAGGCCGGGGAACGCCACGGAATGCCAAAGAAGGCTGCAGAATTTCAAAGAAGGTCGTGGAAGCCCGCGCCATTTCAAGAAAAGTCTGCGACGTTCTGAACGACGGAGGAATGAACGGCACGGGCGGGTGGCAGGAAGGCCATGAAGGCTTTGGGGGGGGAGGGGCATTGGGGAACGTTCGAGAAAGTCGGAGAAGGCCGGCGAGTGACGGGAAATGACATCGGGGAAGGCCACGAGACGGGCAGAAGAGACCGGAGAATGCCAAAGAGTGTGTTGGAATATGAGGAAAATCCAGGGGCGATAAGATCATACAAGAGAAGGCCGTTATTAGGGAAGGGCCGGAGTGACCGGGGAAGGCCTAGACATTACTGTAAACATCAGGGAAGGCCAGGAGAGATCAGGGAATGATGTGGGGGAAGGCCGGGGGAGGCCCGAGAAAGGCCGGTGAAGGCCCGGGAAAGGCCGGGGGAGGCCCGGGGGAAGGCCGGGGGAAAGCCCGACGAAGGCCGGGGGAGGCCCGGCTAAGTCCGTACCTCAATGGACATCGGCAGGGGACCCTGCGGGCCCGGCGCCGCATCCTCCTCGCTCCCCGCCTCCACCGCGAGCCTCAGCAGCCCCGGGAGGTCGCTAATGCGGCTGGGTCGGCCCGGGTCACCTCCTCCCTCGGCCATCGTGGTCACCGCCCGATGCCTCTCGAGCCCGTCACGATCAGCGAGCTGGGAGCACGAAGAGCGGGAGACGTGAACTACTGCTGCCCTGACAGCCACTGTACTGGGTTCAAGGAGGCCACGTGGGTTGTGGGGACGACCAACACCCCCCCCCCACCACAAACCACGTGGTCTCGACGTGAGTTCCCGCCGCCCGTAATGACGTCACGTAATACGATGCACATGCTGCGATGCAATGAGGTCATACTGCGATGCGATGACGTCATGGCGAGGGAATGTCATGCTGCGATAAAATGTAATGGCTGCGATGTGAGAACGTCATGCTGTAATGCAATGCCAAGCAGTAATGCAATGACGTCATAATGTGATGCAATGATGTCATGCTGTAATGCAACTGTCATGCTGTAATGGAATGGTGTCATGCTGTAATACAATGTCGTCATGCTGTGATACAATAACGTCAAGCTGTAATCCAATGATGTAATGCGATCTCCTTTAACAAATATCATAAAATGTATTGACACTGCAGGATGAATGCGATGAGCTACAAAGCTCTTGTAACTATTCCCGGCAAAGCCCACTACCGAGCAATTAGATTATTTTTCATAAGCGACCTGGCGATCGCAAACGACAGCTCAACAAAGTCGATTATCAGCATCGTGTGCGCGTCTCGCAGGGAGACTTGTGCAACGTGTTGAGTCTCAGTCCTTGATGATGTTGAGGCTGGAGGATAATGAGGAGTTCGTATAGAGCAGGAGACCAGCGGTTATTCTTCTTCTTCACTTGGGGTGCACGCTGCACCTCCGGTGTGAATGGACTAGTGGCCACGGGAGGTAATGCCAGGGGAGTCGGCCTGCAGTGTGAATGGACTAGTGGCCACGGGAAGTAATGCCAGAGGAGTCAGCCTGCAGTGCGAATGGACTAGTGGCCACGGGAAGTAATGCCAGAGGAGTCAGCCTGCAGTGCGAATGGACTAGTGGCCACGGGAGGTAATGCCAGGGGAGTCGGCCTGCAGTGTGAATGGACTAGTGGCCACGGGAAGTAATGCCAGAGGAGTCAGCCTGCAGTGCGAATGGACTAGTGGCCACGGGAAGTAATGCCAGAGGAGTCAGCCTGCAGTGCGAATGGACTAGTGGCCACGGGAGGTAATGCCAGGGGAGTCGGCCTGCAGTGCGAGTGGACTAGTGGCCACGGGAGGTAATGCCAGGGGAGTCAGCCTGCAGTGCGAATGGACTAGTGGCCACGGGAGGTAATGCCAGGGGAGTCAGCCTGCAGTGTGAGTGGACTAGTGACCACGGGAGGTAATGGACAGAGGAGTCAGCCTGCAGTGCGAATGGACTAGTGGCCACGGGAGGTAATGGCAGGGGAGTCAGCCTGCAGTGCGAATGGACTAGTGGCCACGGGAGGTAATGCCAGGGGAGTCAGCCTGCAGTGCGAATGGACTAGTGGCCACGGGAGGTAATGCCAGGGGAGTCAGCCTGCAGTGCGAGTGGACTAGTGGCCACAGGAGGTAATGCCAGGGGAGTCAGCCTGCAGTGCGAATGGACTAGTGGCCACGGGAGGTAATGCCAGGGGAGTCAGCCTGCAGTGCGAATGAACTAGTGGCCACGGGAAGTAATGCCAGGGGAGTCAGCCTGCAGTGTGAATTGACTAGTGGCCACATTAGGTAATGCCAGGGGAGTCAGCCTGCAGTGCGAATGGATTAGTTGCCACATTAGGTAATGCCAGGGGAGTCAGCCTGGAGTATGAACGGACTGGTGGCTATGGGAATGATCGAGAATAGGAGCGTGGCCAGGTGACGGAAGAGGACGGTGGAGTCTGCTGGTAGAGCGAGCGGTCTCGAACAAGCGAGAAGGTTTGGGAATGGGGGTATGGCCTCAGACCGTATATAAAAGGGAGATGCGCGGGAGACTCGGGGCTGTTGCGGTGGGGTCTTCGTCGGTTCGGGGGTGAGCACGTGAGTCCTTAAATAAAGAAACCATCTCAAGAGAAGTGCGTTGAAGTCGTCTTAACACAAACAAGACACAACTGTAATAAGATGATTTATTCTAAATACGTCCACAAGAAAAACAACGGACCAAAACAACATCGACTTTGATCGGCAGCTCGCGAAAGGGACAGTGTCTCTTTGAGTCCACATTCAAAAACGTCTAAATCTGAACGCCGTACAACTTGCACTTAAGGCCACGTGGCTTTGACGTCTGCAGACCGGGCGTCAAACAACCCTTTCAAGAATTTTCTTGGCTCCAGTTCGTCAAGGCACATTGCAGGAGAACGGCGTAAACTTCAGTCACTTGCAGATCAGTTGCAAAACGTCAAGGGCTTCGATTCGTACCGTGCCCATTTCAAACGCATTCAAAATCATCATCACCATCATCAGCATTTGAAGTCCCGAACGGTACTTTTTTTGCAGCACTAGTTAGCTAAAGGCACAGCGCTAGCTAGGTACAGCCCCTCGCTAGTTAAAGGAGAGCCCATCGAGAGCTTATCTTGGCCTACGCTTCAACGTTGGCCAGACTGCCTTGGAAGAAGATGTGGGGATTACCCACACTTTAACCCACCGCATGCGACTTGCCGATCGACCAATTGCAGAACCGGGCGAACCAGGAATGTAGAATTCCCACCGCTGGCTCTGCGGGGCTGTAAACGCTACACGAGCACCAATGCCTTCACGCTCATTTGAGTAGGAAATTCATTTTACTTGTTAAACTAAACAATTTTTATTTCACCAGGTAAGGCCCACTGAGCGACGCAGCTCTTTTTCAGAAGCAACCTTGCCACACGTGATAGTTCAACAACACGTGAAAATTCGAAATATGAAAGCAAAAACCAGAGGAACTGGAGAAAAGTCCACGCGACCACGGGAAGGGAGACACAGCAAACTCCAAATATGCAGCAGGTGTCAGGGTCGGGATCGAACCCACCACCTCCTCCATACCAGGCGAAGCAGTTAACATCTCATAGCCACTGCGGTGCCAATGACGCGGCGTGTGACGAGCACCACAGCGACCGAAGCCGTGCGGCAACGTTTCGTCACCTCTCTCGGCAGCGGCCGCCGTTGGCAATCTGGCAACGAGAGCCAACTTCCCGCGGAGCGCGGTGAAAATTCACAATGTGCAAAAACGAACGAGGGGGCGAAAATAAACTGCGCAGTGCACAACCTCAACACAACACCGTTCGTTAAATAACAGCTCAAGGCCACAAGGGCCAAGTAATAAATAACAAAGCGAGGCTACGGCAGAAAACGCGAACAAACAAACGACACCAATGCAACGCAACACTCCTTTCAGACGATTGTCATTGCAATCACCAGCACCCGTTTGGCAAAACATCGCGCGCGTCGCCCTTAAAAACACAATAAAAAGCTAGGCTCAAGGCTACAAAACGATTGATGGCGTGAAGATGATCGTGACGTCAAATCTCCCGCAGCTTTGTCACTGTGCTTCACAATGTCCATCGCATTTGCGTTTTGCCAGACCTCCAGTGAGGATGGTCACTTAACTGAAGATGAACAAAAGCCTGCCACCAATCTTCTAAATCACTGCAACTTTACAATTCCGTAATCTTCACGACAAAGTAAATTTGAGCGACGAGACTTACCTACCGAGGAAAGTCTCACTCGAGTCTATTTCTTGCAATAGGGGTGGGCGATGTCTCTACCCGAGTAATTTGCGGTGCCAATTTTACAAACGCGTGCCACGTCGCCGGACGCACATATGGCCATCTCTTTTTGCGAACGCCACGGGACCTTTTAAACGCTCACCGCGAGTTGGACGGTGCATATTTTGACGGCCGTTGCAGCGGCGGCACCCCGCCAGGAGTTTTAATCAGGGCGGCCGCCGGCGTCGAAACCCGCCCAGCGGCATACGGTCAGCGCCGCGTCGACGATAATCGCGGTACGAATTTATTTTGGAAAATGCGAGACAGGACATTATTATAAATCGCACTGTTCAACACCGCGGGCAACCCTACACTGACGTCAGCTGTTGGCTAGCCTCTCATCTAAACCACCCCCCGCGGAATTCACATTTGTCGGGAGAGAGTTCCACAAATTACATTACAAAGAAAAAACACAAAATCAAAATGCAAACTTCGCTTCAAAAGGTTTGGCGGCGTTAATAACGCACCGGGCCTTCTCACGAGTTTGGCAATAACAACCGGGCGTACGCATGGATTCTGCAACCCTTTCCAACACGAGTCCAACGGTAATAACAACGGCAGCGCTCGTGGCAGGCTCATGGAAAGCGGTAGGCCGCGATGTATGTACATTGAATTTCTTTCCCACTGTACGTAGCCAACCACGCAAATTTGAGTTTGCGGGAGATGACCCACCGGGACTTGGATAGCGGCCTTGCCTTGATCAACATGGCCGGTTTTATCTCAGAACAAGTTCCCCCCGGAACAGCAACGCAAACGTTACAACAAAATATTTTTCATTGATATAAATCAACGTTACGGGAATTATCATAACCCTACCCACCCACCTCAGCCGCTACAGACATTAACACTTTAAAAAAAGCATAAAACACCCCATATCACCAGCCCTTGCCGAATGAAGGCACCTCGGGAATTGATTCTCGCATATATACGAAGGCACAACTCTTTCCAGAATCTGAAACCAAACTTCTCTCTCACTGTGCAATTGTTTGCTCAGTGTTTCAGGTCAAAAGGAGACCTATTTACACACCTCCGTCAGGTGAGCACTCACATTACGTCGGGAAAACGGGCCAAAGTAAAACAAAACTCGAGGCCAGACTTTCAGGCTAAGCCAGATTAAATAAATTAAATTAAAACATCAACTAAAAACATCTCCCGAACGGAACACTACACACGCACGCCGATTGATCTGCGCGCGATCGGAGACTGCGCACGTGCGCACTAACGATTCTAAAAGCAGTTGTGCAGTCTACTTATCTGTTGTGTGGAATTCGACGTCTGCTAGGTACTCTCAATTGTTGAAAAAGAACACATTATGTACATATTTATCAAGACATATTACACGTAAAAAAACGCCTCCGAACCCACGATCTCCACGGTGCCAGAATCCGTGTCTCTGTCACTTCCCGTCTGCTGGAACACGTGGACGAGTGTCAGGGAGTCAGGCTGCTCGAACGGCGTAATCTGCCCGCGACGCCCTTCCGGTCGCTGGGGCAACGTTCCTTGGACATCAGCAACTGCAGCTCTCTGAGAGAGAAAGAAAGAAAGAGAGAGAAGTGGTGGGGGAGACGGTTACTCAATGGGGACATCATTCACAGACCGATGTCGGGGGCCTGCTCAGCGGCCGGCAGAGCGAGCGCCTTGCAATCGCAAGGATTTCGAGTTCAAATCCTGGTTGGGGTTTGACTGGACCCATCATCATCATCATTCCCATAAAACGAGTACCAATCTGCATGGAAATCAACAGCGGTTGGCTTATGGCGAGACTCGCCCCCACCGCCCCCATCCTGCCGTCAAAGGAACGTTTCCACCAATGGAAATATATATGATAATAGGGTTATCCCCCTTTCTGGCAATAAAACAGGTGTTAAGATGTTAAAACACCAAACTTAAACATTTGCAAGGAATCATGTCTGCATTAACCACATATACTTGTGGTGAACATGCAAACAAACAAAAAACATGCTCTGACAGTATATGGTGCATTGTCTTTGAAACGGATTGGTCCACACCATATACATTTCAAGAGCCGCGATGCACGTCAATACGAGACGAGCAGTCCTTAACAAACAAGAGCCGCATGGCGGCACCGGAGCCACAGGTTGCCGACCTCTGCACTAGAGAGAGAGAGCGAGGAAGGGAGAGCGGGGAAAGAGAGAGCGCGAGGAAATAGTGGAGAGAGTACGAAGGCCAGGGGAAGAAGCGTGGGCGTGCAAATCCTTGGTCTCGCTCACCTGCGCAGGTGCGCGTTCTTGAGGCGTTCGCACGACAGTGCGCGGCGCAGCGACCGCACGCTGCAAACCGCGGTGCCGCACAGCGCCGGGTGGCAACACAGCTCCCCCGTGGAGGGGCGCTCCCCCGCCGTGGGTCTCACCATGGCCTGCGTGAGTGGGGGGGTACACGGGGGGTGGGGGGGGGGCACACAGTGGGAGAGACGGTACACGGCCTTCAAATTGACACCTGGTGCGAGCGTGCGTGGCGCTTGGTCAACCGCACACAACTGATCAAAAACCACACCGCGCTCGCCCCAACGGTCCGCTGAAGGCCACGCCGAGGGATCTTTGTCTCCGCGCCCGCGCGTCAGAGGTCGCAAACGGGTTTTGATTCCTTACTCGTACCCGTACCCGGCCGCACCAGGGTCACAAACGGGTACCCGTACCCGGCCGGGTACGGGTAGCCGGGTATCGGGTAGGGTACGGGTATCGGGTACCCGGTTGCGACCTCTGCCGCGCGTCGCTTCTCTCTCACTCGCTCTCTCACCGTGAGGAGGGTGCGTAGCTCCAGCGACAGGGACGCCACGGCCGCCCCCTCCGGCAGCCACCCCTGCCGGATCCGTTTCCAGGCGGCGTCGTTCCGGGGCAGGGGACCTCCGCCGGCGGCCACCACCGCGCTGAGCGCCAGCGCGAACACGTCCGCCTGCGGCGACGCAGAGTAGTCCTGCTCGGGGTAAGGGGGGAGGGGTGGAGGATCGTGAGAGGATGGCTAAGATGGATGTACATACGTCAATTTTATTTTCGCACCGTACGCTGCCAACCGTGCTTATTGGAGTTGCGGATGTACGGCAGGCGACAAGTCCGTCGAATCGAATCGTCCGTGCGCTCACCGGCTGCAGCACCTCCAGCGCTAGGAACCGCGAGTCGCCCTCCTCCACGTGGCGGCTGTTCACCCGCGTCACGTGACCCAGGTCACCTGATAGGGGGGTGGTGGCGGAGGAAGGAGGGGGACACGGCGATGATGGACGCTCGGTGATGACAACAGCGGCTGCGGCGACGTGGTCCCTCCCGGTGGTGACATCACTCAGGCTGGGTGTCGTGTCGCGACGCACCCCCCGCCCCCGTGACCAGAGTTTGATTTCCGCTCGCGACCAACGTCGGGTGAGGAATATAGAACCTGCTTACGGACCTCCCCCTAGGTCGACTCAGCCTCAAATGAGTACCTGGTGGGGAGTGTAAACATCACCACTGGGGAGACAAAGGCGGCCGGAATGGCTGCGGACCACGCGTGCAGTTCCGGCCTTCGTAGGTGCTCGCTAACGTCACTTGCCCGACGGTCTCCATTCAGGCGACACGGGGGGGGGGGGGGATGGGGTCTTTGTCTTTGTCTGTGTGACCACGTGTGCGTGTGCCTACCGATCTTGTAGACGTCTCGAGACTCTCCCACGCTCCCCGCGTCGCTCTGCGGCTCCCCCTCCTCCAGCTCGGACGACAGCGTCCTCTGGGCGATGAAGATGTTACCTGGCGCCGCACGGAGTGGGGGGGGGGGGTGTACAGAGAAACGCTCCGGTCAAACTCATCTCGAGCTAGGCTCCACCATTGTTGAGTAACCACAGCATCACGCTGCAGATGCGGCATTCTACCATCCCACGGTGCGACTACGACTACCAAGTCTGTGTGGGTGGTTGGCTGGGTGGCTGACTGGTTGGGTGGGTGGTGGATGGATGGGTGGATCGGTCGGTCGGTGGTGGATGGATGGGTGGATCGGTCGGTGGTGGATGGATGGGTGGGTGGATCGGTCGGTGGTGGGTAGGTGGGTGGTGGGTGGATGGCTGGCTGGGTGGATGGGTCGGTGGGTGGGTGGTGGGTGGATGGCTGGCTGGCTGGGTGGATGGGTCGGTGGATGGCTGGCTGGGTAGATAAGTGAGTCGGTGGGTGGGTGGTGGGTGGATGGCTGGCTGGGTGGATGGGTCGGTGGGTGGGTGGTGGGTGGATGGCTGGCTGGGTGGATGGGTCGGTGGATGGCTGGCTGGGTAGATAAGTGGGTCGGTGGGTGGGTGGTGGGTGGATGGCTGGCTGGGTGGATGGGTCGGTGGGTGGTGGGTGGATGGCTGGCTGGGTGAATGGGTGAGTGGGCAGATAGGTGGCTGGCTGGTTGACTGGGTGGGTGGCTGACTCGGTGGGCGAGTGCCTGACTGGCTGGGTGGGTAAGTGGCTCGCTGACGAGGCGGCAGGGCGTGGAGGCACCACTCAGGGGGGTGGGGGTGGGCGGCTGGGCTCACTGGGCTTGATGTCCATGTGCACGAGGCCCAGGCTGTGGATGTAGCGCAGACCCCGCGCCACGTGCAGCAGCATCCGCCGCACTCGCCACTCGGGGAACGCGTGGCCCGGGGAGCGCAGCAGGGCGTCCGTCACGCTCCCACCTACATGCGGAACGCACACACGTGTAAGTAAAGACAAAGATCCCCACCCGTATAGCCTCAACATACTGTTGGGGCAAGTGCTGTCAGTGAGTAGCAGCACCTATGACGGACGGCACGGCACTCCCGGCCGCCTTTGCCTCCCCAGTGGCGATGTTTACACGACGCACCCAGGTACTCATTTGAGGCCGAGTCGACTTAGGGGAGGTCCAGGCTCAGTTCAGATAATCGTCACTGGCGTTGGTGCAGAAAAACATCGCTGCGGTGCTCATTCTGGATGTTCATGTGTGTGTACGTGTGGTACGTGCATACCGCTGCAGTACTTTTTTCGTATGTACACGTGGAGTGTGAGCGCGTGTGTAAGCGTGGTATGTGTGGTATGTATGGTATGTGTGATACGCGCCTTTCCTTACAAATCGCTGCAGTACTCTCGTTCTGGATGTACGCGTGGTGTGTGTGTGCGCATGCGTATGCTTGTAGAACGTCTATGGCACCATACACAGCCAACCGTGCTAATCGGAGGTGCCACACGTGTGGTACGTGTGGTACATGCGGTACGCGTGGGGTGTGTGGTACGTGTGGTACGTGTGGTGTGTGTGGTACGTGTGGTGTGTGTGGTGTGTGTGGTGTGTGTGGTACGTGCGGTACGTGCGGTACGCGTGATGTGTGTGGTACGTGTGGTACGTGTGGTGCGTGTGGTACGTGTGGTGCGTGTGGTACGCGCGGTGTGTGTGGTATGCGTGCGTACCGCTGCAGTACTCGTTCTGGATGTACATGTGGTCTTCCTCGGCCCAAGCCGAGTAGTACTGGACCACGTGGGGGTGCTGCCCCAGCACCGCGTGGGCGCACACCTCACGTAGCGCACTCTGCCTGCACCACCACCACCACCACCACCGTTCCACAGTCAGCACCACTCCAACATCGTCACTGCCACCAGAATCACCACCATGATCAACACCACCGCCACCTTCACCGAGTGAGCGAGCGGCGGATGAGAGAACGGGTGAGCGAGCATGTGGGCATCTGAACGACTGGATGGACGGGGGAGCGAGCGAATGAGCGTGTGGGCGATCGAGTGAATGGGCGAGTGAGCGAATGAGCGTGTGGACGAGCGTGTGGGCGAGCAAGTGAGCATGTGGGCGATCGAGCGAATGGGCGAGCGAGCGAAGGAGCGTGTGGGCGAGCGTGTGGGCGAGCGAGTGAATGAGCGTGTGGACGAGCATGTGGGCGAGCGAGTGAATGAGCGTGTGGACGATCGAGCGAATGAGCGAGCTAGCAAATGAGCGTGTGGGCGAGCGAGTGAGCGCGTGGTCGATCGAGCGAATGGGCGAGCGAGCGAATGAGCGTGTGGGCGAGTGTGTGGGCGATCGAGCGAATGGGCGAGCTAGCGAATGAGCGTGTGGGCGAGCGTGTGGGCGAGCGAGCGAGCGCGTGGGCGATCGAGCGAAGGGCCTCTTACTCGTCGGCAGAGCGTGCGACGGGCCGGCGCGATCGCTTGACCGCGTAGACGCAGCCGTCGAGGCGCTTGACGCAGCGCGACACGGAGCCAAAGTGGCCGTGTCCCAGCGCGCCCAGCTCGTGGAACTCGGTGGAGAAGCGCGACATCATCTCCGCCTCCCGCATGCTCATCATGCGCTGCACACGCGCGGCAGCGGGGGAAGGACAACAAACGAAAGACAAAAAGCAGTTGTGCAGAAATTTGTTTTCAATCTAGATGATTTAAAAGTGCAGTGGATTCCTAATACGAGAAGGGAGGGGTTACAGACAGCCGCAGAAGCGCATCCGAAAGCACGCCATGCAGTATGGGCGGGCCAAAAAATAAACCAACACGATACGAGTGCAAAGTATAGAGAAGTCAAGCAAATCACGAAAAGTAATTAAGTAAAATAGAAAATGGAACAAAACCTAAATAGGCGGCGAAGTGCGGTGGTGGAGACGCACGAGCGGAATTTAAAACGCGTGCGTCAGAAAACCAACGCAGGCTTAGAAACGTCACGTTGCTCTTCATCCAGCAGTAGATAGACCACGATGATGATGATGATGGTGATAAAGGCATCAAGAGAGATACATGCTCAGTTACAAGACAAAACCAGGTCAAAATCGGTTTACGAATCAACTTCCTGTTCTGCCGCAGAAAATAATGCAATCTCGTTAAACAGCAGGCTTTCGCTACCAATATCCATAATAGTTTTTTTGGGTTAGATCGCGTGAATATATAAATGTGTCGTTAAACCCTCCACCACCCGACACAGATTGACTTCTCCACAAATCTGGCTGTCCGCCTGATGATGCTGGTTATAATGACTGGCGAAACGTCGTACTCCGATCGTAAATGTTGTGGCTTGGCTCTCCAACACACCGGTGTGCTGTACTAGTATACTACACTATACAAAACAACTATTATACACTACACTCTACACTATACACTACACTATACACTAGTGCTGTACTCGTAACGAATTGGCACGTTCTGCTTACGTGACAAACCTTACTAATTGGCTGTGTCGGGTGGTGGCGGGTTTCACGACACATTTACATATTTACGTGATCCAACCCAAAAAAAAACCTGTATTATGAATGCAATCTAGGTTCGGGTTGTCGGCCCGCAAGAGTTATATTCATCGGTTACCTTGGGTGGATTCGGGCACTCGTCTTGTGACGTTCTCTCCATCCGGTCGTCATCGCTCCTGCGGACGGTACAGCGGGAGAGGGACCGTGACGCGGGGTGCAAACGAGATGGGGAGAGGGGGTGCAGGTGGTACGGGGGGCGCGCACGGTACGCCGCGGGCGCAACAGTCTCCACGGAACGCGCTAAGTCCCCCTCCCGGCGCGCGAGCTGCAGGAGTTCCGCGGTTTGAACCCCCGGCAGGCCGCCCTGGTAAACGCCGGCGGGGCGTGTTAAACCGCAAAAAGGAGACACGACGCCGAGAGCTCAACTGCGATTGGATTTGGGAGAGAGAGAAAAAAAAAAATAGAACGGCATTGTAAGCTCGACTTTTTTGATTTCCTATTTATCATCCGTGCGGGAAGGCTCCGACGTTTCACTTCTTACACACGCGGAGCCTGCACGGAAACACGGCCCAACCTTGACCCCCTTGACCCCCCCCTCGTTGGGGGGCGAGGAATTGAACCGGTGACCCGCAAACCAAGTCCGGTTCAAAGGCCGTCAGCGAGGATCAGAGTTGTTAGTCCACGTTAGCGGGATCAATAAACGGTCGCGGGCAAACAAAGTGAATGTGCTGCCCTTGCATGCCCGGGAGCTCATTTGAAGGCCCGTGCCCTGCCCTGCAGCAAGGGGTCGGAGGCCACGTGTTAGCGATTAGCCAGGACGTGCGACATGCGGTGCAGGGGTGCGACATGTGACAGCTGCCAGCGCCTGGCAGTAGCCATCCACCCCCCTGCCAACACACAAACACCCACCCACCGACCCACCCACTCAAACCCACCGCGTACACCAGTCACGTCCTTCACATACAGACCCGGGGTCAATTATAAGTACGGTTGTAGCAAATGTTTTGCTCAATTTACAAACAACATTGTCATTGCAATTCCCTGTAGAATCATACGCGAAATTACGATTATAATTGGCCAAGGTCTCCCACTCCGTCAACTCACCCACACACCCACCCGCCAGGCCATATATTTCCTATACCCACCCACTCACCAATTCACAACCACAATCGATCCCACCCACTAATCAATCTACATCCATTCTAATACACCCACACACTCACCCAACCACTTACCACAACCCACTCACTTACCAAAACCCATCGACACCCACCCCACATACTCATCAAACTACAACTATCCCACCCACCAACCCACTCACCCACTCGCCAAACCCATCCTCACCGACCACACACACTCACCAACCCAACC
Organism: Lampetra fluviatilis; assembly: GCF_964198595.1. Classification (NCBI taxonomy): domain Eukaryota; kingdom Metazoa; phylum Chordata; class Hyperoartia; order Petromyzontiformes; family Petromyzontidae; genus Lampetra; species Lampetra fluviatilis. The sequence goes on along the minus strand of NC_136338.1, from coordinate 1,751,990 downwards.
ACCCACTCACTCACCAAACCCATCCCCACCGACCTCACACACTCACCAACCCACATACCACCCACCCACCCGCCACCCACAGTGGCACGAGTGTGAGGAAGAGGGCGGCCAGGTGTTGGAATCTGCACGAAGCAGCTGCATGGCCTCATCAATTAAAGCGGACTCGACAACAAAACTAAATTAGCCGAATCGACTTTCTGCAGTCGGGTGCGACTCACAAAGGGTAGGAGGGGGGGGCTCTGTGTACGGGGGGCTGCCGGGTTCGAAGCGCAGTGCGCGGACCGCAACACTACAGCTCCCCACAGCCCACGACAACAAACCGCCATTTGCCACTACATGGCGCCAGGCTATGTGAAGTGCACAACGCCCACTAGCAGACCCAGCTGCCATGGCTTGACCGAGTGAGATGACCGGCCGATGCACCACCTGTGCCCCCCACTGTGCCACCTCGCTGCGTTTTAGCCGCACGGCGCTGCGCTCGCTGCTGTGAGCGTCGCTCCTCCGCCCTCCGTTGTTGCTGGAGGGCGACTGCCTCCAACTTCCCAGCAGCGTCCTTCACGAGCCTCCTCCTCCACAGAGGCCGATCTTAACACCACTGCTACCGGTCATTGGTATCAGCAGTGCAAACCCACAAACACAGACAGACAATCGATCAGACAGAGGAGCCGGGGCCTGGGGGGGTGAATGTGAAGAGCTGTGCGTTGCGAGCCACTCACTCCCTCTTGCGGCTTCTGTGCAGGCAGGACCGCAGCACGTCCACGGAGTCCGGCGTGAAAGGGTTAAAGTTGATGCGGGGGCCCGCCTTGGGGGTGGACCGCGTGGGGCCGGCGCCCAAGCGGAACCCGGCGCCCGCGCGCGCCAGCTGCCTCAGGCTCTGCGACATGGACACAGAGACGCAGAGACACACCGACTGTTGGGGCGGGAGCCATTGGCGAGTAGCACCTGTGAAGGCCGGCACGGCGCACGTGGGGGTGGCGTAGACATACAACCAAAACTATGGACCTTATAGTAAACCCATAGAGATACATAGAGATGCATAGAGGCCGATAGGAATACATAGAGACCCATAGAAATACTTAAGAGTCCATAGACGTACACTCACAGCCACTGCATAGTAATAACGATTACCTCGCCTGGAATACAGGAGGTCGTGTATTTGATCCATACCCTGACGCCTATATATTTGAAGTTTGCATGTTCTCCCTGTGGCCGCGTGGATTTTTCTCCAGGTCCTCCGGTTTTCCCCTCCACGTTTCGAATCAACACGCGCTTGGAGAATATGGCTGCTATAAATGTCCACGCGATAAGCCACTTCGCTGAACTACTGTATCATTTGTATCGATCTGGCCTCATTTGACTGCATGCTATGAAGAAGGGCCTTTTCCCCGAAACGCCACAGCATACTCGCATCATCTTCTTTTCAAGGCAGCGCTATTGATTAACGTGTCGGGTTTTCTTTTTGACCAAAGTTGTGTCGTCACGACCCTCCACCGCACCACGCAAGCAAAAAAAAAACGAACTCAAATCGGCACTTTGTACGAGCGTTTAAAACAACGCTCCAGCTTAGCATTCATCGTTCCAGCTCCCCGCGAAGTTCACGAACAATTCTCACAAATGTAGTGATGGGATACAACGACTCTCGTGTGTGTGGCTACGTCGAGCATCGTCAGGACGAGACCCAGGAGGCCGAAGTAACAATTCCATTTAGGTCCAAACCTGGTCACACGTTTTTAAATCACTCCCCCCCCACAAATATCAGCTCTTGGCTCAAAACCCGACGGCGGCTGGGTGCGCAATCGCCAGCGAAACGTCGTTTAGAAAATGTTTCAAAGAATTCCACTCGCTTCCCAACGCTACCGGTTTTCGCTCAATAAACCCAAATCAATGGGGCTAGTTTGTCCACCACGTGACGACTTGAATCGCCGGGTGGTGGAGGGCACGTCGCCCCCATTGATATTTTACACACAAGCTTTAACCCTGGACAAATCGACGACAAATTGACCGCGCAGTACGGCTTGTGTGAATGCAAGTGTTACGAGCCCAAAATCGTGGGCAATCGTCGGTGACTGCATAGAAACACTTTTTTAAAATTTCTAAATGCATGGGCGAATGCGCTGATACTAAAATATGTTCGTACAAATTACTCGACTGAGATTACAAAGATCCCCCGTATAGCCGGAACTGACGTATAGGGGGCAAGTGCTGTTAGCGAGCGGCTAACTGGGATTTACACTCGCACACAGCAGCAGCAGCAATGAGGTCACCCTTGCACATGAGACTCATCCCGGTTATAAATAACAAAATGACAAAACTTTCCGTAGGCGAGTCTGCGGGAGGGGCTGTAAGTTTTACGGTAGAAGGGTGAGTCAACGGTTCAATGCGTAACTGTGTCGCAGGTGTACAGACAGGTGAGTGTATGGCTGGTTAAAGTCTGCCAGCAGACGTCAATGGGTTAGTGTTGTGGGCGAGTGGGTGAGTCAGCCGGTGAGTGTATGGGTGGATCGGTGCATTGGTGGTTGAATGGACACGCACGGCCCGTGTTGCCAATGCACTGCTGGATGCGTGCCTTCCCATGCCGTGCGGCTTATTTGGCCATATTTCACCACGCTGGTGAAAAGTAGAGCGCACAAGTCATACACTGTTGCACGTTATGGCCAGCAGGGGGTGGGGCGGATGCATGGCAGAGTCTTGAGCAGGTGAGTTTGTGTATGGGTGAGCGTATGGGGTGTCTTCGCCAGTGAGTGAGTGCACAGGTCAATTAGTGTGTGATAGGTGGCTAAGTCGGGCAATGAGTGTACAGGTGGGCTGGTGTATGGGTGGCTAAGTCAGGCAATGGGTGTACAGGTGTGGTGGTGTCTGAGTGTGTGGTGGGTGGCTGAGTCAGGCAATGGGTGTACAGGTGTGTTGTAATCTGAGTGTGTGGTGGGTGGCTGAGTCAGGCAATGGGTGTACAGGTGTGTTGGTGTCTGAGTGTGTGGTGGGTGGCTGAGTCAGGCAATGAGTGTACAGGTGTGTTGGTGTCTGAGTGTGTGGTGGGTGGCCGAGTCAGTGGGTGTACAGGTGTGTTGGTGTCCGAGTGTGTTGGTGTCTGAGTGTGTTGGTGTCCGAGTGTGTTGGTGTCCGAGTGTGTTGGTGTCTGAGTGTGTGGTGGGTGGCTAAGTCAGGCAATGAGTGTACAGGTGTGTTGGTGTCTGAGTGTGTGGTGGGTGGCCGAGTCAGTGGGTGTACAGGTGTGTTGGTGTCCGAGTGTGTTGGTGTCTGAGTGTGTTGGTGTCCGAGTGTGTAGGTGTCTGGGTGTAGGGGTAGGTGGGTGCATCTGAGGCTGCCGAGTGGGTGGGGGTGTCAGCGTGCCGCCTCTACCCGCGTCGGCTGCAGTCAACGGCGGGAGACGGGAGCTCTCCATTCAAACAGCAAACGGACACACACATCCCTGTAACATACACACACACGTGTGTACATACACACACCAGTATGTACATACACACACACCCTGTAACACACCAGTCTGTACACATACACCAGTCTGTACATACACACACACACACCAGTTTGTACACACACACACAACCTGTAACACACCAGTCTGTACACATACACCAGTCTATACATACATACACACACCAGTCTGTACGAACACACAAAGACAAAGGTCCCCCATAAAGCCTAAACAGACTGCTGGGGAAAGTGCTGTTAGCGAGCACCCATAACACACACCAGTCTGTACACACTTAAGCAAGCCGTAAGCATACGACTTTCTCTATGCACATACACAAATACAAGCATTTCTTACAGATCCCATCAGCAACGCAACCCTTGTGGGAGTGCATAATTTCGGCAGCATTGCATTCAATACAAGCGAAAACCGTGGACCAGTTTCAACATGCAGCGTCTCATCAGCAGGCAGGCTCGCATGAACCAACAATGATGGTGGACTGCCCAGATGTTTAAATGCAAACACCGGTTTTGAAATTCAGTGTGTCATCAGCAGTCAGCCTCGCTTGAAGCAATGAACTGCCCAGATGTTTAAATGCAGACACCGGTTTTGACATGCAGCGTCTAATCAGCAGTCAGCCTCGCTTGAAGCAATGCACTGCCCAGATGTTTAAATGCCAACACCGGCGTCACTTACCTTGGGAGAATGCGGCGAGTCCATGAGTCGCAGTTTGTGCATCGTCTTGTGTGGAGGCGACTCGGGGCGCATTGACCTCCCCACCTCACCGGGACTGCCCCCCACACCCTGGAACCCCCATCGGGGCCGGGGCCGACGCGGGGTGCGATTCTCCTTGTCGTCCTCATCAGCAGTGCCGCCACCGCCATCATCATCATCATCAATAGCAGTACCAGCAGAGGTGGCACCACCACCACCGTCGTCACTGCCACCTTCGCCAGCGCCACAATTGTCAAGTCGACGAGCTGCGGCAAAGTCGTCGCCCCCGTAATCTGTGCCACCACCGCCGCCACCACCACAGTCGCCATCGTCGGTGCCACCGCGGGAGAATGGTGGGGGAGAGCCTCCGCTCAGCAGCGAATCTTCGGGTGAAGAGGGCACAGCCGGCATAGGGTCGAAAGCACGCCACTGGTGGTGTGGGTGGTGGACGACGGCGCGGCTTGCCGAGCGTGGTGCTGCTGCTACTGCTGCTGATGGTGGTGGTGAAGGAGGAGACGATGGTGGTGTTGGTGGTGGAGGTGGTGGTGGGATAGCTGCAGGAGGGGAGCAGAAACTGTCCTCGTTGAAGGCGGAGTCGTCGGTGGAGGAGCCGCTGTCCTCATCCTGACTCCAGTCCAACCTCCGAGCCACCACAACCGTGTTGCTGCTGCTGCTGCCGCTACTGCCACCAGATCTCATCTTGCTGCTGCTGATGATGTTGATTCTGTCGGATCTGGGGATGTTGCTGCTGCTGATGTTGATTCTGTCGGATCTGGTGATGCTGCTGCTGCTGGTAGTGGTGGGGCTGATTCTGTCGGATCTGGGGGTGGTGGTGGGGCTGCTGTTGCTGATTCTGTCACATCTGGTGATGTTGTTGATGCTGCTGCTGTTGCCGATTCTGTCGGATCTGGTGATATTGCTGCTGCTGGGGCTGCTGCTCTTGCTGATTCTGTCGGATCTGGTGATGTTGCTGCTGCTGGGGCTGCTGCTCTTGCTGATTCTGTCGGATCTGGTGATGTTGCTGCTGCCTTTGCTGCTAGAAATCTTGCCGGTCACTTTGCTGCTGGGAGTTCCCTTGGTGTTGCAAGTCGACTTGGTGCTGGGGTTAGACCTGCTGCTGCTGCTGTTGATGCGACTGTTGTTGTTGCTACTGTTGCTGTTGTTGATGATGTGCCGCAAAATTTGACGCCTGGCCCTGTAACTCATGATTTCCTTCTTGTTACGTATCAACTCTACTTAAACTTAACCAGAAAATGCTGCTGATGCTACTACTAAAATTTCTGTTGAACTTCTTTCGCACCGTACGTAGGTTGTCAATCGTGCTAAACCGGCTGGCTCGTAAAAAAAAATATCAGACGAGATACCCACCGTGACGGTCTTAAAAACACTATTAACCACCCTATAAATTGTCCTAAAACTTAAAAAAAAGTTTCACAAATCTTTCCGGAGCAATTCAGCCCTCCCCCAAAGATGTAATATTAACTTTGTTAGTCAGCCTGCCCCGGCAAGATATCATTTACTTTGCCACTTTTCTCTCCGCCAGTTGGGGTTGTTGGCAGTTGACAAACCGTGAGGAATTGCAGAACTCACCACCCCACCGGGTTCCACTTCTACGACAAGCAAAGTAGTTCAAAAGTTGCACGCAACTTATTAGTCGACACTGTAATGGTTACAAAGTTACGTACTGTACGTACCTACTTTCTTTCGACTGCATGCACACAATCTAAGAACGCACTCGAACACACAGATTACGCTACGTGCATTTGCACAATGCCAAGTGGCGTGCACGCACTAGCTGCAACGCACACACACACCTCTTGCAAGATATTGTACATGCACAATTATGTTGCACATGCAGTATACGCACACAAATGTTATCCGACTCACCCGGACTCGTTACAGCACACGTTTACAAACCGCTAACTGTTGTAATCAGCTCCTCCCCACCCACCCCAATGCTGCCAACCACTCCTGCTACCAGAGAGAATGAGAACGTACCACTGTCTGTACCGGAAAACATCCAGAACGCGCAGCTAAAACTCTGAAACTTATCGCGACGTTCAGCGGTAAACACGTGTGGCGCCACCGCCTTATATAGGCCGCATTCAAGCGCGCGCGTCCGTTAAAAGGTGTGGCTCGCTAGTTGCGACTGGCCAATGAGCGCGTTCGCTTGCAAATTAGCTCCGCCCACGCCTACTTAAACCCCGCCCATCTCGCGTCATCCCACTCAAGCTCCGCCCCTAGCTGTTTAAGCTCCGCCCACAAGTTGTTTACTTTTTTTGTCTGTCTACTGAATCGCGAGTTCCGAAACTTTGAACACAACCAACGATTTAAGGCTTTCGTGACTGCAGGGATTCATCTTCTTGGTTCTTTCGGTATAGTCACGTAGAATGGAAATAATAAAATAATAAAAATAAAACATTATAAAATTATTCTCACGACGTTTCGGCCACAACGCAAGCAGCCGTCCTCAGGTGAAGAACAGGTCTGTCGAGACGACATTCAGACTCTGTCTACTCGACAGACCTGTTCTTCACCTGAGTACGGCTGCTTGCGTTGTGGCCGAAACGTCGTGAGAATGATTGTATTGTTTTATTTTATTATTTTATTACCTCCCTTCTACGTGACTTTACCGAAAGAACCAAGAAGATAAATCCCTGCAGTCACGAAAGCTTTCAATCGATACTCTTTGTATATTAAGCAGTGGATTGACCACGTCTGATGACAAGTTCTTTCAAGAATTTAAATGAACGGGGTTCAAACGTGTACAATGCAATGTGCAATTTAGAATCTGTGAAGACGGGATTGATGGATCACGCAAAGATCATCGTCTGGTTTCGGCTCCCCGCCTGCAGGGCTATGACGCAATCCAGGGAGTGGGTGACTGCGTGAAATGCCCCACAAATTGCCCCTCCTATCCGTCTGGGAGTTTCCCCAAGGTATTCTAGGGAATTATCCCACCACATTCCTTTTGGCAATGGTCAGTCAAAGTGTAGCCTCGTCATTATAATAATATACAGCCCTATTCTTAGGTTTTTTTCGGTAAAGTCACGTAGGTAAAACATTAAAATTAATAAAAGTAAAATAAAATAAAAAAATCACGACGTTTCGGAGGCAACACAAGCTTCCGTCTTCAGGTGGAACCGTCACAGCCACGACCCTGCTGTACCCATTCGTTGTGTTGCCTCCGAAACGTCGTGATTTTTATTTTATTTTACTTTTATTAATTTTAATGTTTTACCTACGTGACTTTACCGAAAAAACCTAAGAATATGAATCCTGGCAGTCACGAAAGCTTCAAATCTAGAATATACAGTCCTCCCAGTTTATTTTCCTACTTGAACGAAACACAGCTTACTTGCACCTATAAATAAATGTTTACGGCGCATATTACTCTCGTATAAGAGTTGCATTTTTATTATTATTTGTATGTGTTTCAATCGGGAATAAAAAAAATGCGTATTTATACTCGAGGAATCCGATGAGCTTTAATGCTCTTTTTCACAGATCTCCACTACTTTTATTTCATTTTGTTAGTTGTGCACTTTTCGATTTAAAGCTTTCGCGACTGCAGGGATTCATCTTCTTGGTTCTTTCGGTAAAGTCACGTAGAAGGGAAGTAATAAAATAATAAAAATAAAACATAATTATTTTTATTTTTAAAATAATAAAAATAAAACATAATTATTTTTATTTGTATTATTTTATTACTTCCCTTCTACGTGACTTTACCGAAAGAACCAAGAAGTTAGTTGTGCACTATTCAGTAAAGGACCCTGCTGTACCCATTCGTTCTCTGCAATATCGATGCTTTTATCGCTTGCTGCTGTACTAACGCACCACACGGATCTTCCGTGTAAAGTAGCCGTGTGAGTGGCGCTCAACGGGATAAAACAAAATCGACTCTCAAACTCTAAACGCCGAAACAACGTGGTAGCCTTCCTCTGGCCCCACTAACCTCCCGAATTAACATCGATCCCTTTTGGAATCCAGCCTTCGTCTGACACTACGAGAGTGGATTGGAGCTGGCCTCTCATTAACTGCTCGCCACTAGCGGCAAATGCTCAGATATTCCGCATTGCCTTTGTTGTTGATGTTCACCGTTTTGACCTCGTTCTGTGACCTAACACCGGTGACGAGACACGGTCGTGGGGGAGCATTGTCTCTCTGGTGTGGGTCAATCAGTTTCAAACACAACACACATCCAAGCACGCCTGTTCGCATGTTTTACCACATGCGTGTGCGGCTAATGTTTTACCTACGTGACTTTACCGAAATAACCTAAGAATAAGAAGCCTCGGTGTTTATTTGGCGTTTTGAATGTCTGAACACGGATGTGCGACGATTTACTGCATTTACATTTAATATATCCATTCCCAAATTCGTTGAATTTCAAAAAATGAAGCAAGTTATTTTTTTGTTCACACGGTAAAAAAAAAATGTGGGAGACGCTTTTAAAAGATCATAATATTACTGCGTTTCCACGGCAACCAGGTGGCTTTTACCTGGTGGGTGACGTCAAGTCTACAAGGGCCTAATCTCGGAATTCAAGGGTCAAAGACCTCCCTCTCCATGCATTCTAAAACAAAATTAACTCTTTTATTTTACATTTTACAAAGTCGATGGCCAGCACCACGCCCGACCGCCTTTGTCTCCTCACTGGGAATGTTTACACCCCCCCACCAGCTACTCATTTGAGGCCGAGCCGACTTAAGGTGCCTTGAGACGTTAGTGGACGTTAGTGATTAGGGGAGACCCATGGACCGGTCAGATAATCGTCACCGGTGCCCACGAGAGAGAATCGACCTCGGGTCGCTGGGTTACTGGCGCAGTGCGCTCACCACTGCGCCACCGCTCTCCACTATTCATCTATCGAGCCCCAACTTACACTGACACGCACGCAACATATAGAACGTCGATCTCGTTATAAAGTTGTATTATTTGATTACTTTTTTTACCCAGGGAAGGCTTTACCGAGTCTCGCGACTCGTTTTTAAATCATTTATATTAAGTTCACTTGCTTGCTTGCTTGCGCACTTACGACCGTGCAAATCTTTCGGTCGTTTTTTAACCCACTTCCCGTGATCCAATCGAGCTGACATTTTGCACACAGACTCGTTGTGCGTGATAATTAATGTTCGTGAAAAAATTTTTCCAAAATTTTACACTTTTTAGGACAAAAATATTATATTTAATTACCAATTGCTTAATGGTGCAATGCAATCATCTGACCCATAGGTGGCAGCCATCTCAAGCCAAAGGACGAGAAGACTCTAGCCGCCACGCATATAAAGGATTTATAGTGAAAAACTTTGTTTTTACGGGTTAAATTTTTTTTTACCCAGGGAAGGCTTTACCGAGTCTCGCGACTCGTTTTTACACGTGGGTCCCGGCCACGTTTTCAGAGTAACAATGCCCATCATTGCTTGCGCATTCTCCGAATTTGCAGTGTTAATCCCAGTTTTTAGCTGAGTGCCAATGTCCAGGTCCTGATGCTGGTCACGACGAGACGAGACAGATGCCTTCGAGAGAGACAGAGAGGGAGGAGGGGTCGGGAGTTCGTTGCGTAGTAGTGACGATAATCCTCCTCTTCCTTTGAAAGAGCGCAGACGATTAAGCATCCAACGCAATTGCGTCACTCTACACAACAAAGGGACTTGAGACTTTGAACTAATTAGTCGCTCATTCTCTTCGTGCCCTTGGATTCTCCTTGGCCAGGGCTCTTCATCATCCCCTTGATGATATGATGTAATGCGACGAATGCATTAGGGGGACAGTTTTTTTTTTATTATAAATATATAACGCGTCTGAGTGTGTGTCGGAATAAGCGGTCGTACGGCTGCCTCGGCGTAGCATCTCTCTGGGTCTCTGTGAGTCTGTGGGTCTCTGTGTGAGTCTGTGGGTCTCTGTGTGAGTCTATAGGTCTCTGTGTGAATATATGGGTCTCTATGTGAGTCTGTGGGTCTCTGTGTGAGTCTATGGGTCTCTGTGTGAGTCTGTGGGTCTCTGTGTGAGTCTATGGGTCTATGTGTGAGTCTATGGGTCTCTGTGTGAGTCTGTGGGTCTCTGTGTGAGTCTGTGGGTCTCTGTGTGAGTATATGGGTCTCTGTGCGAGTCTATGAGTCTCTATGTGAGTATGTGTGTCTCTGTGTGAGTCTATGGGTCTCTCTGCGAGTCTATGTATGTCGTACTTATTTCGCAACGTACGTAGCCAACGGTGCTATTTGGAGGTGTCAGTGGACACCGATGATGTAACGGTCTCGTCCATTCACGTCCGAGTCATTTGCATGCAGCTGCGTGAGTGTTTATTGGTGCGTGGGTGTTTATTGGTGCGTGGGTGTTTATTGCCAACTTTTTTTTGCTCTCCTACTTGTGTTCACGCAAATTCAGTGGCACGTACATAAATGTTGAGTGCATCGGTTTCAATATTAACCTTGCCACGGGAAATATTTTCCAGCAGCATTTGTTCAACTTAACATCAGTGCCGGATTATCCTAGTAGCACAAGTCACTACATGTGTAAGTAGCTTGTCTGTCACGTTTGAGTTTCAATGGCCACGTGCGATGATGACCTCATTTGTGTGCGTAGTGCGCGTGTGGCGGTGATGTGATGGTGACATCAGTTTGGTGTTGTGAGGTCGTTTGCACGGCGTGCAATGTGTGTGGTGGCTCTTATTTATCCAGTTGCCCTCGCCTTCCTAACCCCTGCTGATAAGAACAATAAATAGGTGACGTTTCAGGCAATGGGCCTTCTTCACAGGACGTAAATATAGATGCCAGAGAGGCCGGGTGGATGATGATGATGATACCACTTATGAGACTGAAGTTTACACCATGGGAGGCCCTGATGAGAGAGTCGAATGTTTTCTGATGACAAGTTTTTTTTAAAATCGGCTTATGTGCCTTGTACACATCCAATGTTGCATGTTTACTTGGTGATGTTACCTACAGAGGTTAGTAACAAAGCCTTTAGTAAGTACACTCCTGATAAGAAAACGCTGCCTGGTGGATTGATTTGTTACGGATGAGTAAGCACAGAATACAAATACAGGGCTGTGTACATACACTACAAGTGCTTAGGGGCAATCCTTTTCGTACGATCGCAAAAAATATCTTAAAACTTGAGCCCTACCCCCCCGAATCCTATAGAACGGTCGATATTTAATCCACACAGAAACGATCAAGGATTAATAATATTAACGTGTTTAAGCAAACAGATAGTCCACCGTCGGACTATCTAACTAATTTAAAGGCCAATGTAGACAAATTATTATCGAGGCATCACGCCCCATACGCAAGCTACGTATTTGGGTTAACCCCCCTCCACTAAACGGATTGCCCCTTACAAGCACTGTGGTTTAAACTCCTGTTGATACACAGACACGGCAATGCCTCTCTCGCCGTGAGTCGGCACTGTGGATTAAACAAATGACGTTAAACTCCCTTCCCGTGTGAGTCGAGCAGGGAGGGAGACGTGAACCCTGGGCTCGCCAAAATGTGGCCTTAGAGCAAAAAAAATTAACCCGTAAAAACAAAGTTTTTCACTATAAATCCTTTACATGCGTGGCATCGGTTTTATTTTATTATTCATTTCTGTTTTTCTTGAGTAAGAGTTTCATTTTTATCACATTGGTATTTTAAATTAAATATTTAAAAAAATTACCTAAAAAGTGTAACATTTTGGAGAAAAAAAATTCACGAACATTAATTGTCACGCACAACGAGTCTGTGTGCAAAATGTCAGCTCGATTGGATCACGGGAAGTGGGTTAAAAAACGACCGAAAGATTTGCACGGTCGTAAGCGCGCAAGCGAACTTAATATAAAGGATTTTAAAAAGATGTTTGCTCCATCTGTTCCATCAGTACGTTGGTGAAGTGTTACCCAGCGCACGTATGTGTTTTATAAAGTTTATTTTATCTTAGGGGCCGTCCATAAATGACGTCACGCACCTAAGGGGGGGTCAGACATTTGTGACGATGTGTGACGAGGGGGGGGGGGTTGAGAAATGTGACGTCATATAAAAATGCGCAACTTTAAATATAGACAACACGTTCTACTTAATTAAATATACTTTATAATAAATGTTTTCTCCTACAACATCAGAGTGCAGCGCCACATTAAATACGCACTACAATGACAATAGTTTAAAGTGACACCCACCCCCCCCCAAATTAACATATGTTCAAAATGTCCCTCCCAATATATTGCTATAAAAATATTTTTAAAAATAATAATTACGATGTTATGTAAATAAAAACAATTTGCTAAACCTTGGCCACAATATCTGGACTCGTCTTCATATAACAATGCATAGATTTCTGTCCATATGATTGTGGTTATGGTTGTACTTTATGAATCCCTAATCTCTGCCATTACATACAATGAAACAAGAAAAGGTAAAAAAGTAAAAACAGAGCAATGTAATACAATACACTATTAGACATTATTGTAAAAAATCAATCTAAAGTCCATCCCATGTGTTTGTTAATTTTTTTTTATATTTTAGGCAGGAAATGAGTTTTAAAATTTATATATTTTTTTCTGGGGGGGACCCCAGACCCCCTGGAAGATTTGATCCCCCCCCCAATGTAGACTCCATGGCAGAGGTCGCAACCGGGTACCCGATACCCGGCTACCCGGCCGGGTACGGGTAGGCCGTGAGTCACTGGTGAGTCACCGTTTGTCACTCATTTCCCAACGTCTTGTCTCTTCTCACAATTCAAGTTACTAGAATCAACCCACCCGCGCCTGCAACATGGCTTCATCCCAGAGGTCGCAATCAGGTACCCGATACCCGTACCCTACCCAGCGCACGTACCCGTTTGCGACCCTGGTGCGGTCGGGTACGGGTAAGGAATCAAAACCCGTTTGCGACCTCTGCTCCATGGCTCCGGCCTTGATACATACAGCAGGCGTCAGGGTCGAGATGGAACCTACGCCCTCTTGTATGCCATGCGAAGGAGATAACATCGCATAGCCACCGCTGCGCCCCCCATGGTACAGTACACAATCGGTGCCACCCACAAAACACAAAGACCCCCCCCCCGTCTAGCCTTCAAAAGATTGCCGGGGGCAAGTGCTGTTAGATACCACCTATTGAGTCCGGCACGGCACATCGATGGGCGTAGTTGCTCAACACCACGCACCGGCCGCCTTTGTCTCCCCCAGCGCCACGTGCCCACGTGCCCGGGGTTGGTGCGCCACTGTACCTGCCCACGTGGTGGCCACATGCGGGTACAGTGGCGCACGTGGTCACGTGCGCGGGTACAGTGGCGCACGTGTGATCAGGGTACGTACAGTCACGCGCGCCCGCTCTGTAAACACGCCGCAGTTTGCGAGCGCCTATTGACGCCGCCGCCGCTGCTGCTACATGGCCCCGGGTTTCACGTGTGCCCACCACCGCTGTTGTGTCGAGGGCTGCGTTTCTGCGACTGCCGGCTTTGAATGGGTGTCTACTGCGCGAGTAATGTTTGGGCGGAGCGGTTAGCCACGCGAGTTTTTTTTAAAGTGGCGATCAACACTCTAACACTCGTCTGCTGATGGACGCTGCTCACGTTAGCTGCGGCGCACAATTTACAATAATGCAGCACGCCCGTCGACAGCACTGTGGCCTTAAGAGAGAAATAATATATAATAGACGTTTCGGGCAATGACCCTTCGCCTATAGGCACACAGAGAGATGCGAGATGGATACTGAACTTTACACCAATGGGACCCTGAATTGTATATATTTTTTTTATCTTTCCTGCAAATCAGTTTTTTTTTTAATAGGCAAAGCATAAAGTATATTCTTGGTAATTTCGGTAAAGTCACGTAGAAGGGAAATAAAATAATATAAATATCAAACAATAAAAATCTAAATTTAAAACATAAAGTAGTTACACTATTAGGTGTTGAGTAACAGACTTTTCGATAATGTTGGGGTCTTTGGCAATTGTGCTTGTGCAACATTGCTAGCAGTGTCAGATAATTTGTGTATTGCAGGTACCAAACATCATTTGATTTGACAACCGGATATGTTCCCGACTATTAGACGCTTCAGAAAGTAAGACGGACCCTAAAAACCCGTGCCGCGTGTCAGTAGCATCAATGCCGTCATAATATCTATTGGTGGGATCCCCAATATATATTATCCCCCAATATTCAAATATGCTCAAAATGTCCCCCCCCACCCCAATATATTGCTATAAAATAGATTTTCTGTTTATATGATTGTGGTTATGGTTGTACTTTATGAATCCCTAATCTCTGGCATTACATACAATGAAACAAGGAAAGGTAAAACAATAAAAACAGCAATGTAATACAATACACTATTAGACATTATTGTAAAAAAAACGTGATAATGTTTATGTTTTATTTTTATTATTTCCCTTCTACGTGACTTTACCGAAAGAGCCAAGAATATGAACCCCACCTAGTTATTAACTTATTTTTCAGAAGCGACCTGGTCTTCACAAACGATAGCTCAAACAAAAGTGGCCCCATCATTTGGACCACGGGGAGAGTGAGACACAAACTCAAAACATACAGCAGCAGGCGTTTGGGTCGGGATCGAACCCACGACCTCCTGTATACCAGGCGAGGTAGTTCACATCTCCTAGCCACCGTGATGATGATGATGAGAGAAACACGCAAACTCCAAATATACAGCAGCAGGCGTCAGGGTCGGGATCGAACCCACGACCTCCTGTAGACCAGGCGAGGTAGTTCACATCTCCGAGCCACCGTGATGATGATGAGAGAGAGAGAGAAACACGCAAACTCCAAATATAAAGCAGCAGCAGGCGTCAGGGTCGTGATCGAACCCACGAATCTCCTGCACTGCAGGCGAGGTAGTCAACATCTCACAACACCGTGGCACCCCTTTAATAAATAAAAAGTACATACGTTCAAATTGCATCATATATATTTAATAATTACATTTCATACAAGATGCAGCAACATTTGCTTTCAAATGCACAGGTAAGGGGCGTATTATAGTCCTGAGAATCATGGGTGGAAAAAACCCGATTTTTGTCCAGCGGCAGGCATCGGGTTTTTCCTTTAATACAATTAAACCCGATTTCGGGGAATTAGAACCTGGTTTATTGAATACGAAACTCTGATCCAAGGCTTAGGCTGCTTCCTCGTCGGTGCTGCTATCGTACATGCGGCGGCCAGGTTGGTCTTGATGAACACGAGCTTCTCCTCCACAATCGTGGGCGCTAGTGAGTTCCTGAGCTTGGAACGGATGAAGCCCATCGTTGAGAAGTTGGCGAAGTGCGGTTCTGCAATTAGAACCAATGAAACCGGATTTCTCCCAATCTCAGATGATCGGGTTTAATATAAAAAGACAATTAAATCCGATTGTAAAAAATCCGACTGTGCCACCCTTAAATTTCGATTTAAAGCTTTCGTGACTGCAGGGATTCATCTTCTTGGTTCTTTCGGTAAAGTCATGTAGAAGGGAAGTAATAAAATAATAAAAATCAAACATAATAAAATATTATTGTTATATAATATTATTATAATAAAATATTATTGTTTGATTTTATTATTTTATTATTTACCTTCTACGTGACTTTACCGAAAGAACCAAGAAGATGTGCCACCCTTGCTGAGAATACGGTTTGGCACAAACGCTCCCTCGCTAGAGGTCCCTTCCCAGTGACCCTTCACAAACGTTGCCCCAACGTTGTGGCAACGTTGGCCCAACGCTTGTGAAGGCGCCAACGTTGAACGAACGTTGAAACGTTGGTCAATGAACCGTTGGGCCAGAGTTTGGAACGTTGACTGAATTGTCCCACTTTACCCGGTTCAGATGGGGTCTTCATCGTCATTTGCAGATTTCAATACAGTAATCACCAAACGCCCGATTTGCTCATCCAGTGCTTAATTATTCACCTGTCTCCGTCACTGATTGGTGTCTGGAGCGTGGGCAATCACCCATTTGTTTGCACGCGACCTCGATAATCTTGCCTGAATGTTGTCCTTTCTGATCATGGTTTTAATTAACTCTGCCCTATCACCCGATCCATTCACTATCAAAACTCTTTTCCACCCTAGTTTTTCCGACCATTGTATGTGCCGTGAACAAGGGCAATTGCCCGGAACCTCTCCCATCTTATATATTTAACTTTTAAGGCCATATCGTTTTTTGTTTATTAAACAAATTTGTTGTGTTTTTGTTTTGTTAATATGTGTGCGCTTGCACACAACGGCCAACGCCGCAGCAGTAGAAGCGTCAGTAGTAAATTTGTTTAACATTGACTACAATATAAGTACGTACGTTTTTAAAATGTACGCTTTCGCGACCAATATTCATAATATAGGTTTTTTTTGTAGTTAGATCGCATAAATATAAATATGTCTTTAAACCCGACACCACCCAGTGCAGCCAATTAGTAAGGATTGTCACGTGAACAGAACGTGCCAATTCGTTATGAGTACAGCACACCGGTGTGTTGGAGAGCAAATCCACAACATTTACTATCCGCATGTACAATAACATTTACAATAAGTAAGTACGTTGAACTTCCTTTGCACCGTACGTAGCCAATCGTCCCATTTACTGGGAATTAAATAAAACAATTTCGAACAATAAAATATCGTAAATTCTAGTAGCCGTTTCTCAATCCACTGCTGGATGGATGCCTCCCCCAGGCCATGCCAGCAGAGGTCGCAAATGGGTTTTGATTCCTTACCCGTACCTGTACCCGGCCGCACCAAGGTCGCAAATGGGTACCCGTACCCGTACCCAGCCGGGTACGGGTACCCGTTCCCTACCCGTACCCGTACCCTACCCGAAATGAGTGACAAACGGTTACTCATTAGTGACTCACGGCCTACCCGTACCCGGCCGCACCAGGGTCGCAAACGGCTACCCGTACCCGTACCCGGCCGGGTACAGGTAGCCGGGTATCGAGTAGGGTACGGGTATCGGGTACCTGGTTGCGACCTCTGCATGCCAGTCATGGCGTGTGTTTGACCGTACTTCACGCTGGTCAAAACAGGCCAGTGAAGGGGTGGGTGAGGTGCAGTCAACCGGGACCGGTTTGGATGTGACCACTTATGTTGGCCGCAGCCCGAAATGAAATGCACACAGCAACATTTGTGCCAGGCTCGGTGCACTTGAGGCCACGTGAAGTATTGAAGGATTGCTGGCAGGAAGTCATGGGACAGACCCAAGTGCCATGGGTTGATTGACTGAGATGACTGGCACATGCACCACCTGTGACCCTCTACTGTGCCAACTTTCTGTGTTTTAGCCGCCCGGTGCTCCGCTCATTGTTGTGAGCGTCGCTCCTCTGCCCTCCGCTGTTGTTGAAGGGCGACTGCCTCCAACTCACGAGCCTCCTCCACAGAGACCGATCTTGACACCGCTGGTTCCGGTCTTCAGCAAGTCCACTCAGCTCCACATCCTTCTGTACCGCATCAGTCCATCTCTTCTTCAGGCCGTGCCGTACCATTTAGCCCCCTCTATCCGGCCAATCAGAAGCTGCTTGGGCATGCGTTGGCTGAGCATGCTGGCTTCGTGACCTATACAGCATATACAAAGACAAAGATTCCTCGGATAGCCTTAACAGACTGTTGGGACAAATGTTTACACAACGCACCGGATACTCGCACACCCGTGTTGTTCACACGTGTGTTTTCTGCGCGCAGGAATTTCTACCTGGGCCATGCTGCCATCCCTGGGGCCCCGTTTGCTGGCGACACGTGGACTGAGTGGCCTGCGGATGGGACCCCGTTGGTCACCGGTGGCCCAGGGCCTCCGCAGGCCCAGCGGGACGCACGGCGGCACGGTGAGGCCGCAGGGAGAGGCGGCCGTGCGGGACTTCATCGAGGCCAACACGGAGGCGAGCCGCGAGCACCTGACCCCCGAGCTGACGCTGCGGCTGCTCACGCCGCGCTGCCCGCTCTGGACCGCGCGACCCGAGACGTGGCCCTTTCCCGCCGATCCCTACTGGGCCATCTACTGGCCCGGCGGCCAGGTGCTGGCCAGGTGCGCTACTAAACTTAACCATTCTTTTTATTTTACCAGGTAAGGCCCACTGAGCTATGTTTCTCTTTTTCAGAAGCGACCTGGCTGTCACAAATGAAAGCTCAATGAAGTGGCTTGTCACGTGGACATATAGCAGTCAAGTAATCTAAACGCACGTGGAGGGAAACACCGGAGTAAAATGCACGCGACCGCGTGGTGAATATGCAAACTCGAAATATGCAGGTGTCAGGGTAGGGATAAAGCCCACTACCTCCTGCATACCAGGCGAGGAAGTTAACATCTCGCCACTACGGTGCCCACAGCGGTGACGACTCATTATTGCCGGCTCGGATCAAAGAAATACAACTGTAAACGTGAAACGATATTTCGCGTAGGGTTTTCCACGGTTGTGCTGCGTGGCGTACAGGTGTGGTTTTTCAGGTTGTGCCACCCCACGTGTTGTTTCCGCGGCATGTCCGACGTTTTGTTGCACGTGCCTCGGAGCTTTTCTTCATGCTCTGCAATTGGCAATTCCGGTTGCTGAACAAAAGCTCCCAGCACTGAAATTTTAACTTCCCTTCCTGGATTCAATTTTAAATAATAAGGAATAATAAATAAACAATAATCGCCCAGCACATGGCAGCGAAACGACGGACATCGCACCAAACGATATGCTGTACAACGCCGCAAAAGCCTTCGCGGCGGCCGTTGGCTTTTACTGTTCATAAATATGTAATACAGCTCGTTGAGACGACTTCTGGAATCCGTCTTTTATTCAACTTATGTTACAGTTACTTCACGCTGCTGATAGGCAGCGTGAGAGGGACAGATAGACAGAGAGAGACGCACTGCCACGTGGCAACTCGGAGCCCCCCTCCCGCGTGGCCCCCTTCCTCCGTTCGTTCCCGTTCTGACCAAGTGTCGTTCGTCTCCACCCCTATTTAATACCCGGGGCACGTGGTACGTTTCCGCCAATCCTCGTTAGCCTGCATGGAATGTTCCAGGCTCCCTCGTCAGCTCCCGGGACCACGCCCCTGACTCATCTCCCCATTGGCTGTGGCCAAAGCCAGCAGAACCAATCCTCATAGCTGTCATCTTTCCATCACGTCAGGGCCACGCCCCCAGGCTTTCCCCCATTGGCTGTAAACCAGGACCGGCAGAGCCAATCACCATGACGAGTTGTGATACGTCAGTGAGCCGGATATATCTTCATATTACAAATATTTCACGTTTACGCTTCGGCTTGAAATGACTCGGTGGAGAAAGAGCTCTGGTCGCCGGGTTGTCGTTATCATCGTCGTCAATGTGTCGGTCTCCAGGTTCCTCCTGGACCAGCCGGACGTGGTGGCTGGCCGGGCCGTGCTGGACCTGGGCAGCGGCTGTGGGGCCGCGGCGATCGCGGCCGTCAAGGCGGGGGCCTCGATCGTGGTGGCAAATGACATCGACCCCGGTTCGTTGGCTCCGCTACACAAACCGCTGTCTGCCCCTGGCACATTCAGAAACACCCGTTTAGATTCGTTTGGATGCTTTTGCTGCTGTAAATTTCCGCATGATAAGCCACTTTTGTTGAGCTAACATTTGTGGCCAGGTCGCTTCTGAAAAAATAAGTTAAGAGCTCAATTGGCTTTACCTGGTAAGAAAACAAATTGTGTAATTTTTTAAAAATATTTTTAAAAGTGATTTGTTTACTTTTCCTATATTTTTGCACACCTTTCGTGTGTTTTTTTAACTTGTTGCTGTAACGTTCTGACCCTGTGGCCCTACTGGATATCTGTGAAAAAGAGCTTTATATCTCATCGGATTCCCCCAGTATAAATACGTATACTGATTGTGATTCCAACTCGACGCTTCCTCCCCACCAGGGGCTCGCAACTCCTTCACACAGAAGTGAGGGAAACCCTCTCCTTTTACTGGGATCGAACCGGCGACCTCCGGATGTCAAGCCCAGTGTGCTGACCACTAACAACCACAATTGTGGCAGCATCCCCAATGTGTGTAGTTATACTGGTAGGAACCTCCTGGTTACACCAGCCCACAGGGGATTATTGTGTTCGTCCGTCCGTCGTGCATCCAAAAATGGGAAGGGTGGGGTTGGGTGGAGAGGGGAGGGTGGGGAGGGGCTGGGTGGGGGGTGGGAGGGGTGGGGCTGGGTGGGGAGGGGCTGGGTGGGGGGTGGGAGGGGTGGGGCTGGGTGGGGAGGGGCTGGTCACCCCGTGGTGCCCTTATAAAACTCAACGTTTAACCTACTCACGCCGGCTTGTGCCCGCCCTCACAGTCGGCCACATTTGCGGAACATACCACGCCACCGTTGACCCTTGCCATTGACCGAGCAACCCAACGTTCCTACCAGCTCCCTCCGCAGGAATGTGTTTATTACTACTACCAGTATTCTTGTTGCTGGCCTGTACGCACTCTTCCGCCATACGATGAGTTTCTCACAATCTCCAGTGAGAATGGAGACCCGGCTCCTTTCTCAACCTGTCACGGCTCGCGCTCTGCTGCTAGAGGTCGTGGGAAGTCCGCGGCGTAGTCCATGAGCCCAGACCAGTTATCTGACTGTCCAGTACCACCTGATGTCGCATGGAGCTTTTGCGGTCCACATTTCTGTCTGTGGCCAATAGCAGTGCATTGTGTGAGAACAATGTTAAATGAGTGGGGTTATCAAGCAATTCACTCTTAATTCTAGATTTGAAGCTTTCGTGACTGCAAGGATTCATACTCTTAGGTTTTTTTCGGTAAAGTCACGTAGGTAAAAATAAATAAATAATAAATAATAAAAGCAATATAAATAATAATATACATAAAAGGATATTAATACATTTTTTTCCTATCACTTTAATTATTTATTTTCATTATTTATTTTTCCCTACGTGTCTTTACCGATAAAACCTATGAGTACAATTCACTCTTCTTCGCCGTTATAAAGAAATCGGAACGCGTGACGTTTTGCTTCCTTAGGTGGTAACGGTATCAGCTCTCTCGTCCATGGACGGAACAAAGTGCCGAGTTTGCTGTCAATCAGGGGCGGTTTCTTCATTAGGGCGATTGGGCGACGCACCACCAATGTCATTCAACCACAGAGTCACGCTAGCCGTCACTGTGCCGCTGGATATAGTCCAATCAGCGTCATGCTACGTTCTGTGGAGTACCGCCTCTTTTTGGGCGATTTCCCTCCAGCTGAGAATCGCCCCGAGTGGTCCCATAGACTTACATTCAAAGATGTTTTTTTTCGAACGGGGGCGCTGCAATGCATTCTCTATGGCTTCCGGGAGGGCTCGCCCTAACGTGCTTACGTCATCATACGTGCTTACGTCATCATACGTAAGCACGTTTCATCCAACAATATAATTTGTCGCCACCTAGTGGAATCTTTAATAAAATAAACCTGAGTGGTTTGTTTTAATAGTGAGTATAGAAACAAACAAGATGTATTGTAAGAGTCACTTTATTTTTCATTAATATTAAAGAAGTGAAGTTGCCTTTACATGCTTAAGCTGTTAATTTATCCATTGCATGGGTGGACCTTATCCTTATCAATCATCCAGACATTTGCCCCCCCCTGAGAGATTTTGCAGGAGCCGCCACTGCTGTCAATGCTTGCCAGGTGATTGTACGATGTCGTTCGCTCTCTAGTGGACAATGTGGCAACTGCAGCTCTTGCGGAGATGAGAATGGGAAGTGCTGAACCACTCACATCGGTTCGGACCACTTAAGCAGAATGTGTGTACGTGCGTATGTAGGGGGCACAGGTGGTTTCAGTTCCATTTATTAGGATTTACCCTGTGAGCCATTCGGCTCTTGATTTGGGTTCAACCGCAACAAACAATAAAATTACAAGATACTCATAAAATGTATTGTACACAAATCTAAAAATCACAAAAAAGTGCAAAAAATTCCATTTCGATGCATCGGCCAGCCATCTCAGTCAACCCATGGCACCTAGGACCGTCCCGTTCCTGCCAGTGGGTGCTCGACACTTCGCGTTGCTTTAACGTGCACATAGCCTGGCACAAGCGCCGAGGTGAGGTCACCACCACTTAGTGGAGAATGGCGGTTGTTGTTGTGCGTGTGTGCACGTTTGTGTACACGCGTGCATAGCGGAGAGCGCGCTGCACTACAAACCGGGCGACCCGAGTTCGATTCCCACCCACGGCCAAATGAGTACCTGGTGTGATGTGTAAACATTGCTACTGGGGAGACAAAGGCGGCCGGGCGTGGTGTTGGCCACCCGCCTCCTCATGTGCTATGCCCGGCCTTTATAGGTGCTTATTCTTAGGTTTTTTTCGGTAAAGTCACGTAGATAAAAAATTAAAGTTAATAAAAGTAAAATAAAAATAATTTTTACCTACGTGACTTTACCAAAAAAAACCTAAGAATATGAATCCTTGCAATCACGAAAGCTTCAAATCTAGAATTTATAGGTGCTACTCGCTAACAGTACTTGCCCCAACAGCCTGTTGTGACGATACGAGGGATTTTTGTGTCCGCGCTTCCCACAGTGGCAGCCGTCGCCATCACCCTGAACGCGGAGCTGAACGGCGTGCGCGCAGACTCCCTGCACATCGACGTGCGCGACCTCCTCTCCCCGCACCGCGCTCCGTCTCCCCCGTGGGACGTCCTCCTCCTGGGCGACATGTTCTACGACGGCACCACCGTCCACTCGCTCCTGCGCTGGCTGGAGACCTCGCTGGCGCAGCAGCGGCGGCGGCGGGGGCAGGAGACGGAGCCCCCGGCTCCGACGGTGCTTGTGGGAGACCCCGGGCGGCCGGTGTTTTTGGAGCGATACGAGGCGTGGCTCGGAGCGCGGGCGGCGGCGACGGCGCCGGTTCTCCGCGAGCTGGCGCGCTACGAGCTTCCCGAGAGCGCCCGCAGAGACAACAGCGGGCTCAGCGACGGCGCCGTGTGGACGCTGCACCTCTGACAGTTGACCCCGTGGCCAGTCTTTTTTGAGTCCGCTTTTTTCCACGAGGCTCAACGGGGACACATGCTGAGCTGGCCAGCTCCTTAGCGCAAAATCGCCCTCGCGTGATCAAGTTCAAGTTCATTTATTAGGTATAGCCCTGTGAGCCATTCGGCTCTTGAATCGGGTGCAACCGTAACAAACCAAAAACAAAAACATGAACAAAAAACATCTTAAAGTGAATATGTGACTAAGTGCAAACAGAAATCCAAGACAAGACAGCAAAACATTGCAGAATAAAATCACCGTACACCAACGCTGTGTGCAAAAATCCCAGTGGGATGCAAGTCAAACAACAACAACCACAAGACAACTTAGATTAAGGCCATCAGTCTAACTCTGTACTACAACAAACAAAGATGGCTAAACCAATATAACCAATATCAAAGGCTGCCGAGAAGAACGCGAATCTGCAGGGCTGATATGCAAGCGGATGACACGTTATTCCCTCCATGTCACTGAACACCGTGAAGGAGAAGTGATTTAATATTAACGAAGCATTCACTGCGCGGTGTGATATCATAGTGTCCATGCTGCCTGTGCTGTAAGGAAGGAAAATAATGGATTTGTCGGACACGCAATGAAAATATTCGATTCACGCTAAAAGGTCAGAAGGACAAGGGCCGTGTTTTTTTCCGATGTTTTTATTGATTAACTATTTACAGGAAAGAGTGACGTCAACAATTCCAAAAGTGATGTTTCTTATCGCACAAAATAACGAAAAGTCAATAACAAAATCACAAGAAATGCTGTTGCAGTGTCCGCTTTCAACACAAACTTGCATTACTCTGCAGGATATATTTGTAAAAGAGAACGGTTAAACAACATTTAAGGCTCTTGTTCCAGGTTTAATACACCACCAACAGCTATACTACAACTATTTTCCAGAATGTGAACTTTAAACAATGTATATTCACCTATCAACGGCGTCTGAAGAGGGATCTGGTGACCATGTACATGCTTTATCATTAAACAATTTTAAAATATTTTCGCCTGAAGCTGGTTGTAATTACTGGCGAAACGTCGTACTATTTTCCAGAATGTGAACTTTAAACAATGTATATTCACCTATCAACGGCGTCTGAAGAGGGATCTGGTGACCATGTACATGCTTTATCATTAAACAATTTTAAAATATTTTCGCCTGAAGCTGGTTGTAATTACTGGCGAAACGTCGTACTATTTTCAAGAATGTGAACTTTAAACAATGTATATTCACCTATCAACGGCGTCTGAAGAGGGATCTGGTGACCATGTATATGCTTTATCATTAAACAATTTTAAAATATTTTCGCCTGAAGCTGGTTGTTATTACTGACGAAACGTCGTACTCAGATTGTAAATGTTGTGGATTTGCTCTCCAACACACAACCGGTGTGCTGTACTAGTGACGAATTGGCTACATTCTGTTTATTTACAAATTGGCTGTGTTGGGCGGTGGCGGGTTTCACGACACATTTATATATTTACACGATCTAACCCAACAAAACCTATATCATGGATATTGCCTCCTACGTAAGAGTCGCGTGGGGCGGTTTTGACCATACTTCATCATCAGTGTGGGTTGACAAAGTTGTGTGGGGGGGGGGGGGGAAGAGCATAGACATGAACGTCGGCATAGAAGTATGGTACAACCATGGATATTGCTGCACTACACTGCTGCCGAGAATCGACCCCTACAGCCTATAACACCTGGTGTGCACGGTGGTTGCACCATCCAAGAATTGTCCCGGCTCTTAGCTGGAGCATTCTAAATGTGGTTTTGGTTATAGGGGCCGTCCATAAATGACGTCACGCCATTGTGGACGATTTTTGACCCCCCCCCCTTCGTCACACAAAAAGTCAGACCCCCCCCACTCAAATATGACGTCACAAAGCTCTGCCCCCCCCCCCCCCCAAATAGAAAACATGCTTCAAATCGCTTTAAACTAGAGAAAACATTTATTAAAAAGTCTATTTAATTAAGTAGAACGTGTTGTCTATATTTATTTAAAGTTGCGCATTTTGATGTGACGTCACATTTCTCAAACCCCCTCCCCCCTCGTCACACATCGTCACAAATGTCTGACCCCCCCCCCTAGGTGCGTGACGTCATTTATGGACGGTCCCATAGGCGTATTTTGGTTTAAGGCAAATTAAAATTACGCGACATATCAAATCGATCATTTATTGGTATTCCTCCACTTAAACTATCAGTACGACAACTATTGTAATTAAATACATTTATGATTAATCGTAGATTTTTGGGTTAGGCAACTTAATATCTGGGCCCAAGTCGCATTGCGGCTTTCACAAGCGTTTAAACGAGGCAATTGTTTCACGATTGTTTGCGATGCCCGGGTAGGCGAATAAAAATGATTCACTACGTTTCGCGTGAGACTACGATCAGCACCGGACCTTAAATGTAAGTTAAATATAAAAATAAGTGAAATAAAATTGTAAAAAAAAAATTGTTTTGGAGGATGCGGGCATCGATCCCGCTACCTCTCGCATGCTAAGCGAGCGCTCTACCATCTGAGCTAATCCCCCACTCCGACTGCCACCTCACCGAGTACTCCTTATATAGCCGGTGCATGACGTGGCGATGTTATTAAAAGTAAATATAAATCTACAGTATTGTCTACTTTTAAATTGTCAATTAACGTGTGAATTCGGTTAATTGCACTGTTTAAAAAAAAAAAACGTCGCTGAGGTAAATAAATAAATTACATAAAATAAGTCCAGATACTTGGTGACGATGTTACTTATTTAACACGTTTCGGTAAGCGGCGACTTTAAATTGTTTAATAAATATACAGTACAAGTACTTATGCAGTGTTTAAAATGTAAAGGTTCAACGCTGCACAACCCCGTCGATTCTAGAGTACTGATTAAAACATCCCCGAATCGATTCCCAATTATTTTCCCGTATATAACGTCAGTTTTATCCCTCCTGCCCGTTTCGTTTATTCTATCCAGTTCGTTCAACCATACTAGACTTAAAAAGGTCTACATAATTGTAGTTCAGGAGGTGGGTGAGGGGGGAAATATACATTTTATAGTTTCGCGCGCGAGGAATCGATAAAGGAATCGGATGTAGACGATCTCTCGCAATGGATAATCGATCGGGGGGTCTGGGTTCAAAGGTCTGCGCATGCGCGGTGAGGGTCTCTTCGGACCGGGCCCCGCTAAGGCTGCGAGGTGAGGGGATGGCGGTGGTCGTACAATCTCGCGAAAATCCGCGCCATCCGTGTCCCCATCGCTTCAATCATCGCAACGTTTAATGTCGCGGACTCTTGTTGACCGGCGGGAACCTAAATGTCGCGTCGATGGCAACGTTTTAGGCTTCTTAATCGACATCGATGTGACCGGTATCCCTTGGCTACCGGAGTAGGCCCGCGGGCCTGGTTGTCGCCTATGGCGCTTAAATGAAGACCGGCGCGATTTTAACTCCCATGGAACTTAATTCACTCTCGGTGTTTTATTGTTCGTGTTTAAACAATTCCGTTGCGTATTGTTTTAAGGGCACCGTCTACACATGTTTGTTCGTAGTCGGCTCGGCACAATGCCTCGCGGGCTACTGAAGGGTAGAAAGAGAGGGATTCATCCAGCAGTGGATATAACGTCTCTTATCAGTGGATAGACAATACTATCCAGTAATGGATAGGCCAAACTATGCAGAAGTGAATCGACAATACCATCGAGCGGTGGATAAGCGATAGTTAATAGCGATGAGTTTGGCGGAAACTAAGCATTAGTTTCATGGGTGGCCTCTATCCTGGCATAAGAATGTGGACTTTACAGCGATGTTTACAGAGGCTTTAAAGCTATTAGTCTCGGACGTGATGAGAACTTGTGTGTTTTGGCCTACTCTTCCACCCCTTTATACTGCCGAGTGAGACATAGGCGAGATTAATGTTAAGAGACGTGCACAGTTTCAACTGCCGCGCCGAGCGATCGAAAGTTGAATTCGAGATTTGCAAGCCAAGTGCGTGACCCACATTGGTGGGGGCACTATCTCAATTCACATGCGGGGTTGATGGCTACAGTGTGTCTTCGAGTTATATCATAGCCAGTTGGTGGTTTATATGGAGAGGTGTGCGCGCGATGGAAACACTGGCTGGGGTACATCTTCTTGGTTCTTTCGGTAAAGTCACGTAGAATGGAAATAATAAAATAAAACATAAAATGATTTTTACGACGTTTCGGCCACAACGCAAGCAGCCGTCCTCAGGTGAAGACCAGGTCTGTCGGGGAGACGCTGTGAGACGCTATCTCCCCGACAGACCTGGTTTTCACCTGAGGACGGCTGCTTGCGTTGTGGCCGAAACGTCGTGAGAATCATTTTATTATGTTTTATTTTATTATTTCCATTCTACGTGACTTTAGCGAAAGAACCAAGAAGATGAATCCCTGCAGTCACGAAAGCTTTAAATCGAAATTTAAACTGGCTGGGGTAGTTAGTTGCAGATGCTCTGGTGCCCGCTCGCCCTCACAATGATGACTAGCACTGGGCTATGAGGTTCCCTCTGATTCGAAACGTGCCCCGCTCAGGCCTGACATCCTGGCGGTACTGAGTGAGTAGCGGCGAGCGTGGTTGCCAGTCTTTTTTTTTAGTAGCTGATAAATATTTATTAAACGGAGACTTGCGACAGACACTTTGTCAATCCACTGCTGGATGAAAGGATTACCCTCTCGTGTGTCGTGTTAGGTCGTAGGAGGGTTGATTATCCATACTTCGATCACTGATGTTTGCTAAGCTAGGTTTATGGCCGGGGTTCGAACGAAACAATTTCTTTACTGCACTGCGCTAACTACAGCGCCACTGCACCACCTGTGGAAACGTAATCTTAATATTTACTGGAATGTCAGTCTATGCTTTAAAAGCTGTTCCTGTGCATTTAGACGCTGCATTAATTAAAAATGTAAGTGTGAACCTTTGGAAGAATGTTTAAAAGTAATAGCCGTAGCGCACAGATTTAATGATCAATATTAATCCTTTAATAACTCCTTCAGCTTTTGAACCTTTAGACGTATAACACTACACGACACACTAAACTATTACACTAATACTACAAAGCTGCCGAAATTATGCACTGCCAGAAGGCCACGCGGCTGGTGGATTTTATCTACGAAATTTATTTTTATGTAACTACACGCCACGAACATTGGACTCTAAACTAATGCTACACAATGCACTGATAGTAATGTTGATACCTCCTTTGTAAGCGTATAATGATTGGGCAGTGGTCAGTTATGCGATGAGCAGGTTAGATTCAACCACATTTGCAAAAGGTCGACTCATTTCCCACTTGGAGATGTTGTTCAAACACGATCGTCGGTACCAGGGGCGGTGACGCTGATTGTGTCGTCTGCCACCCCATCCACGTGGTTCCCCAGAATGTTGATGCCCAAGAAGGACCGTGTGGCCATCTACGAGCTCCTCTTCAAGGAGGGAGTGATGGTGGCCAAGAAGGACGTGCATCTCGCCAAGCACCCCGAGCTGGCTGAGAAGAACGTGCCCAACCTGCACGTCATGAAGGCCATGCAGGTGAGGCAAAGGCTGCCCCCCCCCCCCCCCGCGGCTATCCGCCCGTCGCGTTTCCCGCCCAGAACAATTAACCGCCCAAATGCATTATTTGTGCGTGGCGTCATTGTCATGACGTACAGACGTTTTACAAAATGTGACCTTTCACTTGTGTTCTGCATATCAGGTTGGGCACGTTTTTCCTTGGTCATGTTGCTCGTTGGTTGGCACGGGTGCTGTTAGCGAGCAACTGTGAAGGACCACACAGCACTTTGAGGTGGAGATTATGTGGCTGCCACCAATAACAACAGTTCCCATCCACTGCTAAGTGGTGATGATACCCATCGCCACAGACCAGGCCCAGACCAGCCTCATACCAGCCTCATGCACACACGAAACTACCTCCTGGGATAGCCAGCCCTTGCCTTCACCGTGATGTCTCAGCACTGGGCTATGAATGCCATGTGATTACAATGTGCGCCCACCGTCACTTGACATGCGGTGGCACTGAGTGAAGGCACGGCTACAATACCGCCCCCACACCGCTCACCTCGCACTCATCACAGTGTGCAGCATCCCATGTTGTTCATCATAAGCCATGGTCATTCCCCTGTTATTTGAAGGCTTCCCCCAAGCTGCCACCGTCCCGTGATACAGCAATCCGTCTAGTACTCCATCTTTGAGTGAGACGGTACCGTCAGATGCGTTCCAGTCCATGGCTCCCACACTGTTAGTTTTTACGAATTCTAGAAGCAAAAACAAACGACTGTTCACTCCCATCTCCCCGTGTCTTCACATCTTCTTCCCTTGCATAAAACCTCCCTTTTGTCTCCTGGCACCATCTCTTGTCTCATCTTCTTGTGCATGAACGTTAACCTCCTGTTCTCTCTCTTGCCCTCCTTCGGTCTCCCCTTGCCTCAACGTGCACCACCGTTCACTTATCATCTCTTCTGACCTCCACTCGTCCCTCCACCTTTCTCTTTTTTCACCTCCTCGCCTTAACCCCCCAGTCCCTGAAGTCGCGTGGCTTCGTGAAGGAGCAGTTTGCGTGGCGCCACTTCTACTGGTACCTGACCAACGAGGGCATCCAGTACCTGCGCGACTTCCTGCACCTGCCGCCCGAGATCGTCCCGGCCACGCTGCGCCGCCAGATCCGGCCGGAGACGGCGCGACCACGGCCCAAGGGTGAGTGGAGGGGCGCCGCGCCACGCGCGTTTGCCGCAGTTTGGCACAGTTCAGCACAGATCAGCACGCGTCGCTTGGCGGCGTGAGCTTAACCACGCCGCACGAGCAGCGACCAAACGTCTCGTCTTAACCACAGCACTCGGCCCGCTGCGAGTACTAAACCGCGTCTTAATCACACCGCACGACACGTACTTAACCGCACTTAACCACATGGTACGGCGTATAATTTACGCACCGCTTAACTATACCTCGTCCCATGGCGAGTACCAAACCACAGATCGCCTTGGTTTTGTGATGTGGGATTGTCGTGTGGTTGTGGTATCCTATGTGGGGTGAAGTGGTGTGGTATGCTGGTGTCATGTTAATGTTTAGTTGTATCACCAGACATGACGTGCGGCTGTCGGCATGGGAGAGGATTGTGTGCTATGGCGGTGGGGTGTGGTTTTATGAAAGTTGTGCGGTTGTGTCACGCGTGGCTTGTGATTGTGTAGGCCTGGGAGATGACCGTCCCGCCCGTCTGGGCCGTGGGGAGGGCGACCGCGATACCTACAGACGCGCTGGGCCCCGTGAGTACAACAGACGCACGGCTCTGCACACTCCACTGTAACCGTTAACACTCGCTTAACTTTCACTCAACCACACTTGCCACTCGATCTCTAAGCATGCTCAATATCACCCTCAACTCACCACACTCAACACTTCTCGTTGGCCGCCCACCATCATTACCTTCTCAACACGCGTAATTCGCTCACGGCGTCACTGAAGCTATTGCAGTGCGTAAGGCTTTCTGACAGAGGACAGCATCACAAACTCGCCCACCTGCTGTCACCCTCTGGGGCAGCCAGCCAGCCATTGCCTTCACCGTGATGTCTCAGCACTGGGCTATGAATGCCATGTGATTACAATGTGCACCCACCGTCACTTGACATGCGGTGGCACTGAGTGAAGGCAACACGGCCAAGATACTGCCACCACTATCGTGCTCCGTCACCCACGGCACTCAACGCTCCCTCATCACAGTGTGCAGGATCCTATTTATCTCTGATAATTAAGGAACGTGTGCATGTGAGAGTGGGGTGGAACGCCGGCCAAGTGGTTAAATACATTCCGTTCTGAACCCCGGGCATCATCTGTTGTATTTCTGGCCACGGCTATGACACTGGACCAAACTCCCTCTCCACATCCGACTCTCCCCCCTCCCCTCGCTTTCCTCTTTTTGCACTGCCCTCAGGTCGTCCTATCTCTCTTAACTCCCTTTTCTCTTCCGCTACCAGCACCAGCTAACACCCCTAATGCCTCCACCTTGCTCCCTCCACCCTAGTCACTACCGGATCCCCAGCCCTTATCTTACCTTTTTGTACTGTAGTCAGAGCAAGCATTGTTAAGTGCCTTGGTGTAAGGCGCTTTATAAATCCAAAATAGAATAGAATCTATGTATGTAGGACTTGAGAATAGGTTTTCCCCCTTTGTTCTGGCAACAAAACAGCTGTGTTAAGATGTTAAAACACCAAACTGAAACCTTTTACAAGGAATCATGTCTGCATTCACCACACATACTTGTGGTCAGAATGCAAACAAAAACATACTCTGTAATATATGCATTGTCTTTGAAACTGATTGGTCCACACCAGAGACAGCTTTCTTTGGAGCCTAGTCTCAAAAGGTGTTAGACCAGAGGACGCCCGTACATAGCCAACCATGTTGAATGGGCCTGAAATAATTGTCTGCTGGGTAAACAAAGGTGACGTGGACAATGTCCCACTGTGCTAACTAAAACAAACAGGGGCTTCCCTTGTAAACACGGGGCTTATTTTTACCAATGGGGGGGGGGGGGGTGTTTGCTATATCTCCACAAGCAAGTTGCACTCAACAGATAGATAATAACCCTCTGGCACATCAAATCAAACCGAACAAACCAGGACAGAGGCAATCTGATTGCCCAACACTGCTGCCAGTGGCCCATCTGTTTTGTTAACGCTTTGGAGCGATATCCAAATTTGTGATGTTGGCGAGTGACTGGGTGGGGTCGGTGGCGTTTGCTTAGCGGCTGCGTAGTGTGGCGATAGCTGGGTTAGAACTCTGTATTTGTTCAATCGCACATGTTAACCGTGTATCCACCTGCATCCCTCCCCCTCCTCTCTCGTGTGTACACAGCTGGTGCTGACAAGAAGGCTGAAGCTGGGGCTGGCGCCAATTCGGACTTCCAGTTCGTGAGTACTGCTTCTGTTCTCTTGATAATATACGCCTGGCCTCCACAGAGCGATCATGACAGATTAGAGCTGCCCTCTGATTTAGGGTTTTCTTACAAAAAGGGGCTCTTGCGTATAATCATCAGGCAGTTTAACATTGGTTCAAACAAGCCTGGCTGCTGACAATACGTTGAATTTTTTCTTGTATTGAATCAATGCTTGCTGATGAGATGCACTTCCAGAAGGCTGTTTGACTGAAGCATTGTGGAGACACAGTGGGACGAATGCATTATTTTGTGATTATTTCGTAAATAGATTACACTCCAAATCGGATAAGAAAATCGTTCCTCCGAGGGGGGCAAAGCCTGTTGTCATGT
Source organism: Lampetra fluviatilis (assembly GCF_964198595.1). Lineage (NCBI taxonomy): Eukaryota > Metazoa > Chordata > Hyperoartia > Petromyzontiformes > Petromyzontidae > Lampetra > Lampetra fluviatilis. The sequence goes on along the minus strand of NC_136338.1, from coordinate 1,719,659 downwards.
ACACCACTGGACGAGTGGTAACAAGCGACAGGGCTCTGGCGTTTATTGGTAGCAGCAGCAGCCGCCGTGCCCTGCATGGCACGGCTTGTAAGGGTCTCCAGTAATCGGTGACAAAACGAATACTCAATCGCAATTTTTAGTCTATTTAATTGACCGAGTTGCAGAGAAAATGTACTGCCAGGACTGGTTTGCGTATCACTCGCCACTGATGTTATCCATGGCTGGGAATCAAACTTGGGTCACTGGATTCATAGTCCAATGCTCGTGAGCTGTTGGATGTTTATACGCATTGACCCTTTGTGTATGAAAAGTCTGCCCATTACGCCATCATCATTCCATCCCCATTTTATCTTGATTAGAGCTTTCAACTGGTACTGGAGTAGCGTGGGTCGCACAAGCTGGTTGTGTGTTAAGAGATGTTTGGATTGCATCTTCTGTTGAACTGCTCGGGACATCCGCACGCCTACATTAAGGACCCTAAAAACAAATATAAGCAGACCTCCGATTTGTCTCCCAATGTTACGTAAAAAAAAAATGTTAGTCCCATTGGCCTATTGGTTTTTCCAAAACCAATGAGATTCTAATTCTAGATTTGAAGTTTTTGTGACTGCAAGGATCCATACTCTTTGGATCGTTCGGTAATGATATTCTAGCAGCATCTGTTTAATAAAAAAAGCACTATGGACTGGTTTTGACCACACCTGGGTCTTGTCAGCAGGTTGTGTTTTGTTACAGAGACTAACGCCCTGTGTGTCTTGTCTGTTTTGCTTTGCAGAGAGGAGGCTTCGGCAGGGGGAGAGGAGGACCAGGTGGACCAGGTGGACCAGGAGGACCGCCGCAGTGATTGGTCCGGCGCACGCTCTTCACAGCACGTCGCGTTAATAAATGATTCCCTTGTGAAGCCCTGCGTCTCTGTTGCCTATTTTAAACGTCAATCGCTTCTTGGCTTGAAGTTTCCGTGACTGCAAGAATTCATGTTCTTTGGGTCTTTCGGTAAAGTCACACCGACAGAAAATAATAACAATAAAATAATTAAAATAAAGTGAAAATAATTTTGTATATTTTTCATTCACTTTAGTTGTGTTATTTTATTATTTTTTCTATCTATGTCACTTTACCGAAAGACCCAAAGAATATGCTAATCACTTCGTTTTAATATATTTCAACATTAACTTTCACACTGGGTGTGTAATTTGACCGCGTGGCTTTTTATTTTTACCCAGGTTTTTCACGTGACCTTGCGTCCCCTGCCACCATAATGTGGAATTTCAACCGCAGGCTCGGAGATGGCGCACGCCACAAACGTTCGCTCGACACGCAAATCTCCAAATTGGCAGTACGGCGGTTTATTCTGAGCAAACCTCCAACTGAAGTCGGACCTCCAAGGCACACACAGCCGGACACTTGCACCGCCCCCTCCTTTGAGAGTTGCTCACAGAATGCTTGGCCACTTAGTGGTGACCGTTTGCTCGCGGCAAGCTGCTGCCACCACAACACTGCTGTGGCAGCACACAGTGATCAACCAACCGCCTCTGGACTTTGCGGTGCTCGTGCAGCCTGGAATCGTATACTCTGGTTGTTTTCGGTAAAGTCACGTGGGTTATAAAATAAATTAAATCACGACGTTTCGGAGGCAACACAAGCTTCCGTCTTCAGGTGGAACATCAAGGCAAAATTACTATCACTTGTGTTGCCTCTGAAACGTGATTTAATTATTTTTTTTTATTTTTTTTACCTATGTGACTATACCAAAAAAAACCAGTATGGATCCTTGCAGTCATGAAAACTTCAAATCTAGAATGGAATCGTATACTTTGGGTTGCCACCTTTTATATGGCAGACCACAAGCCCTGATTTCTCAATCCAGCCAAGGTTTACACCATTGGAACCTCATTTGCCAGTAAAAAATATAATTGTTTTTTTACCCTTCTATCTGGCAACACGGGTAAAAAACCAATTATCAATTACCAGCCAAGGTTCTTTTTTCAGAACAGCAGTAACCACACCATGCCCACCAGATCTCCAGACAACATTCCTGGTCAAACCCACAGATCTTGCTGAGAATGCCAAGCCTGTCTTGTCTAAGGATTCCATCTATGTTGAACTTATTTCGCAGTGTACCTAGCCAACCACGCTCGTAGAGATGTCCGAGGGAAGGACAAAATAAATCGGTTAATACACTGGCCAGTCTTATTGCATTTTAGACTGATAACATCCTGAGAACAGCAAAAATGAAAACGTTGCACGCTATTGGTAAAAACATGTTAAATTTGCATAGCGAACCTTGAGCTTATGCGAAGGATTGACTACAAGGGCTTTCCACCAAATCTCTTCATCGTCCTGCACAATCACGTGGTTGCTGGGTAACGCCCAGTGGTAAACCCTGGCGACTGGGTGATTTAAATAATTGACTACCCATTATGGGATACAGGACTCGCATGTAACATGGGGAAACAACTATAGGACGAGATAATTTCTTCCCCCACTTGTGCCGCTGGATGAGAGATTTGCGGCTACATTGTCACATCAGCAACCTGTGGCGGAACGTGGCATTGGCCATTTTTAAATGATGCCCCAAGTACTGGACCATATACAAAGGCGCCACATTTTAGCTCTCGATACGCAGAGGCGAAGGCATAAAGTTCCTGCAGAAGCTGCCAACACGTGCAGCGAAACGTCGGACGTCGTGCCAAACACGAGTGGCACGATCCACAAAATGGCGGAGAACAACCGCAAACACCGACGCGGCACTGCCGGATTATCCCAGCCGCACAATCGGCTACAAATGTAGCTAAGGGCCCTGCGCTAAGTGCTTTCAAGCTATCAATTCCAGCTCAGTGATTCTGCACTTCCTCTATTACTATAGTACTATACCGCCTTCAACTTTGATGAACGACTGGGCGTTTAAGCTTGGCGATTTGTCGTATTATTTGGCTGTATAGCAAATTAAAAATACAATTTATTGTGCAAGTAAACAATGTGTTTTTTTATTTTATTTAGGGCCCCTTTATAACATGCTACAGGCCCCGCACTAGCTTCATCCGGCACTGCTACGTGGTATGACAATTGTCAATCTATTTGACGCGATGGCTTGTCCCGGGCTCTCGCCAATGTGCGAGGCTTGGTGTTCCACAGTGACACCCAATAGATAAATGGGAGTTGAGTGAGAATACGGTTTAAATTCTTGATAACGATCAGGCAGGTACCGATTAGGTCTTTCTTTTTGAACTCGCGGGGCTGTCCCACCAGCTCCGTTCCCGAACTTGGAGCCGCCACTGCATCCACGTTTGCGTGAGGGTGTCCTCACTTCCACGTGGTCGGCAGGGGCCTCCCCGAGTCTCGCAGCCGTGTGGGGGCCTTGGCCAAGACGTGCGACCCCGTGCGGCCCCTGGGGTCGCGTTCCAACGTCGCCGCCGCCTCGCTCTGCGCGGCCAACTCCTCGTCGTAGCTGCCGGGAGGACGAGGAGGAGGAGATGTTAGTGCAGGTGAAGTTAGCAAAGGCTTCCGATCGTGGAGGCTAATTATCGCTAACGACAAACGGTTCCTGTGGACGTCGGTCATCGAATCCTCTCATCCACAATGTTCAAACCACCACACGGCAGGTCACAACAATACAACGACCTCCCCCGTGTAGCCTTATAACAGACTCATCTTCTTGGTTCTTTCGGTAAAGTCACGTAAAGGAAAAATAATAATAAAATAATATATTATGTTTTATTTTTATTCTTTTCCTTCTACGTGACTTTACCAAAGAACCAAGAAGATGAATCCCTGCAGTCACGAAAGCTTTAAATCGAAATTTATAACAGACTGTTGGGGCAAGTTCTGTTCGCGACCATGGCACACGACGGGGTGGGTGGCCAGCACCACGCCTGGCCGCCTTTGTCTCCCTAGTGGTGATGTTTAAACACCGCACCAGGTACTCATCTAAGGCTGAGTCGACCTCGGGGAGGCCCAGAACTGGTTCAAATAATCGTCACTGGGATTGGCTGTGAGCAGAAATCCAACTTGGGTGGCCGGGTTCGAAGCGCAGTGCGCTAACCGCGACACTCCTGATACCCACAATATACCCAGTCAATCACCCACCCTCTGACACACTCATCCACTCACTCAGCCACTCACCTACCCACTCTGACCCACTGTAAGTCACAACACTTCTCTTTCTGCTTCTTTCCTCGCCATGGTCATGTTTCTCTCAAGTTCGTATAAAATTGCTTAAAATTCAATAAATGTCAGCTTTTTTGTTTTACCATCGACAGTGCTGTTTGTTGCTGGTCGCTTGCCATTCTCGGCTTGTGCACAGCAAGCGTGAGTCTTAAAACAACGGCACGATTCGTGAACGAACGCACGCACACCATGACGCTTCACAAAGCCATTAGCACATCACTTCAGCAACTAAAAGATAATCATAATGGTGATAACGATTTGTTTGGATAAAGCGCCCTACATACCAAGAGCGCTTGACACCACGCGACATCTCTCAACACATTCGAAAGGGCACCCACGGTGGCAGCTGTCCCTGTGCGGCACAATGTGACCCAGCACCTAGCCTGCGAGCGGACATCAATCTTCCCGGAGCGGGCGATGATTTCTGCGTGGTCTATCCCAGGGCACTCCCAGTGGCAGCCGTCCCTGTGCGGCACAATGTGATCCAGAACCTGGCCCGCGAGCAGACATCGGTCTTCCAGTAGGGGGCGACGATCGCTGTGCGTAATCCCACATTTCAATCGATCGATTTTCATAAATGCGCGTCACCGCCACCGGGACGTTTCACGGAGGGGGCCCCCTCCCCACCCCCCACCCCGGCACGCGAGCCATTTCCCCGAACTCACAGGAGGTCGTAGTTTCCGAGGGCCTCTCGAGCCGGCACCTTGTTCCAGCGCGGGTCGGGCATGTCTGCGCCCGGCATTACGATGTTGAGCGTGTCGTTGATGAGGTTGTACTTCATGATGCGGTCGTTGGCCGTGGTGGAGGAGAGCGAGGGAGACGCGTTCACCTGGGGCGTAGGACCGCGGGACGAGCGACGTGGGGTTTTCACCGACAAATACAAAAACACGATTGGGGTGCAAAGTATAGGAAAGGTAAGCGAATCGCTAAAAAAAAACATATACAAGAAGACAACTATTTTATTTGACCAGGTAAGGCACACTGAGCTATTAGTTTCTTTTTCAGAAGTTACCTGGCCACGAATGATAGTTCAACGAAGTGGCTTATCGCGTGGAAATGTATTGTATGTATGTTGATCTTCTTTCACACCGTACATAGCCAACCATGCTAATCGGAGATGCGGGAAATACTCTAAATAATCTAAACGCGTGTTTCTCATTGCCTGCCTGCATCTTTATCACACTCCTGACTCGGTGACCCACTGCTTTTAGATTAATATAAAGACCTCCATTCTACGCAGCTAAACAACACATTGTTTCAATAGCCCAAACTTGTGCACTCTTATCATTTATCAGGACAAATCTCACGTTAAACCGTACAACCGATAGTATTAGTAATCTCGCTTGTTTTACCCAGCAAGGCCTCACCGAGTCTCATGGCTCTCTTTCACGAGGGTCCTGCCAAATGTTTTCGCAGTAGAGGTGGCGATGCTGTTGCTGCTGCTGCTGCTGTGTGTAGTGCCAATTGAGTAATGTTCGGCTAATCTTACAGCGTTGGGCCATTTTGTTTCAGCCAAAACCGGTTACGTTGTATGTTTTGGCGTTTTCGTGGCTACGCGAGAAAGCCCATGCACATCACAGGGAGAAATGCACAAACTTCACGCAGCAGGGCGCCATTTTTTGGCTCGTAGGCGCGAGCTGAACCGTACCTCGATGAGCCAGGGCTTGAGTTTGTCATCGATGATGATGTCGTAGCCGTAGCACTCGAAGCAGTGCTTGTCATTTGCCATAACTCCCTGCAGACGGTGAGAATTGAGACCGTTTTACAAGCTCAACTGAACTGAACTTTGAACTTCTTTCGCGCCGTACGTAGGCAACCGTGCCCATCGAAGGTGCAAAGTAATCTCGCGTGAGTGTTCTTCAAATGGTGGCCCACAGAGCAGAGGTTTGCATGTAGACGATAGGAGTGAAAAGTATAGGAAAGGAAATCACTAAAAATAAATATGTAAAATGTATTAAGCATATCAGTTCAAATTGCAAAAGTACACAAATTCCCAAGCATGGGCACGGGTGCAAAACATAACAGCAAAACAATAGTTGAAGGATATATGGCATGGCAGAGAGACAGAGATGTGTGTATGTATGTAGAACTTCTTTTGCACTGTACGTTGCGAAGCATGCTAATCGGAGGTGTGGGGGAAGGACAACAAACCAAACGCAAGAAGCAGTTCTCAAGCAATGAGTTTTAAATCAAGATGATTTAAAAGTGCAGAGCTTCAGTTCCTAATATCGGACGTGAGAGCGTTCCAGACTGCCGCAGAAGCGCACGTTAAAGCGCGTGATGCGTCGACCGTTTTTGTTTGATGGCCAGTCAAAAGCCGCTGCCGGAGTTCGCGTGATGGTTTATGTTCCTTGACGGGAGATCAGCGAGGTATTTGTGGTTCATTTGCGGCAAGCACTTTGTCCCCCATAATCGGTGCAAGTCCTTAACCGAGATGGAGAGATGGAGACAGCGAGAGAAAAATTGAAAGAGATGGAGAGAGAGGTGGATATGAGTTTGCGTGATGAGAGGACGATGGCGTGTGAGAGAGAGAAGGGGAGACATGGAGAGATTGGGCGAGAGATGGACATGGGATTTCACGTGATAGGAGGACGATGGCATGTGTGAGAGAGAGAGAGACGGAGGGGATGGAGGGCCAGCAATCGGTGCAGGCAGTCGGTCACTCACCGCGACGGCGCGGAGCGAGTGCAGCACAATCCAGTGCATGTCGTCAAAGAGCTTGTTGGTGACCTCGCGACCCCGCGTGCTCTCCAGGAACAACCGCAGGTTGCTCACGGTCCACTTGCCCCCGTGGATCACGTTGTAGTCGTCCTGTGATTGGAGGGAGAAAGCGTCGGCCTTGTAAGTACGTACGTAGAACTTATTTCGCACCAGTACGTAGCCAACCGTGATAATCGGAGGTGCAGGGGGAAGGACAAGGAGAGGTCTGTATTTCACTTCTCAACCTCGCTGGACCTTACGCCTGTAACGTGCGGCATGACATCAGCAGATTCAGTCAATAGCCAGCGGCTGGGTTGATGAAATCATGGATTGAATCTATAAAGTGATGCAGTGGGCAGGAAAAAAATAATAATATGATGATAGAGAGTTGGAGAGACAGGTGGAAATGACGGAGACTAAAGATGGAGAGACGGATCGTGAGATGGAGAAGAGAGCCCCAGACAGATGGAGAGAGATGGAGAGAGAGGTGGGTAGAAAGACGGTGAGAGATTAAAGTGGCCACCACCTCCGACTAGCACGTTTGGCTACGTACGGTGTGAAAGAAGTTCAACATACATACACACACACGTAATAAACCACAATCCCCCACCAGCACCACCACCAGGACCACGACGGCAAGCACGGTGAGATTTGTACGGCGGCGGCAGTCGGTGGCGGTGGCATGACTCGGTGGAGCGGCTCACCCACCCTCACCCACCCCGTGCTTCTGGATGGACACGTTGGTGAGGTGGACGAACATGTTGTCCAGCTCGTTGGTGCTGGGGGAGTACTTGACCGTGCAGAATCGGCAGAAGCCGAGCCGGTACCTGCACAGCGGAACGGGCGCACGGAGCCATCACAGACGAAGGTCTGCCTATGCATGGGAATCAGAATGTTGTATTCATACTGCAGGCAGGAATCCGATGAGCTATAAAGTTCTTTTTCACAGATGTCCAGTGAGGGCACGAGGTCAGAACGCTACAACAACAAGCAATACGAAAACACGAAATGAGTGCAAAGTATAGGAAAAGTAAACAAATCACTTCGAAAAATCCATGAGACTAAACAATTTTACTTGACCAGGTAAAAGCCGACTGAGCTGTTAGCGACCTGGCCACAAATGACCGCTCAACGAAGCGGCTTACCACGTGGAAATGTATAGCATGCGAATAATCTAAACGCATGTACGTTGAACGCCTTTCGCGCCGTACGTAGCCAAGCGTGCTAATCGGAGGCGTGGGGGCAGGACAACAATCTAAACGCACAAGAGCAGTTCTAAAGAAATGAGCTTTCGACTTAGATTTAAAAGTGCATAGCTCCAGTGGCTTCCTAATATCAGAAGGAAGAGCGTTCCAGACGGCCACACAAGCCCATCTGAAAGCGAGCGATGAGGTGAACGTCTTTGGAGCTATGCACTTTTAAATAACCTCGATTGAAAACTCCTTTTTTTGCCTTTAGTTGTTGTCCTTCCCCCGCACCTCCGATTAGCATGGTTGGCTACGTACGGTGCGAGAAAGATTCAACAACATACATGCATTCACCCCGTGCGAATTGCGCGATAGAAACCGAGTTTATCATTATTATTATCGTATATAATTATCATTATGATTAAGAGCCGCCGTGTTGGACGTACATGTAGCACTTGAGCGGGCGGTAGGAGGTGACGAGCACATAGAGCCTCAGGTCAAACTTCTTCTCCCCGATGAGGAGTGGGTTGTCGATGTACAGGGAGATGACGTACGCCTCCTTCGCCGACGGAGCCACGAACCTGGCGAACGCGCACACAGAGCACGGCGCGTGGAGCGAAACGTCGGACATCGTGGCGAAAACAACACGGGCGGTGGCCGCAGCACGACCGCAGAAAAAAATACCTACGCGCGATTATCGTTTACAATTTTATTTCGTTGATCCGAGCCGGCAACACTGAGTCGTCAGCTGGACGCACGGCAATCACCGCTGTGGGCGCCGTAGTGGCTAGGAGACGTGAACTACCTCGCCTGGCATACGGGAGGGCGTGGGTTCGATCCCAACCCTGACGCCTGCTGCTGTGTATTTGGAGTTTGCGTTTCTCTCTCATCATCATCACCACGGTGGCTAGGAGATGTTAACTACCTCGCCTGGTAAACAGGAGGTCGTGGGTTCGATCCCGACCCTGACGCCTGCTGCTGTATCTTTGGAGTTTGGCTGTCTCCCGCTCTCCCCGTGGTCGTGGTTTTTCCCTCTGCATTTAGAAACAACGTGCGTTTATAGTATTTGGCTACTGCTATGAATTTCCACGTGATAAGACGTGTCGTTGAACTATCACTTGTGGCAAGGTTGCTTCTGAAAAAGAGCTACGTAGCTCAGTGGGCCTTACCTGGATAAATTAAAAATAGTTTAGTTTAACGAGTAAAAGTAATTTCCTACTCAAATGAGCATGAAGGCATTGGTGGCCGTGTAGCGTTTACAGCCCTGCAGAGCCAGCGATGGGAATTCTACATTCCTAGGGTTGGGGCAAGTCTCTCTATAGCACAACCGCTGTTGAATTCCCAACAAAGTGGTAGTAATTGTATCGACCCCGTAGGGATGATGGGCTGAGTTAACCCCCACCCAAGCAGGATTTTAACTCGCGACCTGACGACTGCGAGCTGCTCGCTCTAGTGCCAAACCACCTGGCCTGTTAATATCCCAGGAGCATCCCAACAGCGTGTGTCCCTGACTGTGTGTGGCTACTGAACGTAGTGAGGACAGTGCCTCTACTCAGGCAGGGGTGGGGAACCTTTATTCTGCCAAGGGCCATTTGGGCATTTATAACATCATTCGCGGGCCATACAAAATGATCATCTTTAAGATTAGCCTGTTATATTTGGTCAAACATTTAATTAACTCACCCCTAATGTGATGGCTGGAACTGTTAAATGAGGGCCGGACGTTCCCCACCTCTGCTCTCCTGAGACACCCAGAGGGGAGAGAGTCTCTACTGAGACACCCAGAGGGGAGAGAGTCTCTACTGAGACACCCAGAGGGGAGGGAGTCTCTCACTGAGACACCCAGAGGGGTGAGAGTCTCTACTGAGACACCCAGAGGGGAGAGAGTCTCACTGAGACACCCAGAGGGGAGGGAGTCTCTCACTGAGACACCCAGAGGGGTGAGAGTCTCTACTGAGACACCCAGAGGGGAGAGAGTCTCACTGAGACACCCAGAGGGGTGAGAGTCTCTACTGAGACACCCAGAGGGGTGAGAGTCTCACTGAGACACCCAGAGGGGAGAGAGTCTCTACTGAGACACCCAGAGGGGAGAGAGTCTCACTGAGACACCCAGAGGGGAGGGAGTCTCTCACTGAGACACCCAGAGGGGAGAGAGTCTCTACTGAGACACCCAGAGGGGAGAGAGTCTCACTGAGACACCCAGAGGGGAGAGAGTCCCTACTGAGACACCCAGAGGGGTGAGAGTCTCTACCGATCACATCTCTTGTGCTGAAGTACGTGACAGAGTCACGGCGCTCACGAGTTGGTCTTGCAGTCGCGCGACCACTTCTTGATCTGCGACAGCTTGTTGATGAGGAAGATGCCCTTGCCCTGCGCCTTGCCGCACGGCTTCATGATCCAGGTGCTGGACGGGTTCTTGCGGAACTCCTCCACAAACAGGTTGTAGTCGGCCGGCAGCAGGAACGTCACCGGAACAAAATCTGCAAAGCACTCGGCAACGTTACATTCCACAACGACGCTACGGGGATGAGTTTGGGGGGGTTGGGGGGGGGTGGGTGAGAGGGGGCGGTGGTGTTGGGGCGGTGGGGCGGGGAGGTACGGTAACTCTTGTATGTACGTACATATGTTGACGTTGTTTCACACGGTACGTAGCCAACCGTGCTAATCGGAGGTGCGTGGGAAGGACACCAAACTAAACACAACATGCAGTTCTAAAGAAATTAGTTTTCAATCTAGATTGGAAAGTGCATAAGCTACCAGTGGCTTCCTAACATCCGAAGAGCATTCCAGACGGCCGCAGAAGCGGCATCTGAAAGCGCGTGATGCGGCGGCCAAAAACCGCTGCTACGAGGCTGACCGGAGTTCGCGTGGCAAGCGCTTTATGTGTGTGTAATGAATGCAACCTTATAAAGTGGAAGAGATTTGAGATTTTAAGTGCTATAAAGAAGTGCCACTGAACGAAAGGTGAGCTGTTAAATATGATTTAGTTTAAGGTCACAGTGTCGATGATGAATGTGTTGAGTTTTACTTTGTTATATGTCCTTGTGCACGACTGCCACTGCAGCAGCATCACCAAATAATTCGCGGTTTAAAGGTGTGTGTCCGCTGAACGCAACTTTATACGATAAAGCGCATCAAAGTATAAAGTGGGAAGAATTTATCTCATTACGAAATAGAAAAAAATCATGCACGTGCATGGATTAGGCAAAGCTTTTTAATGTGGGTTCATCTTCAGAAGAATTAAATTGGCGGTGTGGAATCCCACGGGTCGCTGCTGGTCAGGGCATGCGCCATTTGGCACATTTGCAAACGGTCCTTTTGGCTCTGATTTGCGTCTCCAAATTTTGATAATTTTGTCCAGTTTTCTGCTGATTCAAGTCCCTGAGAAGCAACACACGACTCTACGCCACGGGTTTATTCGTACTGCTGCACTACCGCTCCCCACATACGTAGAAAAAGACAAAGATCCTCTGTATAGTCTGCACCGACTGTTGGGGCAAGTGCTGTTAGCGAGCACTTATGAAGGCCAGCACGGCACACGAGGGGGTGGGTGGCCAGCACCACGCCCGGCCGCCTTTGTCTCCCCAGTGGCGATGTTTACACACCGCACCAGGTACTCATTTAAGGCTGAGTCGACATAGGGGAGGCCCAGGACCGGTTAAAATAATCGTCACTGGTGTTGTGCCATGAGCGGGAACCGAACCCGGGTCGCCAGATTGATAGCGCAGCGTAGCGCTAACCACTACACCACCGCTCCCCACACACACACACTGACACACACACACACTGACACACACACACGTGTACATGCACGCACACACACTGACACACACACACACCGCCCGTACCGAGGTGCAGGTATCGGCCCGTGTCGTCGCGCTCGGCGACAACGCTGCCGTCGCGCTCCAGGTCCCGGCGGTAGCGCTTGATGTTCTTCACCATGAGGTCCTTGCGCGTGAGCTCGTAGTGGTTGGGGTAGTGGTTGACCAGCTGGTCGTCGGCCAGGCGGAATCCCGTCTCCAGGCTGAAGATTCCGCGCGTGCTTTGAACGCTCGCCCTGCGTAACGAAGAGAGAGCGAGGTGTGCATAATGGAGCGGACGCAATCATCACCATCGTGATCTTACATAATGGAGCGGACGCAATCATCACCATCATGATCCTACATAATGGAGCGGACGCAATCATCACCATCGTGATCTTACATAATGGAGCGGACGCAATCATCACCATCATGATCCTACATAATGGAGCGGACGCAATCATCACCATCGTGATCTTACATCATGGAGATGTTGTGGATTTACTCTCCAACACATCTGTGGATTCCTCCTGCAGTATAAATAAAGATTCTGATTCTGAGTGCAACAGCGTCTGTTTTAACAGGGGGCGGTGAAAGGGGTTCAGAGTGGGGGTGGCCACACTGAGGCAACGTGGTTTATGGGAGGCTTGAGATGATTTACTGTGTGCTGAACTTATTTCGCACCGTACGTAGCCAACCGTGATAATCGGAGGTGGGGGGGGGGGACAACAAACTATGGGTCTCTGGGGGTCTATGTGTGAGTCTATGGGTCTCTGTGTGAGTCTATGGGTCTCTGCGTGAGTCTATGGGTCTCTGTGTGAGTCTATGGATCTCTGTGTGGGTCTATGGGTCTCTGTGTGAGTCTATGGGTCTCTGTGGGTCTCTGTGTGAGTCTATGGATCTCTGTGTGAGTCTATGGGTCTCTGTGTGAGTCTATGGATCTCTGTGTGGGTCTATGGGTCTCCGTGTGAGTCTATGGGTCTCTGTGTGAGTCTATGGGTCTCTGTGTGAGTCTATGGGTCTCTGTGTGAGTCTATGGATCTGTGTGTGAGTCTATGGGTCTCTGTGTGAGTCTATGGGTCTCTGTGTGAGTCTGTGGGTCTCTGTGTGAGTCTATGGGTCTCTGTGTGAGTCTATGGATCTGTGTGTGAGTCTATGGGTCTTTGTGTGAGTCTGTGGGTCTCTGTGTGAGTCTCTGGGTCTCTGTGTGAGTCTATGGATCTGTGTGTGAGTCTATGGGTCTTTGTGTGAGTCTGTGGGTCTCTGTGTGAGTCTCTGGGTCTCTGTGTGAGTATATGGGTCTCTGTGTGAGTCTATGTGTCTCTGCGTGAGTCTATGGGTGTTGAACTCTTTCGCACCGTACGTAGCAAACGGCGCTAATCGGAAGTGAATCGTGATAGGGTACATTAGATAGATACCATTCAGAGTAATGATGTAGTGTTTTATATCGCATACTCATGGATAACCAATACGGTTACACATTATCTGCACCGATATTAATGTTATTTAGTATTATAATAAAATTATATCATGGAATATATAATTCAATTAATCGAAATGCTACAATTTAATGTTAACTAAAAATCTTAACTCTTAAGATTGAATGTCACACAGTACAGTATTAATGAATATTCTGGTATACTGATGGGAATGTTGTTATTTGATATAATAAAAATGTACAATTATCGACGTAATAAAAACAATTAGTAATAATAAACAAAGCTATTTAAATCGTACAACTGTAGATATTAAGGCAATGCAGTAATTGATAGTACTGCATTGATGCGGCAATTTAATATCATACTATAGATAGTAATGCAGTCATTGAATATCAATTAGTTATAATGGGAACTGGTGATGCAGTAATTTCACATTTAATTGATAGCGATGCTGTAAGTACAAATTGTAGTACTGCTAGTAGTTCCATTAACTGTACAGGAAAGCAGCGCTGATGTTTAAATATCCATATTATAGATAGGAGTTGCGATTTGTTATCGTACTATAGATAGTGATGGAGTGATTTGATATCGCGGAGCGGATAAGCATAGGCGGGTCCGCACCAATAAATGTTCCACGCCTCGTCAGGAGCCACCTGGACCCAGCCGCGCTTCTCGAAGTTGTTCACCAACACCGACTTCTCCACGTCCGTGGCCCACTTCACTCTCCCCGCCATTGCGAAGTTTCGTTATCGCCCCTAACAACAGCGGCAGCAACGTGAAGCTGCCATTGTCAACATCATAGCAACGCGCAACGCGCCCGCTGATTGGCCGATGACGCGTCACGTGGGGAAGTCGAAGCAATCGGAGCGCGAGTGAGCGGAACTCCTACAGCAACGGATACCGGATTAGGAAGATTCTTCCGGAATCGGTGGTGGCGTTTTATTCTGAGAATATATCCTGCAGGAGATTCTACCGGTTTAGGAAGATTCTGCCGGAATCGGTGGTGGGGTTTTATTCTGAGAATATATCCTGCAGGAGATTCTACCGGTTTAGGAAGGATCTGCCGGATTCGGTGGTGGCGTTTTATTCTGAGAATATATCCTGCAGGAGATTCTACCGGATTAGGAAGATTCTGCCGGAATCGGTGGTGGCGTTTTATTCTGAGAATATCTGCAGGAGATTTTACCGGTTTAGGAAGAATCTACCGGATTCGGTGGTTGTGTTTTATTCTGAGAATATAATAGGCAGGGGATTCTACCGGTTTAAGAAGATTCTACCAGATTTGGTGGTTCGGTTTTATTCTGAGAATATAATCTGCAGGAGATTCTACCGGTTTAAGAAGATTCTACCGGATTCAGTGGTGGGGTTTAATTGTTCTGAGAATGAAAAATAAGTAACCACCTCAGGGGGCTTTGCCTGGTTGAATGGGAATGAATTTCGATTTAAAGCTTTCGTGACTGCAGGGATTCATCTTCTTGGTTTTTTCGGTAAAGTCACGTAGAAGGGAAAGATTCTACCGTATTGGGAAGATTCTACCGTGTTGGGAAGATTCTACCGGCTTGGGTAGATTCTACCGTGTTGAGTAGATTCTACCGTGTTGGGAAGATTCTACCGTATTGGGAAGTTTCTACCGTGTTGGGAAGATTCTACCGTGTTGAGAAGATTCAACCGTTTTGGGAAGATCTACCGTGTTGGGAAGATTCTACCGTGTTGAGAAGATTCTACCGTATTGGGAAGATTCTACCGTGTTGAGAAGATTCTACCGTGTTGGGAAGATTCTACCGTGTTGGGAAGATTCTACCGTGTTGGGAAGATTCTACCGTGTTGAGAAGATTCTACCGTTTTGGGAAGATCTACCGTGTTGGGAAGATTCTACTGTGTTGGGAAGATTCTACCGTGTTGGGAAGATTCTACCGTGTTGGGAAGATTCTACCGTGTTGGGAAGATTCTACCGGGTTGGGAAGATTCTACCGTGTTGGGAAGATTCTACCGTGTTGGGAAGAATCAACCGTGTTGGAAAGATTCTACCGTGTTGGGAAGATTCTACCGTGTTGGGAAGATTCTACCGGGTTGGGAAGATTCTACCGGGTTGGGAAGATTCTACTGTGTTGGGAAGATTCTACCGTGTTGGGAAGATTCTACCGTGTTGGGAAGATTCTACCGTGTTGGGAAGATTCTACCGGGTTGGGAAGATTCTACCGTGTTGGGAAGATTCTACCGTGTTAGGAAGAATCTACCGTGTTGGGAAGATTCTACCGTGTTGGGAAGATTCTACCGTGTTGGGAAGATTCTACCGTGTTGAGTAGATTCTACCGTGTTGGGAAGATTCTACCGTATTGGGAAGTTTCTACCGTGTTGGGAAGATTCTACCGTGTTGAGAAGATTCTACCGTGTTGGGAAGATTCTACCGTGTTGAGAAGATTCTACCGTGTTTGGAAGATTCTACCGTGTTGGGAAGATTCTACCGTGTTGAGAAGATTCTACCGTGTTGGGAAGATTCTACCGTGTTGAGAAGATTCTACCGTGTGGGGAAGATTCTACCGTGTTGAGAAGATTCTACCGGGTTGGGAAGATTCTACCGTGTTGGGAAGATTCTACCGTGTTGAGAAGATTCTACCGTGTTGGGAAGATTCTACCGTGTTGGGAAGATTCTACCGTGTTGAGAAGATTCTACCGGGTTGGGAAGATTCTACCGTGTTGGGAAGATTCTACCGTGTTGAGAAGAATCTACCGTGTTGGGAAGATTCTACCGTGTTGAGAAGATTCTACCGTGTTGGGAAGATTCTACCGTGTTAGGAAGATTCTACCGTGTTGGGAAGATTCTACCGGGTTGGGAAGATTCTACCGTGTTGGGAAGATTCTACCGTGTTAGGAAGAATCTACCGTGTTGGGAAGATTCTACCGTGTTGGGAAGATTCTACCGTGTTGGGAAGATTCTACCGTGTTGAGTAGATTCTACCGTGTTGGGAAGATTCTACCGTATTGGGAAGTTTCTACCGTGTTGGGAAGATTCTACCGTGTTGAGAAGATTCTACCGTGTTGGGAAGATTCTACCGTGTTGAGAAGATTCTACCGTGTTTGGAAGATTCTACCGTGTTGGGAAGATTCTACCGTGTTGAGAAGATTCTACCGTGTTGGGAAGATTCTACCGTGTTGAGAAGATTCTACCGTGTGGGGAAGATTCTACCGTGTTGAGAAGATTCTACCGGGTTGGGAAGATTCTACCGTGTTGGGAAGATTCTACCGTGTTGAGAAGATTCTACCGTGTTGGGAAGATTCTACCGTGTTGGGAAGATTCTACCGTGTTGAGAAGATTCTACCGGGTTGGGAAGATTCTACCGTGTTGGGAAGATTCTACCGTGTTGAGAAGAATCTACCGTGTTGGGAAGATTCTACCGTGTTGAGAAGATTCTACCGTGTTGGGAAGATTCTACCGTGTTAGGAAGATTCTACCGTGTTGGGAAGATTCTACCGTGTTGAGAAGATTCTACCGTGTTAGGAAGATTCTACCGTGTTGGGAAGATTCTACCGTGTTGAGAAGATTCTACCGGGTTGGGAAGATTCTACCGTGTTGGGAAGATTCTATCGTGTTGGGAAGATTCTACCGGGTTGGGAAGATTCTACCGTGTTGGGAAGATTCTACCGTGTTGAGAAGATTCTACCGTGTTGGGAAGATTCTACCGTGTTGGGAAGATTCTACCGTGTTGAGAAGATTCTACCGGGTTGGGAAGATTCTACCGTGTTGGGAAGATTCTACCGTGTTGAGAAGATTCTACCGTGTTGGGAAGATTCTACCGTGTTGAGAAGATTCTACCGTGTTGGGAAGATTCTACCGTGTTGGGAAGATTCTACCGTGTTAGGAAGATTCTACCGTGTTGGGAATATTCTACCGTGTTGAGAAGATTCTACCGGGTTGGGAAGATTCTACCGTGTTGGGAAGATTCTACCGTGTTGAGAAGATTCTACCGGGTTTGGAAGATTCTACCGTGTTGGGAAGATTCTACCGTGTTGAGAAGTTTCTACAGTGTTGGGAAGATTCTACCGTGTTGAGAAGATTCTACCAGGTTGGGAAGATTCTACCGTGTTGGGAAGATTCTACCGTGTTGAGAATATTCTACCGTCTTGGGAAGATTCTACCGTGTTGGGAAGATTCTACCGTGTTGAGAAGATTCTACCGGGTTGGGAAGATTCTACCGTGTTGGGAAGATTCTACCGTGTTAGGAAGATTCTACCGTGTTGGGAATATTCTACCGTGTTGAGAAGATTCTACCGTGTTGGGAAGATTCTACCGTGTTGAGAATATTCTACCGTCTTGGGAAGATTCTACCGTGTTGGGAAGATTCTACCGTGTTGAGAAGATTCTACCGGGTTGGGAAGATTCTACCGTGTTGGGAAGATTCTACCGTGTTAGGAAGATTCTACCGTGTTGGGAATATTCTACCGTGTTGAGAAGATTCTACCGTGTTGGGAAGATTCTACCGTGTTGAGAAGATTCTACCGTGTGGGGAAGATTCTACCGTGTTGAGAAGATTCTACCGGGTTGGGAAGATTCTACCGTGTTGGGAAGATTCTACCGTGTTGAGAAGATTCTACCGTGTTGGGAAGATTCTACCGTGTTGGGAAGATTCTACCGTGTTGAGAAGATTCTACCGGGTTGGGAAGATTCTACCGTGTTGGGAAGATTCTACCGTGTTGAGAAGAATCTACCGTGTTGGGAAGATTCTACCGTGTTGAGAAGATTCTACCGTGTTGGGAAGATTCTACCGTGTTAGGAAGATTCTACCGTGTTGGGAAGATTCTACCGTGTTGAGAAGATTCTACCGTGTTAGGAAGATTCTACCGTGTTGGGAAGATTCTACCGTGTTGAGAAGATTCTACCGGGTTGGGAAGATTCTACCGTGTTGGGAAGATTCTATCGTGTTGGGAAGATTCTACCGGGTTGGGAAGATTCTACCGTGTTGGGAAGATTCTACCGTGTTGAGAAGATTCTACCGTGTTGGGAAGATTCTACCGTGTTGGGAAGATTCTACCGTGTTGAGAAGATTCTACCGGGTTGGGAAGATTCTACCGTGTTGGGAAGATTCTACCGTGTTGAGAAGATTCTACCGTGTTGGGAAGATTCTACCGTGTTGAGAAGATTCTACCGTGTTGGGAAGATTCTACCGTGTTGGGAAGATTCTACCGTGTTAGGAAGATTCTACCGTGTTGGGAATATTCTACCGTGTTGAGAAGATTCTACCGGGTTGGGAAGATTCTACCGTGTTGGGAAGATTCTACCGTGTTGAGAAGATTCTACCGGGTTTGGAAGATTCTACCGTGTTGGGAAGATTCTACCGTGTTGAGAAGTTTCTACAGTGTTGGGAAGATTCTACCGTGTTGAGAAGATTCTACCAGGTTGGGAAGATTCTACCGTGTTGGGAAGATTCTACCGTGTTGAGAATATTCTACCGTCTTGGGAAGATTCTACCGTGTTGGGAAGATTCTACCGTGTTGAGAAGATTCTACCGGGTTGGGAAGATTCTACCGTGTTGGGAAGATTCTACCGTGTTAGGAAGATTCTACCGTGTTGGGAATATTCTACCGTGTTGAGAAGATTCTACCGTGTTGGGAAGATTCTACCGTGTTGAGAATATTCTACCGTCTTGGGAAGATTCTACCGTGTTGGGAAGATTCTACCGTGTTGAGAAGATTCTACCGGGTTGGGAAGATTCTACCGTGTTGGGAAGATTCTACCGTGTTAGGAAGATTCTACCGTGTTGGGAATATTCTACCGTGTTGAGAAGATTCTACCGGGTTGGGAAGATTCTACCGTGTTGGGAAGATTCTACCGTGTTGAGAAGATTCTACCGGGTTTGGAAGATTCTACCGTGTTGGGAAGATTCTACCGTGTTGAGAAGTTTCTACAGTGTTGGGAAGATTCTACCGTGTTGAGAAGATTCTACCAGGTTGGGAAGATTCTACCGTGTTGGGAAGATTCTACCGTGTTGAGAATATTCTACCGTCTTGGGAAGATTCTACCGTGTTGGGAAGATTCTACCGTGTTGGGAAGTTTCTACCGTGTTGAGAAGATTCTACCGTGTTGAGAAGATTCTACCGTTTTAGGAAGATTCTACCGCGTTGGGAAGATTCTACCGTGTTGAGAAGATTCTACCGGGTTGGGAACATTCTACCGTGTTGGGAAGATTCTACCGGGTTGGGAAGATTCTACCGGGTTGGGAAGATTCCGGGTTCTGCGACATTTCTCCCATGGCAAAAACAAACCACGCAGTTCATATTATTCGCAAGACGGTGACCCCCACAACACAAGGGGCGTTTTGCGTTCTGCAGTTCAGCAAGACTGAATCCGTAATTGCGGTGCAGCGTGCGTTTCAACGGCGTTTTGCCATTGATCCGCCAATGTCAAAGAGCATTCGTCGTTGGTAGCGACACTTTGAGGAAACAGGCTGCTTAGGTAAGGGGAAGAGCACGGGGCAACCACGCACCTCAGAGGGAAACGTGAGAAGAATTCAAGAGAGTTTTCTGCGTAGCCCGTGCAAGTCCACTCGTCGTGCTAGCCGAGAACCTGCGAATGACTGAGGCTAGGGGCTGTTTGTGCGCTGGGAGAGGCATCTTGCGGTAATCATTTTAAACTCTATGCCCCGCCCTTTCAAGTGGTAAGAGTTTAATTCATGGGCGGTTCGTGGTTGCAGAGATATAGCGATTTCAAGTCGGGTCCATCTATTTGAAACACCCTGTATAATTGGATTTTGCGGAGTCTCTCTCCCCGTGGTCGCGTGGATTTTTCTCCGGGTCCTGGAGTTTTCCCCTCCACATATAGAGTAGTACGGTATTTGGCTGCAATACAAAATACACGGCAGGCCACTTTGTTTGAGCTTATCCATTCGTGATAGCCAGGTCGCTTCTTGACATACGTTTAAAAAAAATAGTTTTTGAGTTTAGAAGCACTCTCCCCTCCAACCCCCCTCACCTCCCACCACCGACATGAACCTGGGGTGGGTTTGTCGTGGCGGGGGGCCCTCCAGCCCCCCACTTCTCCCCACTCACCACCACCACGCTTCTCACCTTCACGCTCCACGCACAGCCGAGTGCCCTCTCTTGTGAGTGCCCGTGGCCATGACCAGCGACACGGTCAAGGCGCAGCCCTGCAATAGCTCACCCCGCATCACTGCGGGAGGAACGACCTCCTCTAGAGAGCCCCCCCTCCCTCCCCCACCTCTAGACGAGTGGTAATTGGCCTACTCTTCCACGAAGACCAAGTCATAATAATTCCATTTATAACTCGTCAGATTTTGCAAACATGGCAATAACTCAGAGGATCGGAGACACGCCCTGAGACCAGAGAGAGAGCGAGGCCTTTAGATGTGTGTTAAGAGTCCGAGTGAATTCGATGTTGTGGATGTGCAAAGGGATGTAGAGTAGAGAGTTCCACTCAGACGGGGCGACAGCAGAGAACCGATGTGAGGCTGTAACAGTCGAGTGTAGTGTATAGTGTATAGTGCAGAAGTGTATAGTGGTACATAGTGTAGTGTATAGTAGTGTATACTGTATAGTGGTGTATATTGTAGTGTATAGTGGTGTGTTTAGTGCGTAGTGTATAGTAGTGTATAGTGGTGTATAGTGGTGTATATTGTATTCCTAAATATTACAGCTTCCGTCCGAGGACGGGCAAACAAGCTAGTGAATAGTTATTGGTCGTGAAAGCCTACATGTTAAACAGTTTCTTTAGAGGTTGCGTCTCTCTCTCATCATCATCGCCGCGGTGGCTAGATGTTAACTACCTCGCCTGGCATACAGGAGGTCGTGGGTTCGATCCTGACCCTGAAGACGCCAGAAGCAGGTGGATTGCTTCACTATTCTGGCAGATCGCCTGATGATGCTGGTTGTGGTAATTACGAGCGAAACGTCACGGTACTCAAATTGTAAACGTTGTGGGTATACTCTCCAACACACCGGTGGGCTGAAGTAGTACACTACACTACACACTCCACTACACTATACTCTACACTATACGAGTAAACTAATTGGCGCGTGTACGTGACAAACCTTACTGGCTGTGTCCGGTGGTGGAGGCTTGAGACATTTATACTTACGAGATCGAACCCCAAAACCATTTATTGTGAATAATATTGGTCGCGAAAGCGTACGTGCTCAACTGTGTGCGTCTATCGCAATTTCCACTACACGTAGTGCACCCGACCCATTGCATGTGTTTTTCTTTCGACGACAATATAAATCAACAAAGATCCCCCCACACACGCCCACCACTCCCCACGAGTGCCGGATCTGGGATGCAAGGAGAGAGCGAGAGAGGGGTCTGGGGGGGGAGAGTTGATTGATTGATTGGCCCTCTGCTCATCGGCTGGTTGATTCAACGCCAGGCAAGCCTCTCTAGCGACTCCACGACGTGGAACACGGCCACCTCCTCACGCGGACCCAGTGCGGCCACCCACCGCCGTCCGTTGATCCGCCGCTGGACGCGATGAGGAGGTCGCGATGAGGAGGCCACGCGGGGCCGCCTCTGGCCACCGCTGTCGCGAGCGAGACGAGGCGGAGGGACGCAGCGCCGAGTGAGCGAGAGGTAATCGCGGGGCGAGAAAGACACCGCGGGCGGCGGGGGTGGACACGGAGACAGGGATGGTCGAGAGACACACGGGGGTAGACATCGAGGCGCAAAGATACAGCGAGAGATAGAGACACACGGAGAGAGACAGAGGCAGATGGAAGAGACGCAGATACAGAGATCGACGGAGATAGTAGACAGAGGCACGGAGGTGGAGATAGAGATATTCCAGAGAGAGACATACACAAATAGATAGACAGAGTGACAGTTACAGAGACAGGGAGGAGACAGGGAGACACACAGACACAGGGAGGAGACGCAGAGGTACCATGGGAGGGACACACACAAATGAGGTTAACCCATATCCACCGCTGCTGCTAATTGTTGTAAAGTAATAAACTATTGAGGCATCAGCTCCTTGTAAAAACCAAAACTTTATATAAACGTAACAGCATTGTCCACAGATTGCCCAGTTCTTGTTGAGGATGAGGCGGATTCAGTGGTTGACAGTGAATGACCAAGTTGACCGAATGAGTTAAACATAAAATTAAGTTAACCGTGAGGCCAAAATTTGGGTGGGCAGATGATCAAATAACAACCGCCAAGAGTGGAATTGAAAAGTGTCCCATTGGAACTGTCATGGGTTATAATAATTCACGTACATACACACACACACGTGTGTGTGTGATACTGGGTTATCGTGTGCCGTGCTGGTCTTCATAGGTGCCACTCGCTAACAGGACTCACCCCCAAACAGTCTGTCCAAGTTTGAAGTTTCCGTGACTGCAGGGATCCATACTCTTTGGTTCTTTCGGTAAAGTCACGTAGGTATAAAATAAAATAAATCACGACGTTTCGATTGCAACACAAGCAATCATCATCAGGTGGGAAAACCACAGCAATAATTGTTTTTGCTGAAGTGTTCAGGCTATAAAGGGGGGATCTTTGTCTCTGGTTATCAAGGTCCATGGCAGAACAGCCCTCAAATCAACTGCCGGATGAAGGCCGCCTTTGTGTGGGGTTGGTTGACCTTTCTTCACCACGCCGGCCAGTACAGGTTAAGTGGGGACCTAGTGAGCACATGCCAATGCTGGCGTGTCGTTGAAACTGTTGGCCCAACGTCTGACCAACGATGGCATGTGGTTTGAACCACCGTTATCCCAACGTGCCACGTTTACTGGGTGGGGTGCCACACCGCGTCGGGTCTACACTTGCTGCTCCTGATGTTAGCCGTGGCGGTGGGAGGGGGGTGGGTATCGAACTCAGGTCGCCAAGTTCATGCACCCCGCCCCGCCCTCCCCAGCGCGTGACCGATGGCGATGATGATAATGATGATGACATCTCTTGACAAGGGCCGGGTCCCCACCGAGGCTGCGCTGGTCAGGATGCACTGGGCTGTGCGCTTGGTTCTGTCCGTGTGGTGCTCCTCACTCTGCCGCCCGGCGCAGGCACAAGGTGAGACCAGGTTGCAACCTCCACCGTGTGACTCACGATAATCTATTACACTGGTCAACACACTTTTTCTGGCATAAGGTATTCCAACAGTGTTAATTTAATTTTGGGGTGCTGATTCCAAATCTGGCATCAGTTTTTGTCTATCACATCAGGTTTTTGAGATATCAAATATTGCATTTTCAATAAAAAGTGGTTTGTTTTAATAGTGAGTATAGAAACAAACAAGATGTATTGTAAGAGTCACTTTATTTTTCATTAATATTAAAGAAGTGAAGTTGCCTTTACATGCTTAAGCTGTTAATTTATCCATTGCATGGGTGGACCTTATCCTTATCAATCATCCAGACATTTTCCCCCCCTGAGAGATTTTGCAGGAGCCGCCACTGAGTGACAGAGTTAATTTCGGGTAAAAGCAATGAAAATGGGTATGCCTATAGCATAAAAATGAGATGTGATAGAGCAAATCTGAGATCAGATTTGCAATCAGCACCCTGAAATTAGTCTATAACGGCTGCAAAAGTCCAGGCCAGAAAAAAATGTTTTTTTTTTGTTGACCAATGTTATTGTTGTTGTTGGTGCTCTTAAGAGCGATATTGATCGTGGTTGTGAAGCCGCCCCGACCACGACCGTTCCCACCCACCACTACCACTGCTGCGTCCGCACACTCTCCCCTCCTTCCCACCACTCCTACAACCGCCCCCATCACCACAACCACACAAACCAGCCCAACCGCGCCATGTGTCTGGAGCAGAGGTCGCAAACGGGTTTTGATTCCTTACCCGTACCCGTACCCGGCCGCACCAGGGTCGCAAACGGGTACCCGTACCCGGCCGTACCCGTACCCTATCCCCGTACCCTACCCGTACGGGTAGGGTACGGGTATCGGGTACCTGATTGCGACCTCTGGGATGAAGCCATGTTGCAGGCGCGGGGGGGTTGATTCTAGGAACTCAAATCGTGAGAAGAGACAAGATGTTGGGAAATGAGTGACAAACAGTTACTCACCAGTGTCTCACGGCCTACCCGTACCCGGCCGCACCAGGGTCGCAAACGGGTACCCGTACCCTACCCGATACCCGGCTACCCGTACCCAGGCGGGTACGGGTAGCCGGGTATCGGGTAGGGTACGGGTATCGTGTACCCGGTTGCGACCTCTGGTCTGGAGGAAGGGGTGGGTGGGGCATAAACAGAAAGAGGCAGGACCAAAAAGAGGAAAGTCGCAGAGCCCAAATAGGAAGAGGTGGGGCCTGATCAGTAAGGGGTGGGGCCTAAGCAGGAAGGAGTGGGGCCTAAAGAGGAAGTGCCCGGGTCCACAGAGGTTGAACTTCTCTGTTGATTTCAGGTAATGGAAGCGTAAAATAAAATGCGAGCAGCAGGCAGCACACGGGTAGTGCCACAGATACAGTAAAGGCCAACTATTATAAATCATTGTACCTTTTTTTTAGAATACTGTTCGCGTAAATTACTTCTGAAAACACTTTTTGATCGGGCATCGTTTTCCCATGGAGGGTGCGGGAAACTGCAGACGATTGGAGTTAAGGCAGCTAGAACCGCCGCTAAAAACTATTTGCCCAAGCTTTGTGGTCCTATAATTAGGACATTTCTTTACGTGGGAGGAAAACCGGAGTACCTGGAGAAAACCCACGCATACGAGAGCAGGTAGCACTCAGTCCCCTTACAGATGGAAATTAATCCTCTACTTGCTCTACTGCCCTATCACCACATCCATTATACCTCCAGCTGTGGTCATTAAGTGCCACCTAAGCCAGTCTTACCAGTGGGCGTGTAAAATATTGAGTGAGAAATTGTACCATTTAGCAACATTTGCCACGACAATCTATGTAAGCTACCTGGGAGATGGTATTTTTTGTCCTTTTTGCGTCTTTTAATGTTCTTGTGAGTGTGTGATAATGTAGCAGTCAGCACGCTGCTCTACGAACCCGGCAACCCGAGTTCGATTCCCGCTCACGTCCACCAACACCAGTGACGATTATCTGAACCGGTCCTGAGCCGCACCTAGGTCGACTCAGCCTCAAATTAATACCTGGTACGGTGTGTAAACATCGCCACTAGGGGAGGCAAAGGCGGCCTGGCATGGTGCTGGCCACCCACCCCTTCGTGTGCCGTGCCGGCCATCATAGCTTGCTGCTACTCGCTAACAGCACTTGCCCCAACAGTCTGTTAAATGCTACACGGGGGACCTTTGTCTTTGTGCGCAGTGCGCGTGCTGTGCGTGCCGGAGCGCACCTTCGTGTCGGTGCAAGAGAACAGCGCTGGGGGCCTCCTCGTCGTGACGTTCACCGTGCCGCCGCTGGGCCCCGCCTCCTTCTCCTCGCCCGCCCTGACCCCGCGTGACCTCACGTGGGCCCTCGCGGGGCCCAACTCCACGTGGTTCTACGTGGACGACGCCGGCGGTCTGCGGCTCGACGCGCGGCGATCGCTCGACGCGGAGGTGCGATGGCAGATCGAGTCACGGGCACCCACCCGCTCGCTCACCCGCTCACTCGCCTGCTCACCCACCCGCTTGCCCGCTCACCCACCCGCTCACCCACCCGCTCGCTCACCCACTCGCTTGCAGGCCTGCTCGCTAGCCCACTCATCTACTCGCTTGCTTGCCCGCTTGCTCGCAAGCTCACTCACTCACCCATTTACTCACCCACTCGCTCACCCACTCACCTGCTCGCTCGCTAGCTCACTCACTCACCCACCCACTCACGCACCTGCTCGCTCGCCCGCCCGCTCACCCGCTCACTCGCTCGCCCACTCACTCACCCACCCACTCGCACACCCATTTGCTCACTCACCCACTCACTGGCCCGCCCACTCACCCACTCACTCACCCACTTGCTTACTTACCAACACACCAGCACTCATCCACTCACAGGCTTACACTTGATCCCGCGTATCGCTTATATCATACACAGCTCACAACAGCATTCACCTACTTATGCTGACACCAGTGTAATGACCGATAGATTACCCCAAGCCAATATGCAGCCTAACGGCTATTTGAAAATAAACAAAGGTCTCCGATTGGTAGAAAGAGGCCTCCACGGTGATTGGTCGGGTGGTAAACTTTTAAAGGGATTGGAGGAATAAGGTTTGAAAGAGATCAATCGGGGGAAACAGAGAGAGGATCCGTTAGAGGAGAAGGAGAGGAATTGGCTCAGGGGAAACACAAGGACAAGATGGTTCCAGAAAATGGGGGCCTCGAGGAGTTTCAAAGTGGAGAGCACGAGGAGTGGTGACGTTCGCAGGAAGTTACAAGCTGGATGACAAAGATGAAGCCTCGGGCCCCTGTATTGTGGCCGTGTCCCAATAAAGTGGCTCTTATTACCACGTGCTCTGCGTGTCGCCCACACACCTCTGGGATGAAGCCATGTTGCAGGCGTGGGTGGGTTGATTCTAGGAACTTGAATTGTGAGAAGAGACAAGACGTTGGGAAATGAGTGACAAACGGTTACTCACCAGTGACTCACGGCCTACCCGTACCCGTACCCGGCCGCACCAGGGTCGCAAACGGGTACCCGTACCCGTACCCGGCCGGGTATGGGTAGCCGGGTATTCGGTAGGGTACGGGTATCGGGTACCCGGTTGCGACCTCTGCCACACACTCGGGGTGGGGGGAGGGGCGTTGGGCACCAGCGAGGGCGTTACCCGCGTTGTGGAGATGAGTGTTGCTGCCCCCTGTGGTGAACCCGCGCACAGAACATGACGACCCCGGTGCTGAGGGTGGACGTGACCTGCAGCCACGGAGTGGAACACACAGAGGTACCGGGGCAGCACGCGTCACCGGCAGACAGCGTCATTGCGGTTATTACGTCTATAAGGTCCGGCCAGTTCATCGGCGTTGCTTCAAGCGAGCCTGACCCCGCTGATGAGACGCCGCCTTTTGCGTTCAGTGTTTTGTTGTTGTCCTTCCCCGCACCTCCGGTTAGCACGGTTGGCTACGTACGGTGCGAAAGAAGTTCAACGTGCGTACGTACACCGAGTGTCGAAACCAGTATTTGCCTACAAACACCTGTCATTTCACCCGCCATTGGTTCGAGCGAACCTGACCGCTGATGGGACGATCAGCGCCGAAACCAGCCCCGGAATTTTTGCTGCAATGATGGCACTCCCGGAAGGTTGCGGGAATTTGGGGGATCCAGCACCCTGGGGTCGCGCGAAGGTCGCGTGTGAACGGAAGGCTCTCTCGCTGCGGTGCGTGCGTGCGATCCACAGCACTCGATCCTCGTGCAGGTGACCAACTTGAACGACAACCAGCCCCGGTTTGAACGAGACGTCTACCTGGTCGACATTAACGAGGTACAGACAACAGATCTCCCGCGCATACTGTTTGGGGGCAAGTGCAGCAAGTGTAGACCCGATGCGGTACGGCACCCCACCCAGTAAACGTGGCACGTTGGGATAATGGCGGTCCAAACCACATGCCAACGTTGGTCAGACGTTGGAACAACTGTTTCAACGACACGCCAACATTGGCATGTGCTCACTAGGTCCCCACTTAACCTGTACTGGCCGGCGTGGTGAAGAATGGTGAACCAGCCCCACGCAAAGGCGACCTGCATCCGGCAGTTGATTTGAGGGCTGTTCTGCCATGGACCTTGATAACCAGAGACAAAGATCCCCCCTTTATAGCCTGGACAGACTGTTTGGGGGCGAGTGCTGTTAGCGAGTGGCACCTATGAAGGCCGCAACGGCACACGAGGGGGTGGGTGGCCAGCAACGCGCTCCGGGCCGCCTTTGTCTCCCCGGGTAACTAATTTGAGGCTGAGTCGACCTAGGGGAGGCCCAGGACCGGTTCGGGCAATCGTCGCCGGTGTTTTGGTGGCCGCGAGCGGGAATCGAACCCGGGTCTCTGGCCGGGTTCGCAGCGATTGCGATTTGATTTGCGATTACATTTTTCTTAAAGTCAAGCTTCAGTTCAATATTCACTGTGTAATAGATTTAAAACATGTGATGGAGCATTGCCACATGATACCATCACAATATGAACTGCTCTATATATTCTAATGCAAGGATGAGAACTTAAAAGATATGAATTGCTTCCATCGTCTATTTATTCAAATGTTTTAATTTAAATAGAACAATCAAACATAGAACAATTGTTAAGTTAAATAAATAAAGTTATAATAATAAAACAATTCCAATAACAAAGTAATAGGACTTTTCAAATCGCAGCCTTTGCGATTTGCTCATCGCATTGTTTAAAATTTCGATTTGAAATCGATTAATCGTTCAGCCCGAGTGCAGAGTGCCACCTTGACGTTGCAATTCAGCAGCGGCGACGATGTTATGGTTCATGATCTCGATGCCAATGGCAGAGTCGGAATCTTGATTTTCAAATTTCAGTTTCATTTATGAGGTATAACCCTGTGAGCCATGCGGCTCTTGACTCGGGTGCAACCGCAACAAAACAAGAACCAGAAACATCTTTACTTGCACGTGTGTCGTGCAAGTAAAGATGTTTCTGGTTCATGTTTTTGCTGCTGCCGCTTGCTGCTGCCACAACGAGAGAGAGAGAGAGAGGGCTTCAGCAGAGAGAGTCTTCGTGTCGTGTCGCTGTTCCTCCTCCGTTGAAGGAGCGCAGACCACAGTGGGTTTACATGCTGTGTTGCTGTACCACGCTGTGTTGATGTTCCATGCTGTGTTGCTGTACCACGCTGTGTTGATGTTCCATGCTGTGTTGCTGTACCACGCTGTGTTGATGTTCCATGCTGTGTTGCTGTACCACGCTGTGTTGATGTTCCACGCTGTGTTGCTGTACCACGCTGTGTTGATGTTCCATGCTGTGTTGCTGTACCACGCTGTGTTGATGTTCCACGCTGTGTTGATGTACCTTGCTGTGTTGCTGTACCACGCTGTGTTGATGTTCCATGCTGTGTTGCTGTACCACGCTGTGTTGATGTTCCATGCTGTGTTGCTGTACCACGCTGTGTTGATGTTCCACGCTGTGTTGCTGTACCACGCTGTGTTGATGTACCTTGCTGTGTTGCTGTACCACGCTGTGTTGATGTTCCACGCTGTGTTGCTGTACCACGCTGTGTTGATGTTCCATGCTGTGTTGCTGTACCACGCTGTGTTGATGTACCTTGCTGTGTTGCTGTACCACGCTGTGTTGATGTTCCATGCTGTGTTGCTGTACCACGCTGTGTTGATGTACCTTGCTGTGATGCTGTACCACGCTGTGTTGCTGTACCACGCTGTGTTGCTGTGTGGCGGCACCACGCTGCTGCGCTGCCGCTCGCTGTCTGCAGCTGTCTCCCGTCGACTCGACCTTCGTGAGCGTCAAGGCCACGGACCTCGATGGTGACGCCATCCGATACGTCCTGGACCCCAACTCCGTGCGTGGCATCGTCGCAACCACACACCACCTGCAACCCCACCACCACCACCTGCACCACCACCACCTGCACCACCACCTGCACCACCACCTGCACCACCACCGCCTGCACCACCACCTGCACCACCACCGCCTGCACCACCACCTGCACCACCTGCACCACCACCTGCACCATCACCACCTGCACCAGCACCACCACCACCGCAACAGCCGCTTAGTGGCCGTGACGTCACCACGCCGCTTGTGCCAGGCTAGGTGCCCCTGTGCGTGCGTGTGTGTCCATGTGCGTCTGTGTGCTTGTGTGTGTGCGTGCTGGGTAGGTGCCCCTGTGTCTGCGTGCGTAGTGTAGCGGTCAGCGCTGCGCTACGAACCCGGCGGTGACCCCGAGTTCGATTCGCGCTCATGGCCAACACCGGTGACGATTATCTGAAACGGTCCTGGGCCTCCCCTAGGTCTACTCAGCCTCAAATTAGTACCCGGTGCGATGTGTAAACATCGCCACTGGGGAGACAAAGGCGGCCGGGCGTGGTGCTGGCCACCCACCCCCTCGTGTGCCGTGCCGGCCTTCATAGGTGCTGCTCGCTAACAGCACTTGCCCCTCCAATCTGTTAAGCCTATACGGGGCATCCTTGTCTGTGTGTGTACGAGGTGGATGCCCCTGTGTGTGTGTGTGCGCTTGTGTGCAGAACGGAGTGGAATTCTTCACCATCACTCTGCCGGGCAGTGGCCGGATCAGCCTGCACCGGCCACTCGACTTCGAGGAGCTCACGGACCTGAGGCTCATCGTCTACGCCGAGGTGCAGCCCCCGATGGCTGCGGCTCTCGCTCCCCGGTCGCACTCGGAGTGCGCAGGCGGTGCAACTGCACCGGGGCCCACGGATTTCAGGAGGGGCTATAAGAGAGTGGGGGTTGGCGGGGAGGGGGGGATGAGACAAGGGACGGGGTCCAAGTTTTGTTCCGTGCCCCAGGGCGCGTGCCAACCGCGCTGCTATTCCCCTGGGTTCATTGTTAGAGCCAGACTAAGGCTCCCCTAGGATTGACTGTGAAATCCAGAGGTTCACAAAGCCAGACTAAGGCTCCCCTAGGGTTGATTGTGAATTCCAGAGGCTCACAAAGCCAGACTAAGGCCCCCCTCTCCTAGAGTGGAGCTGAATGGACTGTAGCCCGCATGCCCAGCCACCACATGCCTAAATAGCTTTTGTTCGGACTGATGAAGGGGGCTAGAGAGGAGATGGAGTGATGTGGTACAAGAGTATGTGGAGCTCAGTGGACTTGCCTATGACTGGTAGCAGTGCTAAGATCAGCCTCCATAGAGGAGGCTCGTGAAGGACGCTACTGGGCAGTTGGAGACAGTCGCCTTTTAACAACAGCAGAGGGCAGAGGAGTGACGCTCACAACAATGAGCGGAGCGCCGGGCGGCTAAAACGCAGCAAGTTGGCACGGTGGGGAACACATCTGCCAGTCATCTCAGTCGGTAAACCCGCAGCACACACTTCACGTAATAGCCCGAAGGTGCACCTAGCCTGGCACAAATGCCGTGATAACGAACGGCAGTCGTTGTTGTTGTTGTCCGTGTGTGGATGCGGTGGTGCCGCCCGTCACCAGGAGTTCTCCACCACGGAGCGTTACCGCGCCACCGCCACGGTGTGGGTGACGGTGCGCGACGGGGACGACATGTACCCGCACTTCCTGCCGTGCCGGCTATCCGGGCCGGACGGTGCCAGCCAGCACGGCCCGGGAGACGCGGCCAACATCACCGACACTGCCGTCACGGCGCTGTCCACGCCGCTCTGCCTGCCGCCCACTTACAACGCGACCGTCCGCCAGGGGGAGATCCAGGTGGGCGCGGCGTGGCCTGGCGCACTCCCGCCGCTTGTTTTCCACTGGCACGCGCGAGCCGAGCCGGCGCGGGGCCAGCGCGGTACGGCTGTTTGTATTTTACCTCGGGGGGCCAACCGGGGCCGGAGGTGGCGGGGATGATGATGCTATTCACCGCGGCGCGTGACGTCAGTCGGCACGCATCGCGGCGTCGTCTGTCGACGTCGCCCATTGCGGCACGGCTCGGCTTGCGCAGTGGAAAAATTTAACCTGAGCCGCGACGGCCTGGCTCGAATCTCAACGAGGCCGTCGTGACGGCTGTTGTTGTTGTTGTTGCCGCCGTTGCTCCGCCAGACATCGCCGTTCGTGTTCAGCCCCGGTCCGATCCTGGCGGAAGACGGAGACAAGGGTCTGAACACACGCATCACCTACACCATCGCCCAGGGTGAGCGCACGCACGCTCCCACTCACTCACCGCACACCCTGTGACAAGAACTCACCCACTCACCACACTCTCCGTGAGCACTCACCCACTCACCGCACTCTCCGTGAGAAGAACTCTCCCACTCACCACACACCCTGTGGCAAGAACTCACCCACTCACCACACTCTCCGTGAGCACTCACCCACTCACCGCACTCTCCGTGAGAAGAACTCTCCCACTCACCACACACCCTGTGGCAAGAACTCACCCACTCACCACACTCTCCGTGAGAACTCACCCACTCACCGCACTCTCCGTGAGAACTCACCCACTCACCGCACTCTCCGTGAGAACTCACCCACTCACCGCACTCTCCGTGAGAACTCACCCACTCACCACACTCTCCGTGAGAACTCACCCACTCACCGCACTCTTCGTGAGAACTCACCCACTCACCGCACTCTCCGTGAGAACTCACCCACTCACCACACTCTCCGTGAGAACTCACCCACTCACCGCACTCTCAGTGAGAACTCACCCACTCACCACACTCTCCGTGATAAGAACTCTCCCACTCACCGCACTCTCCGTCAGAACTATCCCACTCACCGCACTCTCCGTGATAAGAACTCTCCCACTCACCACATTCTCCGTGATAAGAACTCTCCCACTCACCGCACTCTCCGTCAGAACTCACCCACTCACCGCACTCTCCGTGATAAGAACTCTCCCACTCACCGCACTCTCCGTCAGAACTATCCCACTCACCACATTCTCCGTAAGAACTCTCCCACTTACCGCACTCTCCATGAGAACTCACCCACTCACCGCACTCTCCGTCAGAACTCTCCCAATCACCGCACTCTCAGCGCGTACTCACCCGCTCACCGCGCATGGGAAGGGATAGCGATGCACCAACCCTCGCTGCTGCCTCCACAGCGCTCGATCGCAGGCCACGGCCACGTGGCAGTGTGTCCACTAGCAGCACCGCTACTTGGCTACTGACACTCACTCGTCTGTTTCCCTCTTTTACACAAACACGCTGCCACGGCTGCTGCTGCTGCTCTTCGTGTCGCGGTCAGAGGAGCCTGGGGGTCACGTGAGGATCGACGCAGCCACTGGGAACGTGACTCTGGTCCGAGCGGTGCGCGATCGATTCCAGGTTCCCCAGATCAACCTCCAGATCATGGTGAGATCCATCAGAGACTGCTCTGTCTGTGTGTCACTGCCTAGAGACCCATCAGAGACGGCTCTGTCTGTGTGTCACTGTCTAGAGGCCTCAACTTCTTTCGCAACGTACGTAGCCAACCGTACTAGCGGAGGTGTACGTGTGTGTGTGTATGTTGAACTTTTTTCGCAACGTGCGTAGCCAACCGTGCTACCCAGAGGTGTGCGGCCAAATCAGCTGCCTGTGATTAGACCAGGTTCTCTAGCACGCTCACGAAGACACTGACATCGAGAATCTTATTAAACAATTCATTTGGCTCAAAATGCCCCCCTTAGCTGCCAGGGTTAGGGTGGTGAGATGCTGCCCGCCTGCTGTGTAGCGCGGAGGTGACTCGAAGGGATCTCGGAGGTAGCTCCACTATGTCCACTTCCCGTTCGACCAACAGGGGAGGGTTGCGTTGCCGCGTGAGAGTTCCCAATGGGGTTGTTTAGTCCCTCGGCGCGACACCGGTAGGACTCGATTGCGCGTAACCGGGGAAAGGCGGCGGAGTGGATCGTCGTCATCGTCGTCGCGGTTGTGTCCCGTCGCGCGGCTCGGCCTGCGATGCCTTTGCCGGGTTCCACGGGAACTGCATGTACGGTGCGAAAGAAGTTCAACGTACATGCGTGCTTCCTCCACGCCTCCGATTAGCACGGTTGGCTGCTACGTAAGTGCGAAGGACGCGCAGCATACGTGCTACATACGTAATGCTGCATTGGAAGGAAGCTCTTGGCACGTGGTGGCGAAACGTCGGACATCGCACACATCAGAGAGAGAGCGCCCGCAGCCGTGGCAGCAGCACAACGGCATAAACCCACGCCGCTCTGTGCCGGCCCACCACAGTCTACACAACAACAATAGCAGCAACAACAACAATAACAACATCGTGCATTTATACTGTGCCCGTAACGCAACCAAATTGCACACGGCTGACGTCCCCCCCGTGATCCGCACCTCAAACAAATCCCCCGCGACGCCGGCGTACGACAGCGAGAGGAGTTGGTGCCAACGCTGCCGCGCGAGGTCGCACGTTTGGCGCGGCGGTCGTTTCTGCTGACCGTGCGTCAGAGGTCGCAACCGGGTACCCGATACCCGTACCCTACCCGATACCTGGCTACCCGTACCCAGCCGGGTACGGGTAGCCTTTGCGACCCTGGTGCGGCCGGTTACGGGTAGGCCGTGAGTCACTGGTGAGTAACTGTTTGTCACTCATTTCGGGTAGGGTACCGGTACGGGTAGGGAACGGGTACCCGTACCCGGCCGGGTACGGGTACGGGTACCCATTTGCGACCCTGGTGCGGCCAGGTATGGGTACGGGTAAGGAATCAAAACCCGTTTGCGACCTCTGCCGTGCGTGACGAACGACCGAACGAATGAACGAATCAAGCCCCCTTCCCCGTCGTCCGCTGTCCTCCCCCCCCTCCCCCCGCCCAGGCGGCGCAGGTTGACGACCCGCGCAAGTTCGCGGTGGCGGTCGCGGTGGTGCGCGTGGTGTCGCTGAACCGCTGGGCGCCGGCGTTCCCCGGCGGCTACGAGGGGTTCGTGCGCGAGAGCTCGGGCGACGCCGTGCCGGTGTTCACCACGCGCGAGTCGGCGCTGCGCGTGCACGCGCTGGACCGCGACTTCCCCAACGTGCGAGCCGACACCGCCACCACCGCCGCCGCAACGGCCACTAACGACACTGACACCACCGCTGCCACCGCCGCCGTCACCACCACCCCCGCCACAACAACCACTACCGTCTCCGACACTACTGCCATCACCCCACCACCGTTACCGCCGCCACCACCGCCACCACTATTACCACCACTGCCAACTACCGCCACCATCGCCACACCAACAGCAGTTCCACAACCACTGCCGTCCCCACCACCGTCACCATCACCCCCACTGCCATCGCGACCACTACCGCCACCACCACCGTCGCACTTGTGCCGGGCACCTGAAGCGTGGAAAGCTGCTCGCAGGATGTCACGGAACCGACCCGGGCGTAAGAGGTAAACTGACCGAGGTGACCGGCACCACCACATCTCTCGCCCTGACTGCTCCCCCCCCACTCCCCCCAACCACCATTCCCCCCCCTCCCCAGGGCCTGAACCCCCGGGTGGAGTATTCGCTGATCGTCCCGGCCGGAGCGCGCGCCGAATGGTTCTACGTGACCCACGAGGGCTTCGTGCTCGCACGCGGAGACGCACTCACCCTGGGCCAGAGCTTCGCGCTGGAGGTGAGTGACGTGGAGCTCTACGCTGGGCGACAGAGCTCGACTCTTAGTGATAGAGCTCTACGCTAGGCGACAGTTCTACGCTGGGCGATGGAGCTCTATGCTGGGCGATGGAGCTCTACGCTGGGCAATAGAACTCTGCTCTGTGTTAATTCAGAAACAGAGAATATCTATCGCCCCTCGCTGTGTTCACATTCAGAGGCAGGGATGCACTAGTTTCATTGTTTGCGCGCGTTTTCATTGTCGTTTTGCCTTCGTAAAAAAACGCGTCGATCTGCAAACTCCTGCAGGTGGTCGCCACCGACCAGGAGAGCTTCGACGTCGCGAAAACCTCGCTCAACATCGAAGTGATCGCGCAAGACGGTGAGTCGTGGCCCGGGCCCACCCCCGGAAGGCCACGGGGCCTCCAGCTCCTCAGATCGGGATCTCGCTCGCGGCGACAGCGATCGTCGGGTGGGGGGGGGGACAGCCCCCCCCCCCCCCGCTTTTTAGTTACGTGCTGAGACGAGTCGCGCTTGTCACGTGTCGCGTGTCTCTCTGCGAGAGGCGCCACGTCTCTATTTGGAAAGACGACATCGCCGTCTCGTTATTCGTCATCCCAGCCGGCTGGCCTCCAGTAAGGTGCTGCAACATCTTCTTTTTTTTTGGGGGGGGGGGGGGGAATCACGTTTGACGTTATCGTAAAATATAAAAAAAAGTTTAAAGAACATTTTTAAATCTGATAAACTTTCGGTGGCTGATTTCACCGTACTTCACCACGCCAGTCCGTTTGGCACAAGTGAGATATTTCTTCTGGTTTTCTGGTTTTTCCCTCCACATTTATAATCAACGTCATGCATTGTAATTATTTGGCTGCTATACTTTTCCACGTGATGATGAAATGATAAGCCACTTCGTTGATAGGCAGGTCGCTACGTAGCTCAGTGGGGCCTTACCTGGTAAAAATAAATCAGAAAGTTAAATAGTAAATAGATACACTGGAATTGTGGCGAGGCAGGGAGACGGAGGGGGGGGAGGCAAAGCCCACTAAAAGAACATTCCCAAAAAAATCAACATCAACTCAAATGACCCAATGGACGCGGTGAAATCTTCCGCGTTTTTTTCTTCTTTCGCCGACGGGCGTTAAAACTCGGGGCCTGTGGCGTGCGCCGCTTGAGCGAGCGAACGAGCGAGGTCTTTAGGAGCCGCTGCCCCGCCGGAGAGAGATTCTCGCGCTCTTCACGCTCCACTTGGGGCGCTTGCCGAGGGCTCTCGCCTCCTCTCTCCTCGCCCCCCCGCCCTGGAGTGCCCTCGGCTCGGTCCCCCGAGGGCACTCCGTCACTCGCCGCTGCCGCTCCCCCCACCGCCTCGCCCCCCCCACGTCGAGCGCTCAAGCAGCCCCTCCTTTAAATTTCGATTTAAAGCTTTCGTGACTGCAGGGATTCATCTTCTTGGTTCTTTCGGTAAAGTCACGTAGAAGGGAAGTATTAAAATAATAAAAATAAAACATAATAAAACAATTCTCACGACGTTTCGGCCACAACGCAAGCAGCCGTCCTCAGGTGAAAACCAGGTCTGTCGAGGCGACAGCGTCTGAATGTGACTTTACCGAAAGAACCAAGAAGATCAGCCCCTCCTTGTGGAATGGAGAGAGATTCACCGAGCATGTGAACGCAAAGCTCGTGCTCTCTGAACAAAGTTGTTGGTGAGCGTGACGGGCTGCCCTTGTTTCGTCGGCACGTCGAAACGCCACCTGGGGCGCGCTCCGATTTTGACACGACATGATGCACTCACCGGCGTGGTGAAGTATGGCCACACGAGCGAACAAGAGCATGGGGGAGGCCTTGTTCATCCAGCGGCTTTGTCAGTCGCATTGCCTGATTACACGGAGAGTCATGATGATGAAGGTGATGATGAAGGTGGTGATGATGACAAGTCAACGATGATGATAATGACCATTACGACTATTACAATGGGGGTGATGACATCGACGACGACGATTACGGATACGTTCTTAGCGACGACGACGATGAGACCGCGATGACGTTCCCGACGACGCCAATGGGCTTCCCCCCCCCTCCCCTCCCGGCGTTTGTCGCTACCTCAGTGAACTTCTACCGAGCGCGCGAGATGGGGATCCTGTCGGTGGTGCTGGCCAGCTGCCTGGCCGTGGCCTGTGCTGCCACGGGCCTCATGTACTACCGCATGCGCCTGCTGGGACACAAGGCCGACGACCCTCTGGCCCTCAAGGAGAGCCCCTACGTGGTAAGAGCGGCCCACACACTCGGTCCCGAGATCGGAGAGCGCGGCGAGAGGTGGCCGCCCCCTCCTGCTATACCGCGGTGGCTAGGAGATGTTAACTACCTCGCCTGGTATGCAGGAGATCGTGGGTTCGATCCCGACCCTGACGCCTGCTGCTGTATATTTGGAATTTGCGTCTCTCATCATCATCACGGTGGCTAGGAGATGTTAACTACCTCGCCTGGTATGCAGGAGATCGTGGGTTCGATTCCGAAACTGACGCCTGCTGCTGCATATTTAGAGTTTGCTTGTCTCTCTCCCTGTGGTCGCGTGGATTTTTTTCCGGATCCTTCGGTTTTTCCCTTCACAATTCTAATCGTGCGTATTTTGGCTGCTATGAATTTCCACGTGACGAGCCACTTCGTCGAGCTATCATTCATGATGGCCAGGTCGCTTTTGAAAAAAAAGCTACATAGCTCAGTGGGCCCTTCATGGTGATGTAAAAAAAAATAGTTTCGTTTTTACACCGCTCGCTTCTGCCCCTGCTGGGCAGCAGGGCCCCCGCTTACAACGGTGTTGTTGGCCTACTCTTCCACGCTGCACCGGACGCGTTGGAAGAGGTGGGAAAGTCCCCACATTGTCCCCCACCGCTAGCGAGCTGCCTGCCGGTCGATGTGGTGGGAGGTGCGGGGCATTCAAGGAAACTGCACCGTTGTTTCAACTGCCGCACCTGGAGATAGAGCTGGAGACATCCATAATGCTCTAAACCTCATAAACCCGGGCTAAATTTCAGTTGGAGCTGTCCAGGGCTGAGCTCTGGAAAATACCCGACCCCGCCACCCTCCCCCCACCGCTGTGGGGGGAGGGTCAGCGGTCAGTTGGGTCAGGAGCCCTGGAAAAGCCGTGGGTGTAACCTCAGTAATTAATTAGCGATCGGATAAAAAGTGGAAAATTTTGCATTTTTGGTCAAGGGTCAGAAATGTGAACATATTTGGGAATTGATGGTCACACCGTGTGTGCGCAAAACCTCCACTGGGGGTGGGCGGTTAATTGGTCATGGCGGATACGTGACGGTCGGATACGCGACGTAGCTCTATAACATTGTAGGCCATCGACCTGTCGACCTCCTGCACCACAAGGACGGCAGCATTCGTTCTCGTAGGAAACCTCCAGCGGTTCCCACTTTCTGAGTCTCATCAGCAGTGTTGTGGTCTGTTCAGGCCGACAAGTACCCTTCACAAACACAGTGGGGACCGCGGCAGTGCAGTACAGCAACGTGGTTCAAATTTAAGTAAGATGAATCAACCTCTACCCTGTACAATTATAATTGATAAAACAAATAATAGAAAATATTTTGTCTTACGTTAACCGACAAGAGCAAACGCTTGGCTGATTTCAAACCTTCTGGGTCTCCAATCAGCAGAGTCAGGTCTGTTAAACATTTACTGTTTGGTTGCCCAATGTTATTGGTAAGGGCACTTCCTCTCGATCCTGGTCCTCCATCAGCACAAACGAAATCCGTGGACAAAAAAACTCACTGAGCCCCGGAGTGGAACATTACGGTTATAGAACAAAATTGAGGAAATGGAGTGTCACTACAACCTGCACATGAACTTAAATATTTATTTGAAGTCTCTAGGCCTGAGTAACTTAAACCTGTGAGGCTAAATGACCGGCATGTTGTGGGAGCATTTCTCTATCCACTGCTGGATGAAGGCCTCACCATGCCGAGTCAGTCATGTGGTGGCGTAGCATTGCGTTGCGAATCCCGATGGCCTGAGTTCGATTCCCAGCCGCGGCTAACACCAGTGGCGAGTGAGATCCGAATCGGTACTTGCCTCCCCTACCTCCTCCGACCCGCAATAACCAGCCTGGTGAAGTATGGTCAAACGACCTGTCCAGAGTATG
The DNA here is from genome assembly GCF_964198595.1 of Lampetra fluviatilis. NCBI lineage: Eukaryota > Metazoa > Chordata > Hyperoartia > Petromyzontiformes > Petromyzontidae > Lampetra > Lampetra fluviatilis. The sequence continues at coordinate 1,680,207 of NC_136338.1, read as the reverse complement.
GGGGAGGCCTTGTTCATCTAGCAGTGCAATGACAAAGGGCTCTAAGCTGAACCAAGTTCAAATCACTTTCACGAGACTCCCAGTCGGCTGCGTTAAAAAGTCCGGTGGAGATTTCGCAGATTTTTTTCTCTCCGTCGTTGAGCGCAACGAATGGGGCCGCGCACTTGGAAAGTCTGCAAATCCTGCAATGTGGTGTCACCGGTGGTGGCTGCAGGCCCGACCGGGGGCTCTACGTGGAGGTTATTCGTTTATTAACAAAACTCAGTAACATAATTGCGTCACCGTTGTGCGAAATAATTGTTTCATAATTAAGGTAACGGACTGATCACAATTGCGATTGTTTAAAAACAAGGACGAATGAGCTTTTGATTGTTTTCATAAGAACTTGAGATCGAGCTGATATTTGATGCAACCACCCACCCCCAATGTTATTTCGTTTTACGAATCTTGCGCCCCTTGAGCCTCTAAGAGCCCTCGGCTTTAGTTGCTTGGTGATCAGTGCCGGCTGCTGCCCGCGTGTCGCTGGGGTTGAGCGCGCATCGCTGTCGATGTGGGTGCGTGTCGCTGTCGATGTGGGTGCGTGTCGCTGTCGATGTGGGTGCGTGTCGCTGTCGATGTGGGTGCGTGTCGCTGTCGATGTGGGTGCGTGTCGCTGTGGTTGTGGGTGCGTGTCGCTGTCGATGTGGGTGCGTGTCGCTGTCGATGTGGGTGCGTGTCGCTGTCGATGTGGGTGCGTGTCGCTGTGGTTGTGGGTGCGTGTCGCTGTCGATGTGGGTGCGTGTCGCTGTCGATGTGGGTGCGTGTCGCTGTGGTTGTGGGTGCGTGTCGCTGTCGATGTGGGTGCGTGTCGCTGTCGATGTGGGTGCGTGTCGCTGTGGTTGTGGGTGCGTGTCGCTGTGGTTGTGGGTGCGTGTCGCTGTCGATGTGGGTGCGTGTCGCTGTCGATGTGGGTGCGTGTCGCTGTGGTTGTGGGTGCGTGTCGCTGTCGATGTGGGTGCGTGTCGCTGTCGATGTGGGTGCGTGTCGCTGTGGTTGTGGGTGCGTGTCGCTGTCGATGTGGGTGCGTGTCGCTGTCGATGTGGGTGCGTGTCGCTGTCGATGTGGGTGCGTGTCGCTGTGGTTGTGCCCCCATGTGGTTATGCTTCATTCTAACACGCGTCGTCCTTTTGTTGTTGTTATCTTCTTTTTTTGTCCCCCGCATTTAAAATGGACTCTGAGACAGAGCCTCACAGACTACAGGATGGTAAGTGCTAGGGCCGGAAACACTACAGGGAACAAACAAAACTGATTGACAAATCAACGATGAACAATGCCCATCAGCAGGGTTGCGGCCCCTCACACAAACGCTGCTGGGTTTTTTGCTGGTGTACCACAGCTTTGCACAAACAACCGCGAGGGGCGCCATTAAGTGCGTGGTGGCGCAGAGGTTAAACTCAATCTCATTAGGTCCCTGGATTCTGCCCTGGTTATAATGAGTCCTCGCTGGAGCCAGTGCGATGGAAGTTATTAAAGTAAATGGCTTGACAGACGGACGGACGGACACAGGCGGTTCCCTATGAATGATTCGTTTTAAGCCTGCAGACGACGATGAATACCTTGCACAGATTGGGACGGAATGATTGCGGTACTGTGTTGGTGGCAGCGGTGACATTATTTAACGCGTCTAGAACGCGGTTCACAGGCACAAATTATAAAAATAAAAAAGGCATTTCGTCTATCATACTGCCCGAAAGAGGAAAACATATCCAATAGGCGACGTTTCAGGCAACGGGCCTTCTTTGAAACAGAGAGGTAGGGTCAGAGATGTTTTGAGTGTACAATAGAAATTTCACTCTGCATATATACACCGTGGGGCAGTGACGGAAATTGAACTCTGGTATTGTACGTGTGTACAGGGACTCCCCTACTTACGAACATTCGTCTTATGAACTTTCAGAGACACGAACAAACCTGGTCTGTATGTCCAGTTGCCCGTTCGGACTGAGAGTCGTAAGTTCTACCCCCGTGCAATAGATGGCGGTGGTGGCATCTACATCTGCAGAACGTGAAGAACCAGTGGCATCTAATCTGCAAAACGTGAAGAACCAGTGGCATCTACATCTGCAGAAGGTGAAGAACCAGTGGCATCTACATCTACAGAACGAGAAGAACCAGTGGCATCTACATCTGTAGAACATGAAGAACCAATGGCATCTACCAGAGGTGTGGACTCGAGTCATGTGACTTGGACTCGAGTCAGACTCGAGTCATGAATTTGATGACTTGCGACTCGACTTGGACTTGCATAACAATGACTTTGTCCCACCTATGAGATGTGGACTCGAGTCATGTGACTTGGACTCGAGTCAGACTCGAGTCATGAATTTGATGACTTGCGACTCGACTTGGACTTGCATAACAATGACTTTGTCCCACCTCTGGCATCTACATCTGCAGAACATGAAGAACCACCGGCATCTACATATACAGCAGATTATACTACTTTTAAAGCCATTCCCTGTTGGCAAGTAGAGGAGTCCCTGTATGTTGAACTTCTTTCGCACCGTACGTAGCCAAAGTTCAACATACATCATTGTCAGTGTTCAATTTCTGTCAACACTCCACGATGTATATGCACACAGTGAACTTTCCAACTATTATACACTCAACAAAAATCTCTGACCCTATCTATTACAAATCTTGTAGATTAAGCCTTAACGAGCATACAAACAAGAACCTACTTAGGAGGGCGATGTTCACAATATTAATCAATCTGCCTGGCATCTCTCTGCTACTGAAGAAGCCCCATTGCCCGAAACGTCGTCCACCGTATAACCATTCCCTCTGCGGGGGCAGTGCTGGATGGCGTCGTTATCGAGCGCGTTGCGAATCATTGGGGCGCGTCGGTAGCGTCGAGCCAAGGATTAAAATCGAGTAACCACTCCGAATGGGGGCGAAGTCAGCAGCGGTGGCTGCGTAGCAGTTGAGAATCCAACCCCAACCCCAGACCACCCCCGCCGCCCCCGACTGCCACGGGAACGTGGAATTTCCACCGCTGCCGCGGCAACCGCCGGCGGAGAGGGAGGACGGCGCGACCCTGCCGCGGTGTTGTTTTGTGCCGAGTGGCAGGTGGCCATGGGGGTGTTCCGCCCGAAGTTCCGGACCAGCCACTCCGTGGAGGGGAACGGCGGCGCGGCCGACGGAGGCTGTCACTTCACTCCGCAGGACCAGGTGGCGAACCCGTATGCCACAGGTGAGTACACACACCTGTACACTAGGGGGTGAGTACACGCACCTGTACACTAGGGAGTGAGTACACGCACCTGTACACTAGGGGTGAGTACACACACCTGTACACTAGGTGGTGAGTACACACACCTGTACACTAGGGAGTGAATACACACACCTGTACACTAGGGGGTGAGTACACATACCTATACACTAGGGGTGAGTACACACACCTGTACACTAAGGGTGAGTACACACACCTGTACACTAGGGGGTGAGTACACACACCTGTACACTAGGGGTGAGTACACACACCTGTACTCTGGGGGGTGAGTACACACACCTGTACACTAGGGGTGAGTACACACACCTGTACACTAGGGGTGAGTACACACACCTGTACTCTGGGGGATGAGTACACACACCTGTACTCTAGGGGTGAGTACACACACCTGTACACTACGGGTGAGTACACACACCTGTACACTAGGGGTGAGTACACACACCTGTACTCTGGGGGATGAGTACACACACCTGTACTCTAGGGGTGAGTACACACACCTGTACACTAGGGGTGAGTACACACACCTGTACACTAGGGGTGAGTACACACACCTGTACACTAGGGGGTGAGTACACACACCTGTACACTAGGGGTGAGTACACACACCTGTACACGATGGGGTGAGTACACACACCTGTACACTAGGGGTGAGTACACACACCTGTACTCTGGGGGATGAGTACACACACCTGTACACTAGGGGGTGAGTACACACACCTGTACTCTGAGGGGTGAGTACACACACCTGCACACTAGGGGTGAGTACACACACCTGTACATTAGGGGTGAGTACACACACCTGTACATTAGGGGGTGAGTACACACACCTGTACATTAGGGGGTGAGTACACACACCTGTACACTAGGGGTGAGTACACACATCTGTGACTAGGGGTGAGTACACACACCTGTACACTAGGGGGTGAGTACACACACCTGTACTCTGGGGGATGAGTACACACACCTGTACACTAGGGGGTGAGTACACACACCTGTACACTAGGGGTGAGTACACACACCTGTACACTAGGGGGTGAGTACACACACCTGTACACTAGGGGTGAGTACACACACCTGTACACTAGGGGGTGAGTACACACACCTGTACACTAGGGGGTGAGTACACACACCTGTACTCTGAGGGGTTAGGGCACACACCTGGACTACCTCCCCAGGCCTCTCATGTGCACGCCAGCCCTGTCTGTATAGTAATGAGATGCTTAAACATCCAAATTATATTCAATTGACTGTACGTCTTGTCTGCTTTTCTCTAAATGTATCTTTGCCTCTCTGTCTGCCTATCTTTTTGCCTGCCTGTATATCTGCCTGTTTCTCTCTGCATGTCGACCTGTCCCTCTACCTGAATGTCTGCCTGCCTGTCTGGCTTTGTCTCTGCATCTCTGTCTCTTTGCCTCTCTGCCTGTCTCTCCGCCCATTTGCCTGCACCCCTCTCTCTCTCTCTGTCTGTCTGCCCACATTTCCCCCCTTTGTCTGCGTGTGTCTGCCTACCTGCCTGCCTGCCTGTCCCATATCCTTGCTGCGCAGAAGCAGTCACGGCCGGGACGCTCCGAGATGCCCGCACGGAGGCCCCGGACGTGGTCCCTCCGCCGGCCACGGAGGGTGCCGCCATCTGCGCGGCCTCAGAGGGGGGCGACAGGGGGCCGGCGGGCCGCGGGGTGCGCTTCCACCAGGACGAGGTAGCCCCTGGCGGTGCCGCGGCGGCGGCGGCGGCGACGCCGGGCCCGGGAAGGGAACGCAAGAGGCGCGGAGAGGCGGCCTCGGCGTTCTTCAGCGTCAGCGAGGGTGCGCACTGAGCATCGCGGTGCTGGGCCCACAACCGCAAGGGAGCGGGGAGACGATGGGGAGGTGGAGGGAAATCGCATCGAGTGAACAGCCGCCACGTCGTCGATGGCGTCGTTTTCTTGTTCATTGTCTTCACGATCATCGTTATCGTGGTGACCATCGTGAGCTCAGTCATCGTCGCGATCCTCATTGTTGTCGCCATCATCATGGTTACAACATCATCATCTTTAATTGCTCCATCTGCTTCTTGGCGTCTCTGTCTGCACGAGGGCAGGTACCTGACTCTGTCCCCCACCATTCCGTGCCACCCCACCTCCTCACCCCACCTCCTCACCCCACCTCCTCACCCCACCTCCTCACCCCGCCGTCCCCACGCCGCCCTGCGCCCTCCTCACTCGGGCCCTCCACCCCGGGGGCCGAGCGATGGAGATGACCTCCCATCCCCCTCTCCCTCCCCCTCCCCTCTTCAGGGTTTTGTTTTTAGGGTGCCACACTCATGATCGGTGCATTTTTTTAAAGAATAATAACGCATTATTATTGAGGATCGGTGTGAATTATATGCAGATCACGGTGCAAAGACAAAGATCCCCCGTGTAGCCTTTAACAGACTGTTAGGTCAAGTGCTGTTAGCGAGTAGCACCTATGAAGGACGGCACGGCACACGAGGGGGTGGGTGGCCAGCACCACGCCCGACCGCCTTTGTCTCCCCAGTGGCGATATTTACACAACGCACCAGGTACTCATTTGAGGCCGAGTCGGCCTAGGGGAGGCCCAGGACCGGTTCAGATAATATAATCCGTCACCGGTGTTGGCCGCGAGCGGGAATCGAACCCGGGTCGCCGGGTTCGTAGAGCAGCGTAGCGCTAACCGCTGCACCACCGCTCCCCACGATGCAAATCACAGTCACGTTGTGACCATTACGCGAACCGGAGGAATGAGGTCGAAGGTGACGCAGTGGTTCCTAGCCCGCTTGGTGTGGGCACTGCTGGTGCAATTAATGAATTGAGGCCCCCCTGTCCCAATTGCCGATGCCCGTCTCTTCATGGCCCGGAGCCTGCATGACACCTTCAAGCCTAAATTTCGATTTCAAGCTTTCGTGACTGCAGGGATTCATCTTCTTGGTTCTTTCGGTAAAGTCACGTAGAAGAGAAGTAATAAAATAATAAAAACAAAACATAATAAAATAATTCTCACGACGTTTCGGCCACAACGCAAGCAGCCGTCTGCTTGCAGCCGTCTGCTTGCGTTGTGGCCGAAACGTCGTGAGAATTATCTTATTATGTTTTATTTTTATTATTTTATTACTTCCCTTCTACGTGACCTTCAAGCCTGCGGGCCCCGCTGCAGTTGCACCGCCTGCACACCCGATAGCTACGCCACTGATGCGTCCCGAGATCACGATCACGGTAATGGATCGGGTGGGGCGAGGGGTGGGTGTGAGCCGTTGTGCGCCCTGATGACTCGTCGGTAGTTCTAGACGCATGGACGCGTTCCTGAATCAAATCACAAAGTGCCGAATGAAAAGGCAGAAACATCGCGAAACATCCGGGCAGCTGTATAAGCGGTGGTAGTTCTCTTAACGAAATTACTGACGAGAAATATTCGGCAACGGAAGTGTTTGTTTCAAAGAATTTAAATCACCAATGACCAAGTGGACGAAAATCTTCAAGGGTGACGATGACTACAACTCATCAATACCATCATCATCACCAATGCCATCATCGCCACCACCACCATTACCACCACCACGATCACCATCACTACCACAATCATCACCGTCATCAACATCGCCACCATTCACCATGATAATGACCACCATCATCTACCCACCAAACACCAAAGCACGACCGATTGTGACGAGACAAAATTAACTCGTCCAAATAAAGATGCAGACTAAGATCATGTTATGAGAGACTCGAAGTGCACTAAGGATGACCAAAAATAGTAGTAAACTACAAATGTGAATAAAACATTCACTGGGTTCACTGATTGGCTGACGTGATAAATATTTGGAGGTCAATGCAACGCCTCTCACTCGGACACTGAATAACCAAGAGCGTCCGACTAAACGCGTGACCGGTTTCGTCGACGAGACCGAGAGAATGACTCCACGAAACCCGCAGACGACTCACGACTCCACCAAACCTTTGTCGGATGTCGTAGACCAGACCGGGAGATTCTAGATTTGAAGTTTTAGTGACTGCAAGGATTCATACTCTTTGTTTTTTTTTCGGTAAAGTCACGTAGGTAAAAAAATTAAATAAATGAAATCAACTTAGTGAAAGCACACCGCTTAAGTGCACACACTTAAGCGGTTGTGCTTTTGCTAAGTTGTCCCCACCTGAAGGACGCTTGTGTTGCGCCCGAAACGTCGTGATTTAATTGATTTGAATTTTTTACCTACGTGACTTTACCGAAAAAACCAAAGAATACAGACCGAGAGACTATAATCCAGAGTGTGACTTTGTTAAAATTCTAGTTGGGGGGGTGGGTGGGGGACGTGGTGGAGGGGTGAAGTTATTTGAATAATTCCAAATATGAGAGTTTGTCTTCCGTGGGAAGAAACCGGAGCACCTCCGAAAGAAACCCCCAGTGCGCATAGGGCGGCGGACGCTCAAACCTCCGCCGCACAGATGGATACACCAATCCATTGCTACACCTACCATCTCCTGGCCACCTCGCAGGCAAACCCCAGCCTCGCAATGAAGAAGCACTGGATTAAAGTGTTCACCAGTGCTCAACGCTGGCATTGTGAATGCAAAATCGTTTTGATGGAGAGGTCCTGGGGATATTAAAAAAAAACTATTCTGGGAAATGAGCCCCTCCAACCCCTCTGCCCACCGCCTGCCATAAATCGCACTCTGACTCAAGTCACCTACAGCTAAATCGACACTGTAAGAATCCTGACACTGATCTTCATAATGCAACAGCTGAGTTGCCCTTATACAGCTGCCTTGCGTATGGAACTATTAAAATGTGCGTTAAACATGCGTCCGTGAATTGATTAGTGATTACAATAGAATGAATCGATGATTTTCTTTAAAAATATGTCTATTGATTTGAGTTTTACTTTGCTGTTAATCGTTGTTTTTAAATGTGGTGGACTCTTGCGCGTAGAAGTCTACCGCGAAAGTAAAGTTCACCAACACGTGTGGCTCTGCATGGCGGTGGCGTGGATGTATAGACCAAAGGAAATATAATAATCCGTACGTTTGGTATTTCCCCCATTATCGTTGCAAATAATATTATTAGCAAGGCGCTGTTGCAGAGACCGGTATAGTCTTCCACCAAAAGGGGTGCCGATGTTGATACCATGTGCTTTTATTCCCACTTCATTAATTTGGGCGGTGACGTCTCCAAACGTTGGCTAACGTGGACACCGTGACACCGGCACACGTGGCCTACCACTCTGTTTGCATAACGTCACGGGATCTTTAATGTATACCGTGGTACAGGCATCATGTAATTATGGCTGACACACACACAAGGTTTTAACCAGGGCGAGACGATGTGTGCACGTTATGTGGCCAGGGGCTGTGTGGGGAGCAGTAACGCAGGGCCGTCCATAGAGGGGGTGCGAGGCCCATGGAAAACCACAATGTGTATTACATCTGACAATGACGTTGAAGCACGGGACCCCCCAAAGCGCGGGGCCCTGGGCGGTCGCCCCTATTCGTCATACCGTAGGGACCGCTCTGGTGGTAGTGTAGCAGTGAGCACGCTGTGCTATGAACCCAGCGACCCGAGTTTGATTTCCACTCATGGCGAACGCCAGTGACAATTATCTCGAACCGCTCTTGGGTTTCCCCTATGTCGACTCGGCCTCAAATGAGTACCTGGTACGGTGTGTAAACATCACCACTGGGGAGACCAAGGCAGTCGGGCGTGGTGCTGGCCACCCACCCCCTCGTGTACCGTGACGGCTTTCATAGGTGCTGTTTCGCTCACAGCACTTGCTCCCAAAACAAATGTTAAGGCTTTTAGGGGGTTCTTTAACTTTGTCGGCCATGTGAAATGAATTTGGGGGCCGGGTACAACTCACCATGTCGTAGATTCTCCACCTCGGAGTGTAATGGATGAGATAAAAGATAAAACACCAAGTACATCTCGAGACTGTTGGACACACTCGTAATCGGACCTTGAAATTGCCAAGGCACACGCGAGGTGGCGCTGGATTGAAAACGTTTGCGTAGCAAGCAATGGCATCCATTCGACTACTAATATGTGTATTTTATTCCTAAAGCAAATGGAAACCCTTCATACGTTATCAAACCAAGCTGCACAAGTAAAACATATATCAAACATAACTGAACGCGTTAAGCAACAACACAAAGCATATTCGTCACAAATTAAAACGTAAGTGATTGAATACTTGGCAAAGTAAAAAAGTCCACGTGTGTGGACACTTAAACAAGGAAAGGGGAATGCTCAATTCCGTTGATGGCCTTTAGCCAATAATTAAAATTCCACATTCTCATGCTAGGGAGCAGTCACTCCATAGGACATCCATTGATGCTTTTGATTGGCCGCAGAGGGATGATAATGAATTCCGAATCGAGATGTGAGCGCAAACATTTGTGATTGCGAGGCAGATGTTCTAACCACTGTGCCACACGGCAGAATTGATGTCATGTCTGAGTTTGCTTGTGGGCTTCAATTACCGTGCCCAACAAACACCTGATCAGCAAGCCCACCATCACACTGCCCGACTTCCATCACACACAGCTCATCAGCGAGCCCACCATCTCTCTGGCCAGATTCCACCACAGACATGTGATCAGTGAGCCCACTGCCACTGTCCAGCTTCCACCACACACATCTCATCAGCGAGCCCACCACTACACTGTCCGGCTTCCATTTTCCACGGAAACAATGCACAGCGTTTAACATGATCGGCGCAAACCATGGAAGAGGCGATGAGCACGTGAGATGCACAGGTGGGAAATAAAAGACACCGCTGTGTGCGACTGCAGCTATAAACACAAAACTAAACTATAAACTTTTTATTTTACCAGGTAAGGCCCCAGTGAGCTATGTAGCTATTTTACGTAAGCGACCTGGCTATCACAAACGATAGCTCAACGAAGTGGGTTCATCATCATCACGTGGAAATTGATAGCAGTCAAATACTAGAAACGCGTGTTGTCGATTCTAAATGTGGAGGGAAAAACCGGAGGACTCGGGAGTCAAATCCACGGGGGGAGAGACACGCAAACTCCAAATATACAGCAGCAGGCATCAGGGTCGGGATTGAACCCACGACCTCCTGTATACCAAGCGAGGTAGTTAACATCTCGCCACTGTGGCACCCTAAAATCTATGCACCGCATAACTCCGCTCTGTCCCAAATGTAAATTAAAGGTGATGCATAAAAAATTCACCAACTCTCTTACAAGGAAACTGAATGGCTAAATCACTTCGGACTGAATCTGACATTGGCCGTACGAAAATAGAAGATACTTTACTCAATATTCAAACTCATTGTTAGGGCTTATTGAGATTGGCTGTACAGTTGAATGAAAAAAACCACATCGAACCTCAATTGCAATGAACACATTTTGATTAAATACGTCAAAATGCTCGCGGAAAAATGATCCCAAGTGTTCACTTCGCCAGCAATTGTGGACGCGAACCCGCTACGCTCGGGGAATTTCCCAAACGTGTCCACGTCTCTCGCTACATCGCACCTTTGCATATGCACGGCACCACACCGCCTTAGTTGGAAGTCATTCGGAATTCACAGTTTCATTATAAACACACACGCATATATATATCCTTTTTGATTTTATCACCTGTACAAACAGCGCTGCTATGGGTATAAATTTACGAGCTAAAGAAATGCCATCATCGATAACTCCTGCAATGATTCCCGAGTCGCGTAAAGAGGAACGGTTGAGCGGAAGTCCAAATCCTGACGGGCAACTTGAGCCCAACCCAATACAGTGCTCCATCACGCTCTGAAAATAAAGTTCACCTTTAAAGTTGAGTTTGTTTAACCAGGTGAGATCTCAAGAGACCAGGAAGTCTCATGCACAAGTGACCTGGGTTACTAAATTCACTTGGTGTGTATGTACGTTGAACTTCTTTCCCACCCTACGTAGCCAACCGTGTTAACCGGAGTCATCCGCCAAATTTATAGAAAGTTTTTCCCACCAAAATTGTGCCCGGCTGAATTTCAGTGAAGAATATGACACGTGACGAGTTATCCGAGATATCCAACTACACAAGAGTGACAATGTGGATTCATCACGGGTGTTTGTGACACTAACAGCGGCGGCCTAAGCACAAACAACATAAAAGAAACTGAACACATTCGTCAAGAAGGGTCATTGCCCCGAAATGCCACCTATTCTATATATTTTTTCCTTTTCAGGCCACAGTGGTGTACGTAATGTATGTTGAACTTATACTGGTAGGAACCTCCTGCTTACACCAGCCCACAGGGGATTATTGTGTCCGTCCGTCGTGCACCCAAAAATGGGAGGGGTGGGGCTGGGTGGGGGGGGAGAGGGGCTGGGTGGGGAGGGTGGGGCTGGGTGGGGAGGGGCTGGTCACCCAGTGGTGCCCTTATAAAACTCAACGTTTAACCTACTCACGCCGGCTTGTGCCCGCCCTCACAGTCGGGCATATTTGCGCAATACAACACGCCGCCGTTGACCCTGGCCATTTACCGAGCAACCCAACGTTCCTACCAGCTCCCTCCGCAGGAATGTGTTTTCGCGCTGTACGTAGCCAACCGTGCTTATCGGAGGTGTTATTGACGAATGTGTTGAGTTTCGTTTTACACGTAGGTTGCTTTCCCGACCAATATCCATAATAAAGGTTTTTTTGGGTTAGATTGCGTAAATATAAATATGTCATTAACCCACCACCGCCCGACACAGCCGATTAGAAAGGTCTGTCAAGTAAGCAAAACGTGTGAATTAGTTGCTAGTTCAGCACACCGGTGTGTTGCAGAGTAAACCCACAACATTTACAATTTGAGTACGACGTTTTGCTGGTGTTTACAAGAACCAGCTTCATCAGGCGATTTGCAAGAATTGTGTAATCAAGGTTGCTGCTCCGAGCCAAACCAAGCAAATAAGTGGCACTGGCTCAGCCTCTCTGCCAGAGCCAGTACGAACCATTCTAAGGCTCATTGCTCTGATATTGTGAAGCTACTGAGGACCACTTGCTCCAAGCGCTGGCATTGTCTGTGGTATTGCCATTATGAGTGTCACACACAGCCACCTGATTGTAAATTGTTTCAACTCACTACACATGATGACCGTGTTTAATCACAGGTGCCTGGAGCCTGGATTCAAACCCAGGATCCAATGAAATGCAATCTTTGACAGAGCCATTATAAGCCACCCAAGAGACAACCACCACAGGGCGCGAACCCACAATCGCAGTTGTGCTCGCTTCGTAAGTCTGACATGACCATTATGCGTGTCCTGAGGCAGACACACAACCCCTAGAGCTTGAATCCAGCATCTCAGCGAGTGCTGGCAGTATTTGGCAGATCTGTTGATCGCATTATTCGTGGGAAAACCCCAAAACCGACCATGATTTGAACCCAGGCTCTCAAAGTTAACGACTCCACGGCTCCCGACTCGGCCACTGTCAACTCCCCGAGCGATGCAGCCACCGCCTATAATTCCACTGCCAATCTGGCCCGGGCACTCACATGGTGCGCAGGTTCCGGCCTACCACATTGACCTCGACGAGCCTGAAGGCCCTCACGGTGCGCGCCAGCATGTCCACGGCCTCGCCGGCCAGGGCCAGAAGGGGCCGCGCGGCCTCCGCCAACGCCAGCAGGAGACTGCGAGTGAAGGCGGCCGCGGGCCTCAGCAGGCCATTGAAGGACACGGTGAGCGCGGGGCGGAGGAGGTAGTCGCTGGCGGCGCCGGCCAGCCCCACGAGCAGTGTACGCGCCAGCCGACCCGCGAACTCGGCCAGCTCCACCACGAAGACGGCCACCGTGGCCACGAGCAGCCACAGAGCGCCGAAGAGCTCGCGGTAAAAGCGGCGCACCGTCACCTCCCAGCTGAGGAACGCACGCACACACGCGCACACAAGTACGCATGCACATACACATACGCATGCAGGCAGACATACACACGGGTGCAGGCACAAACGCACAAACACATGCAGGCACAGACGCGTGTACATAAGCATACACGTGACTGCATTGGTACTGTGGAGATTGTATTGTACTGCGTCGACTGCATTACACTTTGTTGATTGTATTGTACTGTGTAGATAATAGCCCACTGTGTGGACTGTATGGTACTGTGTCGATTGTAATGTACTGTGTAGATTGTGTTTTTTCCTTTGTTGATAGCACTGTGCGATCAATGTGGGGACCTCTCAACTGACCGGTCGGCGAGCTGCATCATGTAGGCGTCCTCCTCCACCACCACGGGGGGCCTGGATGACCTGAGGGGTCCTTGCTGGTAGCTGTACATGTACCTGGAGTGCCAAAACACACAAAAAGACAAAGATCCCCTGTATAGCCTGAACAGACTGTTGGGGCAAGTGCTGTTCACGAGCACCTATGAAGGCCGGCACAACATACGAGGGGGTGGGTAGCCAGCACCACGCCCAACCGCCTTTGTATCCCTAGTGGAGATGATTACGTGCCGCACTAGGTACTCATTTGAGTCTGAGTCAACCTAGGAAAGGCCGAGGACCGGTTCAGATAATCGTCACTCGTGTTGGTGGCCGTGAGCAGGAATCGAACTCGGGTGGCCGGGTTCATAGCTCAGCGCGCTAACCACTACACTACTGCTCCCCACGCAAAAATACACACACACAAATACAGAATAATCTGCGCTTCTCACATGTCCTGCTATAGAGTTGTTCATTGCATGGCAGTAACACTTATTTTCTTTGGGAACATGCAATCATTGGTAATCAGGCTGAGATTGTCAAATTGCTAAACTTGAAACTGTAGCTTCAGCAAAGGCAGCTGAAACCTGCATTAGAACTGAGGATGTCAGTGGTGCCAGCTCCGTGATCTGACACAGTATGACAGTATTTTTCTACTGTGCAACTGAGCCGTGCCTGGGCCAGGCCAAGCCAGCTCGGCGTGGCTCAGAAGGTGCCAGGGTGTTTTTCCACTGCAAAAGCAAAGACAATCCGTGCTGCCGACGTCACATGCAAAAACGAGTCGAGACGCACGTATATGGTGTGGTGGCAGTGTCCTGACTGACGTCACTTGCAATAGACGAGTCACGAACCCCGCCCCTGGCCCTGCTTGGCCCCGAGCCAGACACAGATGTCTTGTGAGACCAGTGTATCTCAGTTTGGTTCATGGGTGGCACGGAAAATAGCCGGTGGAAAAACCACAAGCATCGTGAGGGCGCCCAGTGTTGACTCGGCTAAGATGCGCCAATGGGAAAGGGGTATTTGAGACCCCGGAGTTACCCGGTGACCTCCCCTCTTGTCTCCTCTGTGCCTCCGAGGACACTGCAAGGCTCGCTCACCTCAAATCTCGATAGCAAACGACGCTCGTCAGCACGGGCGAGACGACTTCTGGCTCCTCCGTGTCTCGCTTCTCCGCACTGGGCTCCATCGCAAAGCTCACGTCTACACCGACAGCCTGACACACGCATGCACCTCCGATTAGCACGGTTGGCTACGTACGGTGCGGAAGAAGTTCAACATACGTGCACACGACACGACGGGTGCTTCACGGTGGACGTTAAAGACCCCCTTACGTCATTCGCAAGAGCAGGCCATTGTGCGCCGGCTTCGGGGTTAACCTTTTCCCAATTCGGAAATTACACCGAAAATTACTCAATTGGGATTAAACACGCAGCAGCAGCGGTGGCCTCCCCTACTGGCACCCTAATGCCCCATTTGCATGCCACGTGCTGAGTTACCTTGTACCGCTCAGGGACGGCTGCCACTGGGGGTGCCCGAGGCTAGATCACACAGTAGCAATCATTGCCCCTTACTGGCAGAATTATGCCCCAGGTCACTCTAGCGAATGAGACTATCCCGTTCTCTTGAGTTATCTGCTGGTTCAACAAAAGAAACTTGAAACTTGACGGGTGCTACAGCCGAGTGCTTGTTAAAGCTGCCACGCCACAATAAGACCAGTTGGTGTAACCAACACCGTCATTATATGACGTTTAGTTCTAAGTGGCTGGATGGCTTAGGCTGCAGGTGTTATGTCTGAGCCTTTTCCGACATAACGTCTACAAAATCCTAGGCTCTCGCAAAAAAAAAAACAGCTATTCTTTATCACACAAACTGAAAGGTGTGCAAAAAATGTTTCTCTGTGCATTAATAAACGCGTAAAAATTAAAATGTCAAACGTAACTCGGATTTGCCCAGTACGCAGAATATCTGGAGCTCTGAGAGACTCAAAAGAGAGATAAAGATCAAATATCCCCCGTATAGCCTTTAACAGACTGTTGGAGCAAGTGCTGTTAGCGAGCACCTATGAAGGCTGGTACAGCACATGAGGGGTGGATGGCCAACACCACACCCGGCCGCCTTTATCTCCCTAGTGGCGATGTTTACACACTATACTGTGTACTAATTTGAGGCCAAATTGATCTAGGGGAGGCCCAGGACCGGTTCAGATAATCGTCACTGGTGTTGGCCGTGAGCAGGAATCCAAAGTTGGGTTAGCACGGTTGTCTACGTATGGTGCGAAAGAAGTTCAACATACATACGGGTCGCCGGGTTCGTAGCGCAGCGCGCTCACCGCTATATTACCGCTCAAAAAAGAGAGAAAGGAGAGGGACACGCACCTCATGTCCCCCTTTACCCTCACTCTTTGGCGACTGCACAAGTCGCTGGGAAGACCCAGAGAAGCCGTGCTCCGCGCCAAACAGTCTGCCCAGGCCACCGCGATTGTCCACTTTGGCTGTGCGCGACAGAGGCAGAGCATCCTCCGTTTAGCATTCAGTCGCATGTGGGCACTGCTGTTGGACAAACAGATGGTGAGTCGGGCATTGGAATTTGGTGTGGCCGGAGCGAAACGCGCCCTGCCAACTTTCCTTTCACCCGTGTGACAGTGACCATGGCCGCACCGTTTTTTTGGGATCAGCAAAATCTAAGGGAAACCTAGGCCATGTTCCGTCATTCAACTGTCATGGGTGGCTAGGAATCAAAGTTAAGTTAAAACTCACCCAGGTGTCGCGAGTTTAAATTCCTGGTCGACAGGTCAAATAGACCAAATAAGTCCATCATCTCTTATTCTTCGGGTCCTCCGGTTTTTCCTTCCACATTTAGAATCAACACGCGTTCATCGATTGTTTCACTGCTATAAATGTCCACGTGATAAGCCACTTCGTTGAGCTATCATTTGTGATAGCCAGGTCGCTTCTGAAAAACAGCTAATAGCTCAGTGGGCTTTATCTGGTAAAATAAAATACAATATTTAGTTGTTGTTGTTGGTTTTAGAGTAGTGGGTGTTTGGGTGTCGGGTCGGAGAGAGACGGAAGGGGGTCACCGGCGAGCGAGGGGGCTGGGTCCGGAGGAGATGGAGAGGGCTCGTACACGCTGGCCTTGTGGGCACCGCGCGTGCCCTTCAGCGCTGGAGTTTGCACCGGCGGATTGGAATCTGCGAGCGCAGGCATCGGGAGCGAGGTGAGCCAACGAGTTTGGGAGATCAAGCAACTAGCGCAGGGCAGCAGGTGTATTGCTTCACTATTCTGGAAAATCGCCCGATGATGCTGGTTGATGTAATTACAAGGGAAACGTCGCGGTATTCAAATTGTAAATGTTGTGGTTTTACTCTCCAACACACCGGTGGGCTGAAGTAGTACACTACACACTACACTACACACTACACCATACACTACACTATACACTACTATACACTACACTATACACTACACTACAAACTACACTATACCCTACACTACACACTACACTACACACTACACTATACTATACACTACACTACACACTACACTACAATACACACTACACTATACTAGTAACTAATTGGCGTTTTGCTTACGTAACAAATCCCTTACTAATTGGCTGTATCGAGTGGTGGAGGGTTACGACACATTTATACTTACGCGATCTAACCCTAAAACCCTTTATTATGAAAAATATTGGTCGCGAAAGCCTACGTGTTAAACAGTACAATATAATATTGTATTAAATAATTTAATATCACTGACTATTGACTTCAATAGGTGAGAATCCATCATAAGGGAAATCTAGGAACAAGGTTAGGCGACTAAGCATTTCTAAAAGTGAGTAGGCAGCAAGTGGGCAGGAAGGCAGATAAAGGTAGGGATGCCAAGAATGCAGGTGGGTAGGTATGTGGACCATGGATATGAATATTGAAAAATGATAACATTTATCATAGCCTCCTAACCAAACGAGAGCTAGAGAATTGTATCTTTTAAGAGACCTCATTGGTAGGTAAGTTGACACGCCAGTGAGCGGATAGCCAGGCAGGTATCCACTACTCAACCCGATTGACAGCGACACGAGACACAAATCTTCTCGCCAAGACAAGCCCCCCGGGGGAAATGTGATGAAGACGTATGTGTATATGTTGCCACTGGTAAAGGAGGTCTCATAGTGTAAATGTTTACCCCGAGCTCTCAATACTCTGATAGTACGCTGTCTTTGAGTTGTACGCCTTTTGGCGTCATCTGGTCCAACACCAATGGAGACTAGGCTCTAAGAAAAGCTGTCTCGAGTGTGGACCAATCAACTTCAAGGACAGTGCATATCATTATCATCATCAGAGTTGTTTCTTTTTGTTTGCATTTTGACTGCTTGTGTTGTGGTTATTTCAAACATGATGCCTTGTATAAAGGTGGCAGTTTTTGTACCAGTTCAAAGGGTAAAAACCTATTACTACGTATGTGGAAGATTCGCCGCCGGGCTACCTTGTACGGACTCGTAGAAGCTGCTGAAGGGAGGCGCGGAGCCAGAGCCACCCCAGTCTCTGCCTGCGCCGTCGTTGTCCCTTCCTCCATCGAGGCGGCTCACCATCTCAGGCTCGTCGAGACTAAAAACCAAAAAACCCATCGCGTACGCATGCATGCACGCATCCACGCGTGCGCTTTGCCAGCCGTGGTCGCCCTGTGCCTCGAGAGGGCTGTTCAGAGCCGTGTTGTACGTATGTCATCAACATTATCGCCAGCCATGATCATTCCCCTGCTGTTTGTATGCATGTATGTATGTTGGAGTTATTTTGCAGCGTACGTAGCCAACCATGCTAATCGGAGATGTGGGGGAAGAATAACAAACTAACAAAAATCATCCGAGCCAAGCATCGAGCCCTACGTGTCTCTCATAGATGGGATGCCAATGTCAAAACATTGAGCAATTATAAGTATTTCGGTTCAAGCCCTGAGGCTGGGTGTATCTCGGACAGATGTCTATTGTGGAGCATTAAGCCAGTGTCTATGAGACTGGGTTTGAGCCCTGGGGCTGGGTGTTTCTAAAATAACTTATGCCTATGTTAGAACCTTCGATCGATGAGCACGGTGGGCTACATACCGTGCAAAAAAAGTTCAACATACGTACATACATAGAACAATAAGCCAATGTCTATGAGAGTGCATTTTAAACCTGGGACTGGATGTATTTTAAATAAATTATGCCGATACTCGGGTACAAACCCATGGATCTGAATATCACCGCAGCTACCTACAGAAATAATTACGGAGTCAACTATAACTATAATTACAGAAGCTGAAATTAAAATTCCACTGTGATTGAAATTTATTACGGATGTCCCTATGACAACTGGCCCCCTGGGCTGCTCCTTTTCTTTCATATGGATTGATAACAGCAAATTAAAGATGTAATTATTTCATATTTTTGATCCACTCAATCATTTGTTCAGAAGCAGAGTGGATCTCGTCCATTCCTCCTTTAAAGCAGCAGCGGAGTGTTGACGATGTGGGTCGATAGTTTGGGATTTGTGGCCGCACTCGCAGGCTGCCGGATCTTTGACGTGCCATTTGTGCATCAGGTGGCTGCGTCGGCTATGCCCGGTCCTGATTCGGTTCATAGTCAACCATTGGCGGCATTGTAGGAGGTTTAAACCGGGAGGTTCACTGGTAGGGTCCTGTGCGAGATGTTTATTTTTTATGTCGGCCACAGTCCAGACTTTCTTCCATCTGATCTGCTGCATGGTGACGGACGCGTGTGAAATAACAAAGAGTGCCCGCACCTCTCGGAGGCCTTGGCCGGCTTGCGCTGGTTTTCCGCTGCCGGTCTCTCGGCCTTGCCCAGGCTGCGTGCGGTTGAGGGGCGCGAGGCCGCGCGGCTCGGAGGCTCAGTGGGGGGCTCGGAGCCCTGAGGGGGGGCTTGCCGCTGTGCGGGAGAAACGGCGGGATGGGGGGGCGACGACGCTGCCGGCTCCTCCTCGCTCTCCCACGTGCTGCTGCCTCCCTCGCTTGTCTGAGCACGTGGGGAGCAGGAGGTTGTGTGTCAAGACAGGAGTGCGCATACACGGCTCGACAGTGAGACGTACTATATGCTGTGAGTGTACAGCCTTCCTTTCTCAATCCACTGCTGGAGGTGTATGGTCGAATAACCTCTCCGCAGCTATGCCCGTCATATAATTTGCAATCAAAGGCAGGAAAAGAAATACTTGAATCAAGGAGCAAATACAAACCAGACACAGCGTAATGTTAAGAAATAAAAGTGGCCTTGAGCAAAACAAATCACTAAAGGGATTATAATACTGATTGACAAGACTGGCGATGAAAATAGATAGCTTACCCCGAGCTCTCATACTCTGATGGTGCATTGTCTTTGAGTTGTGCGCCTTTTGGCGTCATCTGGTCCAACCCATGTGAGACTAGGCTCTAAGAAAAGCTGTCTCGGGTGTGGACCAATCAACTTCAAGGACAGTGCATACAGAGTTATGTTTTTTATTCATTATGACTGCAGGTATTGTGGTCTATGCAAACATGATTCCTTGTGAAAACCTTGGCCACAATATCTGGACTTGTCTTCATATAAATCAATGCATATATTTATGTTTATATGATTGTGGTTATGGTTGTACTTTATTAAACCCTAATCTCTGCCATTATATACAACGAAACAAGAAATAGTAAAAAAAAAAGTAAAAACAGAGCAATGTAATACAATACACTATTAGACATTGCAAAAAAAAAACCATCCCATGTGTTAGTGAATTTAATATTTTAGGCAGGAAATTAGTTTTCAAATGTAGATATTTTTCTGGGTTGGGACCCCCAGACACCCTGGAAGATTTGGTCTCCCCCAATGTTGACTCCATGGCTACGGCCTTGCTGCACAATGCAGCAAAATCCATTTTCACAGTTGTACATATATGGTCACACGTACTTTGTGGTGTGCTCCACGCTTCGCAAACATGCACTGACAAGCGTGGTGATGCATGGCCAAATAACCCTCGGAGCGTGGGAGAGAGGCCCTCATCCAGCAGCGAACTGACAAAAGGTACCGTATATGCACATATTTACAGAGACACCGCATGAACACAAATCCTAGTGTATTGTGTAACACTGTATTCACAATCAACAACATGGACCGTGAGGGTCTGTCGGGCTATTTAAACAGTTTCGCACCTTGGATCTCTTCTTGTCTTTGGCGGCTTTCTTCACGGGATCCCGTTCGCTCGGAAGAGGGCTGTCCCAGGGGCTGCTGTCTTCTCCGCTGTCCTGTCGTGTCAGACCGCGTCTCTTTCAATATTTGAGCAGCGCTAATTAAAGCACGGCACCCACCTCTCAGATATTTCCAAGTTCAAGTTTACGGGTTTCCTTCGCTCTACACCGGGGTTTGGTTTGTGCGATATCGCGCTGTTTATGCGGTTAACCTAATTTGACCCAGAAAATTTGCTTTTATTATGCGGTTTAAATTTACTCAAGAGGCAGCATTGTGTGTGTACTGTATGTACTACTCGTAGGGCAGCTGTCTTGTGCGGTGCATTGTGGGTTGGGTAACTGTGCAGCCGATGCAACGCGATTTCGCTTTGTGCGCCCTTTTTTTGGAACGCATCTATCGCATCAAGCGAGGGAAACCTGTGCTTTGTTTCGGGTCACCAAGAAGATAAATCAAAACAAATACAGCGATGAGTTAATAGAAATGAGAACGAAAACAATGACAGCACACGAGGGATCGAAAAAAGAAATACATTTTAAACCAAAGTTAAACAGTAGGTTGTTAAAATATTACTTTGCAATACCTGATGGAAACTGGGAAAAGCGGTTACCAGTTTGTTGCATGTCTCGTAATGTCTAGAATAATAAACGTGCAACTTTGACTTACAGTATTTAAAGGAGAAACGAAGGCAAGTGCCATGGTGTAAATGGTAAGCAAACTGTACATTTAACCTAGAGCTTGCCAGTTCGATGTCATCTCCTGTCGTGGCAGTAGCAGAAAAAGAAATGTCAACAAATGTGACTGACAGCTCAAGTACACGTTGATGATTTACACTTCTTCAGCAAATGCTGATTGTTTTTTTGTGCAAATCCACAAAGCCTGTGTGCTTTTTTTTACACATTTTTGCCTGTTGGTTGCATAACATTTTCTATGTCTATGAGTACAGCATAAATGTGATGATGGAGCTTTGAGTGGCAGATTTGTGCCAGGAAGGCACCACGTGTTTAAGCAAAAATAAAAATTCACCTGAACTTGAAACTTGCAGTGACAACCAAGAAGCCTATTTAGTGCGATACAGCAAAACTATCACTAACTTTTTTTTAAATTGAGCCAACATTACGAATTAGTTTTGACGCTTCGCTTTGAAACTGCAACACGCATCTTGAGGTCAGAGACCAGGAAGTTAGAATAACCATGGCAGCTGATCCCAGCAAAACTGTACAATTGTGTATATTATTCGGTGCTGTTGTATGGGTAATTAAATGACACAATTATCTTGCACTTGCCAACAGGAAAGCCACCATAATTTGCCTAACAGGCCACACTCAAATCACCCGAGCCAGCTCAGCAACCTTTGTTCTGCCACCCGATTGCTTCACGTTCTGCTGAAAAGGCCGATTAATGCTTGCTGTGCACTTGTTTTATAACTTCACTTACATGGAGAGACATAAAACCCCATTCAGTGCATTACGATGCACTGGTTTGTGGCATAATGAATATTATTGCCTGATAAGGGTAAATACTTTGTATGGGTGATTAATCATTCTAAGAAAAATGTTAACCGTCTAGGATACAAAGCCTGTAGTCACGTTTGTTGTATTTATTGACACTGATCCAGGGCTTGAACTATTAACTTGCAGCACCAGTTACAAATTCAAAACAATCGGGGTCATTGTAGAGAATATAAATAACAAAACATAAAGGCAGACAGAATAAGTCTCCTTCATAAATCTGTCCCTCCACATAATGTACGATTTCCCCATCAATCACAAGGCCTTCTGCTACGTAATTTCAGCGACATTAGTTGGTTCATTGCAAGCAAAACTCGGGATGAGTTTCAACGCACGGTGTCTCATCAGCAATCAGGCTTGCTTGAACCAATAATGCTGGCCAACTTCCACTTCATCTTGATTTGAAGCTTTCGTGACTGCAAGAATCCATACTCTTTGGTTCTTTCGGAAAAGTCACGTAGATAGAAATAAAATTAAACAAATCACGACGTTTCGATCGCAACACAAGCGGTCATCAGGCAAAAATGATGTTTTATTTTATTTCTAACTACGTGACTTTACCGAAAGAACCAAACAGCATATAACTTCCACTTACAATTTTTATTTATTCCAGAGCAATGGCTCCAAAATCAATATCCTTATAAATAGCCATCCTTTGTAAAATGTAACGTTGCAGCTCTGTAATTACTCGGAGTAAGGGCCTCTACCACAGAGGGAGTCCTCCAAAGGGCATCTTGGCCAACTCTTTCACGATGGCCAGGTGTCTTTGGACGTACCCACACTTTACCCCACCACACAGGACCTGCTTGCTGATCGACTGTGGTGGTGGTGGTGTATCCAATTATACTGCTGTGTGGACAGAGGCCAGACGTCTGGCCCGCATGGAACGATACTCTCTTCCGCCGGCAGTGGCGTAAGCGAGCAGTTTCAGAGCTGCACCTTTACAATGTCACCCGTAACTTCACCACGAGTGAACCCCAAACCCGTGAATCGCCATCTGCTGCGCCAGGGACAGCTTTCACGTAGCTGAACGTCAACGACAGCGTGCATACGTATCAGTCAATTCACTTGCTTTGTATTTATAACATTGCAACAACACAGAAATGTGATCAAATAAACCCCGTGTGTATGCGCCCGATCCCGTGCCACCTTGGGTGGGTGAACGCCAGTCACGAGCGACAGGTGTAGTCTCGGTGCTGTGGGCAATGCAGCTAAATCCACTGCTGCCCTGTACCCACATCCCTGCACTGACCAGCGTGGTGAAGTATGGTCAATAATTATCGCGACTCGGGTCACGCACAGCGTGGGGGAAGGACCCCTAGTCCAGCAGTGGATTTGACAAGACAGACTCTACATGTACGGACAGAATGTACGTGTAACAATATAACCTTACATTGTTCATTGTTAAAGGGTTACGTTACATACAGCGTTAAAGGGGTTTAAACCACGGGCCATTGCATTTCATAGCCAACACGCGCGCGAGCACGAAATCCCCGCAATTCCATTGGTCTGGACCCGGTTTAAAGGGCTCCGGCCGGCCAATCAGCGCGCGAGTAAGCGAGCGCCGCGCCAACGTGAACTGCGAAATCTAAAGTAACGGTCGGCAGAGGCTCGCGCGGTTCGATTTAAAACGAGAATATAAAATTCGCGTACCATTGGTGAGACAGCGACACTCGACGCAGCAGGCAAACACACAAACAAGGTGGGGAAATCTCTCCCGCTCTGCGTTATTTGATCGTTAAACCGCCCCCGGACTTTTGCGAATCAATTTAAGAACTCCCAAGGCGATGGCTGGACTCCTCCAAGCCGTTACCACGGCAACGCCGGAGACGGCCGTGCGTGGTGACGTAACGACCGAGGGGGGGCGGGAGGAAGTGCGTGCGTGATGACGTCACGAGACAGGTTGGTGTCTGCGCGCGCTTTGCGTCGTGACGTCGCTCGCGGGCGGATACGTCATCACGTTCGCGGCGAGGCCCAGAGTGAATTCATGGTGGTGCTTGCGACAATTTAAACCTGGCACGTTCCGTTCGCCAACAACAGCACCGTGTGTCGTTGCCTTAAAGGGAAAGAAATGTACAATAGGCGACGTGTAGGGCAATGTCTCCCCATTCGTAGCAGATCCCTTGTGAACGTGACTGACGCGCTGCGGAGAAGGGCAGTAACCCGAAACGTCGCCTATTATTTAACTTTCCTTCTCAGGCACGAGGGGATAGAAAGCTTCGGTAGCGATGCATCAGTTAATTACCACCATCGGCCATGGTCAATCCACTGCTGGATTAAGATGTTAACTACCTCGCCTGGTATACAGGAGGTCGTGGGTTCAATCCCGACCCTGACGCCTGTTGTATACTTGGGGTTTGCGTGTCTCTTTCATCATCACCACCACCGCGGTGGCTAGGAGATGTTAACTACCTCGCCTGACCCTGATGACGCCTGCTGCTGTATATTTGGAGTCTGCGTGTCTCATCATCATCACGGTGGCTAGGAGATGTTAACTACCTCGCCTGGTACGCAGGAGGTCGTGGGTTCCTGATGACACATGCCGCTGTATATTTGGAGTTTGCGTGCGTATCTCTCCCCGTGGCCGCGTGTCCTCCGGTTTTTTCCTCATTTTCCTCCACATTTAGAATCAACATCACGCGTTTAGAGTATTTGGCTACTGATATAAATTTCCACACGATGATGGTGATAATAAGCCCACTTCGTTGTTAAGCTATCATTTATGATAGCCAGTGGACCTTACCCCTCAAATATATTCAAGGAACGAAACAGGAGAATTTCTCCACAAATCTGGCTGTCGCCTGATAAAGCTAGTTGTGATTACTGGTGAAACGTCGTACTCATTGTAAATGTTGTGGCTTTGCTCTCCAACACACCGGTGTGCTGTACTCGTAACGAATTGGCACGTTCTGTTTACGTGACAAACCTTACTTGTTGGCTGTGTCGGGTGGTTTAATGACACATTTACGATCTAACCCCAAAAACCTCTTATGGATGCTATTGGTCGCGAAAGCCTACGTGTTAAACCAAAATAAAAAATATAGTGAAGGCAGCCCAGGCCAGTTTGGATATAGCAGTTAAAACTGGGTGCGGTTGGTCGGTTTATGACTTTATTTTGACCCATTATTCATTAAAACCCAAACATATCCTGCTTCCCATAGATGCGAAACCCCACAAACACGCCTAAGGTTTTGGTGGAGGCTTTCGTTCAGCAGTGGATAGATCATGGCTAATGATGAAATACTCTTGACGAAAATGTAGGACGATTTTGTTTATGTCAACTGAATAAATGACTCGCATATTAAGAAACAATTGGGTTTGTAAAATAAAAATAGCTTTATAGTTCCGGATTCTTCCAGAATAAAAACATTCAATTATGGGCATTGCTATTAGCTCTTGATATCAAAATGGTTTGAACTAGCTGGCAGGCCAGACCATTAAGTGAGCCTTAATTTTGTGTGACAGATACATGCATCCTCATATCAGCTTATAACAGCTGCATGCTTATCGCAATGTGACACAACAATCTGCTTTGTCTATTACATTGTAGATATATTTTAAAAAATCAGGAATTACCAAGGCAAAGTTGTGCTGCTCACAAACAAGCAGGAAGGCACGAGTCCCATCCATATGCCTCGCGCGAATGTCAAGCGAGCACCGCCCCAGTAAACATGGGAACACACCGTGTCAACCCATATACAGTTTACCTGTATTCTTGTAGAGGGAAATTGAGTTTCCAGGTCCATACGGCGTGCATCCGTTTCAATACGGGCAACAACAACAATCATATGTTCTAGATTTGAAGTTGTCCTGACTGCAAGGGTCCATACTCTTTGTTTTTTTCGGTAAAGTCACGTAGGTAAAAAATAAAATAAAAAATAAATTAAATCACGACGTTTCGGAGGCAACACAAGCTTCCGTCTTCAGGTGGAACCGTCACAGCAAAATTACTGTTTCATACGGCCAAAAAAATGGTTTAACCCTTCATAATTTTCTGTGTTTATTGGTTTTACATTTACAACATGAGTATGTGCATCCATATATCAAGCAAACAGCAGCATGAGCATGCGAGATCATAGACAGCATCATAAGTAGCATCATTGACACCAATTGTTAAAATTAATACATGAAACAGTTTTTGTTTAGAATTTTTTTTTGCCTATCTGTTCGTGTTTCTCTCTTGTGATGGGACTTTGTAGGATGAACGTTGAGATTTACAAGGGCACGGGGTGACCAATAAGGTCTGAATTGGTCTGTAATAAGGTAGGGCACTGGGGTTGACAGGTATGTGGAACGTTGGGCCAACGCTGGCATGTTTTACTGGGACATTACCTCCACAATTTTTTTTCTCAACCTCACCTGTACATGCCCATGCGGTGGTCACATGACATTCATGCAAAGTATATGGATGGGAATTTGTGCCTTCCTACTGATTGCTGAGCAGCACACCTCTCTCTGTGTGTTGCTAAATTACTTTAATGTATGTTTCCATTTTAGGGCGTATTTTCCAGTTGCTTTGTTGGGTTTCCCCGTAATTTACAGAACGTTTTGGATTGAAAGACCAACCAAACGTATTATGGTGGCACTGGCACTGGTAATGTTTGTGGAAATATATTTAGAGGTTGCTTTAGGGGTGGTTGTAGTTTTCATGAAAACGCCGGCCATTTCCTTGCCCAGGCGTTGGGGCAGACTAATATTTACCAGACATTGTATACTGGCTCTCTTAAAAGTGGACTTTATACGACATGTCTCAAGCCTCAA
Organism: Lampetra fluviatilis; assembly: GCF_964198595.1. NCBI lineage: Eukaryota > Metazoa > Chordata > Hyperoartia > Petromyzontiformes > Petromyzontidae > Lampetra > Lampetra fluviatilis. The sequence continues at coordinate 1,653,285 of NC_136338.1, read as the reverse complement.
TGGCCTGTTGTCCGGCTGGTAAAGCCCATTGTCATTCAATCATGCATATGACACAGAAATAAGACAAACCTCTTTTCTTTAGAACTGCTTTCTTTATGTGTTTAGATTGTTGTCCTCCCCACCCACACCTCCGATTATCACGGTTGTATGTGTGTATGTTGAACTTCTTTCGAACCGTACGTAGCCAACCGTGCTAATCCGAGGTGCGGGTTGGCTACATACGGTGCGAAAGAAGTTCAACATCCAGGGAATGGCGAAACTGCCACTCAAGAGTCAGCGCCAGTGAAGCTCGACAGAGACTCGGTCCATCTTATCTCCATACGGTATATATAAAAGGCATAGTTGTGATTATGTGTGTCTGTTCAAAATGTTTAGCGTACTTCCCGACATGCAACAAACTTGAAATTTGCCATGTGGGTACTTTCCAGACTGTACACCATACAAAAATTATAAAAATACACTTTTTTGGGGGGGGGAGCTCAATTTATACATATATTTTTTGCACGGCAAGTGAGCTGTGACGTCAAATCTGTCACGTGACCCACGCATGTGGAAGCGTAACGCATTGTAGTGTAGTGGGTAGCGCGCTGCGCTACGAACCCCCCGCTCACGGCCACCACCGGTGACGATTATTTGAACCGGTCCTGGGCCTCCCCTAGGTCGACTCAGCCTCAAACGAGTAACTGGTGTGGTGTGTCAACATCGCCACTGGGGAGACAAAGGCGGCCGGCCGTGGTGAATCCATGTCCCGGGCGAAGCCGGGTAATACAGCTGGTTTTATATAACTTTATTATGTAGCGCCTTATCCCGAGGATCTTTATAACAATTAGAGATCTATACATAAGATAGTAGTATGAACAGTAGTGGTGTAATTTTCGATTTAAAGCTTTCGTGACTGCAGGGATTCATCTTCTTGGTTTTTTCGGTAAAGTCACGTAGAAGGGAAATAATAAAATAATCTACGTGACTTTACCGAAAGAACCAAGAAGATGAGTAGTGGTGTAGTTATGGTTACAGCAGAAGAGGTGGGGGTAGTTATTGGGGTTGGTATAAGCCCGGTTGGTCATAGCTGTGAAGTGCGGGCAGGAGTAGTAGCAGTGGCAGAATGGGCTAGGGGAGACGAGATGGGGTTTTCCGGAGAAACGGAAGCAGGTGAGTGAAGATGATTGTTTTCACGTGAATAAATCTTAGATTGTCTTCTTTACAGAAACAGCAACAAAAACACGTTTTTAAATTCTTTATATTAAGTTCGCATGCTTGCTTGCTTGCGTGCTTGCTTGCTTGCTTACGACCGTGCAAATTTTTCGGTCGTTTTTTAACCCACTTCCCGTGATCCAATCGAGCTGACATTTTCCACACAGACTCGTTGTGCCAGACAATTAATGTTCGTGAAAAAAAATTCCCAAAATGTTACACATTTTAGACCAAAAAAAATTATTTTACATATATTCAAATAGAACTCATTCATGGCTTTGGCTGAACATCACAGTGTAAGAGCCCAGAGCGAAACCCCTCCACAGGCCGTGGCGGAGTAGCGCAGTTGGTAGCGCCCTCGCTTCCCATGCCAAAGGTCGCGGGATTGATCCCCGCGTCCTCCACAGGCGAATATAGTTTAAAATCCTTTATTAAATCCTTTATATTAAGTTCGCTTGCTTGCTTAGGACCGTGCAAATCTTTCGGTCGTTTTTTAACCCACTTCCCGTGATCCAATCGAGCTGACATTTTGCACACAGACTCGTTGTGCGTGACAATTAATTTTCGTGAAAATTTTTTTTCCAAAATTTTACACTGTTTAGGGAATTTTTTTTTTAAATATTTAATTACCAATTGTTTAATGCTGCCAGAGGACGAGAGGACTCGCCGCCCCGATGCCACGCATATAAAGGATTTATAGTGAAAAACTTTGTTTTTACGGGTTTACTTGTTTAAATCCTTTATATTAAGTTCACTTGCTTGCTTGCTTAGGACCGTGCAAATTTTTCGGTCGTTTTTAACCCACTTCCCGTGATCCAATCGAGCTGACATTTTCCACACAGACTCGTTGTGCGTGACAATTAATGTTCGTGAATTTTTTTTTTCAAAATTTTACACATTTTAGGACAAAAATATATTTAATTACCAATTGCTTAATGCTGCCATGCAATCATCTGACCCATAGGTGGCAGCCATCTCAAGCCAGAGGACGAGAGGACTCTAGCCGCCACGCATATAAAGGATTTATAGTGAAAAACTTTGTTTTTACGGGTTATACTTGTAAACGATTAGTATCAAGCTTTATCCGACAGCCACAGAATCGGAATTGTTCCGAACACACACAAACACACACACAGACAACAACAACAACCTCCATTCGTCACTAAGTGGCGGTGACGTCACCACGACGCTTGTGCCAGGCTATGTGCACCTTGAGGCCACGTGAAGTGTCGAATGCCCACTGGCAGGAGGTCACGGGGCAGACCCAGCAGGTGCCATGGGTCGACTGACTGAGATGACTGGCCAATGCACCACCTGTACCCCCTACTATGCCAACGCAAGAAACACACACAAGCCCTTCCTGGCGTCTTAAATCTCTGCTCAACCGCCGGGTGTGTGCGTGCGTATCCACGCGCCTAGAGATTATCGCATTGCGTCAATGCCTTTTTTGTTCAAAAAGGCTTAGCGTACCGTCGACGTGTGATCTGCAGGGCTTAAACCACAGAGTACGGGATTGTGTTTCTTCCGCCAAGGGATATGACTCACATCATGCGAATGGTCAGTGTCAAGAAATGTCACACACACGTGGACATATCTATAAATATAAAAGGGAAATTTGTGAATATGTGTATCTGTTTACCATACTTCCCGACATGCAACAAACTTGAAATTTGGCATGTATGTAGCTTCCAGACTGTACACAATGCAAAAAGTATAAAAAATATACTTTTATATTTTTTTTGGGGGGGGGCGCAATAATCTATATATTTTACACGGCAAGTGAGCGGTGACGTCACATCTGTGACGTCACATCTGTGACGTCACCCGCATACGGCAGCGTCACGTAGTGTGCCTGCTGACGTCACCCATCCCCCCCACCCTCCGCTTAGGCCTTGTATTAATCCAAGTTCAAGTTCATTTATTAGGTATAGCGCTGTGAGCCATTCGGCTCTTGAATTGGGTGCAACCGCAACAAACAAAAAACAAAAACATTAACAAAAAAACATCTTAAAATGAATATGTGACTGAGTGCAAACAGAAAATCCAAGAAAAGACAGCAAAATATTGCAGAAAAAAACACCGTACACCAACGCTGTGTGCAAAAATCCCAGTGGGATGCAAGTCAAACAACAACAACAACCATAAGACAACTTACATTAAGGCCATCAGTCTTACTCCGTACTATAACAAACATGGCTAAACCAAAAAACTTTTCGAAATCACCAAAATAAAGCCATGAAAGCAATGAAATAGTGATCATAGGAACTGTGACAGAATTTTCACAATAAATGACAAACAACTGAGGCAAGGGTCACGGTAGACCTCGTGGGGAAGCCCCTAGAACTCTCTGGTGGGTTCTAGAAGGGAGGCGCGGCTAGGGCGGAGCCAAGCCGCGCCGAGGGGAATAAAAGCAGCGGAGAGCGGGGAGCTCCGGGCTGCCAGTTCAGGGAGTGAACTCGTCTCGTCGTCACTGTCGTCGTCGCCGCCTTCGTCGCTGCCGCCTTCGCCCGATCATTGCGCGGCCGGACAGTAGTTGGCTGTCCCGGTGGACGCCATTGTTGCAACGCAGACAAGGTTGTGTCTGGGCCGGGTCGTGCGGCAGCATGGTTGTGAGAGAGAGGGGGCCAGAGTTGGTGGCGTGAATGTAACAACAATAAAAGGGGAGGACGGTGCCTCCTGCAACTACCTCGTCTCCGACTGAGTGTGTGTGCGACGCACGCCACCCGCACACACGCCACCCGCACACACGCACAAGCCTCGAGCAGAAGGAAGAAGAGACCTACGACAATAAACAAGGACTGAAACCCGCTTGGGAAACCACTCGCTAGTGACAACCCTTTCGTGACCAATGTTATTATCTATACAAAATAAAGACCTTAATCTGTATGACTCAAACACCTCTAAGGTACTTCCCGACAAGGTAGAAAGCTGAAATTTGGTTCATAGGTAGCTTTTAGGAGACAAACAGGAAAAATCATACAATCTGAGATTTGTCATTTTAAGGCCCCCAAATCTCGATGTAAGTGCCCCATAAACATGTTTGTACCTGGTGTCATTTAGAAATCATTCAAAATATATTGCGGGCTTATTCGTTTGATAGAGCGTCAAACAGCGAATTTACTTAAAGCGAGATGTATTCTTCCATCTGTCATTGTTTTTGAAATATTTCAGATTTAAGCGGTTTTGAATGAAAAAAATCATTTTATGATGTTGAAATCTGAATAATTCGAAAGCAGTAAAAGATAAGAGAGCTTCCCCTCAGAGAGTATTAACTAAATAAATTTTTGTTCTTTCAAATATAAAAATAGCAGAATATTTTAATTGAGTGGTTTCCGATGGGTACGTCTTTAAATAAAAGACGTTTAATAAAGTCGTCAACAGTTTTCGTGTTTTTTTGCAGAAAAATACACAATTTTGGAGTAGTTGTTAGAGTCTGATCGTAGATGCGAATTATATTGAAAAAAAATCACATCAGGTTAATTATTATATTCATTAAAAACGTTTGCCTGGTGAAGATGGGCTTCGTGAACCAGTTCGTTATAAGTTATTTGGTTTTATTTAGCTTAGAGCAAGCGAGGCTGTTGTCTCCCTGCCTATGAGGGCCCAGGCAAAATTCATGCACTGACTGAAGCTGATTGCGGCGCATGCCACTCGCTGTTTTTCTTTCGGTTGGGGCTATTTTTGCTCGAGTCGGAAACCTTATTTTAAAAGAAGGAAATGCCGGAAACACAAGCGTGAAAAGGCCAAAAGGCTTGGGACATGCTGACTGTGAGCTGCAATGTTGTTTGTTTGTTTGTTGAGCTATCTATATGAACGTGGAGGAACAGTAAGCGACTACTCATATGTCCGTGCGTGTCTCTCCCCCAAAAGGAACTTAGCTTAGAACCGTTTCAGAAGTGCACGCGTGTGACATTCGGAAAATCTCTCCCGGACTGAGGACAAGTAAAACACACAAGGTATGAAGCTATTGATCTTTCCGTCGCGATTGAGACAATGGCCGAGGTTATGTTTGGGGTTGAGGTGATTCGTTGACTCACAATGCAATCCGCAGCAACTGCCCCAAGCGTTATTAATTGTTGACTTATCTCTCGCTGGGCTATCCACCTCGTTAGGCCATCGAGGGTTCGACTAATCATCGACTCCATCCCACTGCTCGACTGATCGCATAACACGAAATCGGTTGAGAAAACGAAACGTCTCGCCTGCGTTCGCGCGTGTGCCGCTGGACGGGAGGTGACACGCGTGGCTTGGTGACGTCATCGGCAACATCGCTCGCGTCACGCTGGGGGTGGTGGCTTGTGATGGGTTTCCCGCCTTCGCGGAGGTGGGGTGTGTGGTGAGCGGCCGCCGTGTTTGCATACCACCTGGATTTGAGAATTTTATTTTTAAACGTGATTGTCGATTTTATTTCTCAGCATTCTACGTCACGCATCGTCCCTTGTAATCCCCGTGGAACGTGCCACCATTGCCGCCCTCATGGACAGTTCGTCTTTGAAACAGAGCTGAGAGGCCACAATCTATGTATGTATGTTGAACTTCTTTCGCACTGTACATATAGCCAACCATGCTAATCGGAGCGGGTGAAGAATAGCAAACTAAACACAAAAAGCAGTTCGATTGCAATGAGTTTTCAATTCAGATTTAAAAGTGCATCGCTCCAGTGGCTTCGTAATATCGGAAAGAAGAGCGTTCCAGACGGTCGCAGAAGCGTATTTGCTGTCTTTAAATTTCCACGTGGCAGTAAGCCACTTCGTTGGGCTATCATTGATAGCTAGGTCGCTTCTGACAAAGAGCTACATAGCTCAGTGGGCCCTTACCTGGTAAAATAAAAAATATAGTTTATTTTTAATAGTTTTTAAACTATAGATAGTATTGATTTGAAGCTTTTGTGACTGCAGGAATCCATACTCTTTGGGTCTTTCGGTAAAGTCACGTAGGTATAAAATAAAATAAATACCTGTGACTTTACCGAAAGAACCAAAGAATATAGATAGTATATTTTTCCCATTGTATAGAACTGTCTATGTTTATGTTTGAGTATTAATGTGGTGATGATGGCGCTTTGAGTGCAAGATTTGTGGCATGAAGGTGGCACACGTGTTGAAGAAACAATATTACAATTGACGAGACTAGAATGCTTGTGTGACTGACAAGCCTGTGCATTACCGGTTGTAACAATTGCAGCGAGCAAAAGGTCTATGGCAAGTTTTCATTGAGTGAACTTCAGTTGAAGAACCCTTAATTGCGTGAGTTACTTACCTGCTTTCAACTCTGTGCAGCGCTTTGCTACCTCTACCAGAAGGGCAGCAAACCAACACATAAAGCAACAACAAAAATGCCGAGTACAATCATACATCGTTATATTGTGAAACATCATATCGTAATAAGAATCGTATTATGACAACCGTATATCGGTACATACCGTAATGTTATCTGATGGCCCAGTGGTAGAACAAGCCGCTCGCAATCATAAAGGTTCCGAGTTCAAATTGTGTTTGGTGGATAACTCAGTCCATCATCCCTTCCACGGTCGATTAAGTAAGTACTTTTTTGTGGGGAAGTCAACAGTGATCGTCCTATGGATAGACTCGCCCCCACCATAGGAACGTGGAATGTCCACCATTCAGTCTGCGGGGCTGTGAATGGGTGATGACCGCTGATGGCTCAATGCTCATTTTAGGAACAAATCGCTTTGTGACTTTTTATTGAACGATGTCGGCGAATGCTTGAGTTGAGGTACAGGTGACATGGTCCGTTTTAGGGCAGCTTCCTTGACATGCGTCTACTCTCAAATGCTCGCTCTACTGGCACTGATGCAATGTAAATGATTTACCATCATCCGTCAAGTTGTTTTTTATTCTTCTTCTTCTAATTTTTATTAAGTGTTGGCGGTGGCTCCGCAACGTGGAGAGCACTTCATTGACAAATTACTTGGTGCCGTTGCTGCTGCTGCGGCTGCTGCGTTAGCACTGGTGCGCAACATCAACATCTCAACACGTGCTCTGAAGAAGGGACATTGTCTGAAACGTCGCCAATTACATTAAAAACAACGTAGACCAAAGTGTTGTTTAATAATGCGTTGACCACATTGACGGGCGTGCCTTATCAGCCGCATCTCCAATGCCTGATGTGCTCATGACATCGCACGCACACATACCGCAAACGTTTAGTGAAATAATTCAGAATACCTTCCCTTCAGTTGCCCAACACTTGGCCACCAGATGTCCATCAGTCAGCAGTCCGAGGCGGCATTGTCTAGATTTGCGATTTGGCATACAAATTTGCATGGCATTGCTGCACGCGTTCTATGATCGGCGTGCACGTCGGTACACCCAGTGACCACAATTTGGCGGCTGTTGCAGGTGAGAGCATCGCAGATAATATTTCTGAAGAAACCCTTTTGTTGGGCCTGCTGCACCTTATATATATAAAAAAAAAATACTGTATTGAATAGGGCTTACGGATTAAGAGCAGTGCCAGATTATCCGAGTAGCAAAAGTAGCTACACATGGCTACGGGCCCCGCACTTTCAAGGGCCTCGCGCTAAATGCTTTCAAGCTATCAATTCCGGTTCAGTGATTCTGCACTTGCTCTATTACTATAGTACTATACCGCCTTTAACTTTATGAACGACTGGGTGTTTAAGGTTAGCGATTTGTCGTATTATCTGGCTGTATAGCAAATGAAAAAATACAATTACTTTGCTGTGCAAGTAAAACATTTTTTCGAATATTTAAAGTGTTTTTTTTTTATTCAGGGCCCCTTTATAACATATTCTACAGGCCCCGCGCACTAGCTTCATCCGGCACTGATTAAGAGGTCAGAATCGGTCGCGTGAAACGACTAGGTGATGGATACAACTTGACTCGGTGTTTATATAACGAGCGATTGTCAGGACCCGCGGTGAGTGAAAGAAGCACTTCTCAAAATGTAATCTTGTAAATGCGCTCAGCATTTACACGCTCTCGAAAATAGAGAGACTCGGAGGCTCCCATCCGTGGGCCGTTGTTGATCACCGCCGACGCCTTTGGCTTAGTAAAACCGTCTTGTGTCTGTGCAGCCCTCAATGGAAAGGTCTTGCAAGAACCCCCGTTGCGGTTGTTGGAACGCTGCCACCGAACCCAAACGCGAAACCAAACCCTATAGCACTATGGGGGGGGGGGGGGGGTCGCTGGAGCCCTCAACAAACAGAAGGCCACGTTAGTCACTGACCCAAATATGAACGGTCTATGGACCTACCGATTTGAAAAATCCCTTGCGTCGATGTATTATCCCCCCCCCCTCCAACAACAACCGCCATTCACCACTAAGTGGCGGTGATATCACCACGACGCTTGTGCCAGGCTATGTGCATGTTGAGGCCACGTGAAGTGTCGAACGCCCACTGGCAGGAGGTCACGGGGTAGACCCAGGTGCCACGGGTCGACTGACTGAGATGAATGGCCGATGCGCCACCTGTACCCCCTACTGTGCCAACTTGCTGTGCTTTAGCCACCCGGCGCTCCGCTCGTTGTTGTGAGCGTCGCTCCTCCGCCCTCCGTTGTTGCTGGAAGGCGACTGCCTCAATTGCCCAGTAGCGTCCTTCACGAGCCTCCTTTCACAGAGGCCGACCTTGACACCGCTGGTACCAGTCATCGGCAAGTCCACTCAGCTCCACATCCGCCTGTACCACATCACTCCATCTCTTCTCCAGCCCGTGCCGCGCCCGTTCAGCCCCCTCGATCTGGCCGAATAAAAGCTGTTTAAGCATGCGGTGGCTGGGCACGCGGGCTACGTGACCGCATGCCTACATGACCCCACCCCCTCCACCCACCGCCACCACCAACAACAATCGCGTTGAGTGTCGCGCGCCAAGTTTCCCGCAACACGAGTTCCCCCTCCCTGGCAGGGAAATCGAAAGTAGCGATGCTGTTTCGCGTGAGAAGAGGGTCTCGTTAAACACGCGGCTGCCGCGTCTAGCATGCTCCCCATGGGGTGGGGTGGGGAAGCTTAAGTCGCAACCGGTCCCGGACGACAACGAACGTCTCCCTTATTCAACACGTAGGAGAGGCTTTCGCGACCAATATCCAAAATGTAGGGGTTTTTTTGGGATTAGATCGCGTTAAATGTATGTGTCGTTAAAACCGCCACCATGCGACACAGCCAATTCGTAAGGTTTGTCACGTAAACAGAACGTGCCAATTCGCAAATCTTCCAGAAAAAAAACACTATTACAACGCTGCGTGCAAAAATCCCAGTGTGATGCAAGTAAAAAAATAACGACCATAAGACAATTTAGATTAAAGTTATCAGGCCAACTCCGCACTTCCGCAAGAAACATGGCTTAACCATATGTTTTCGAAATCACCAAAATAAAGCTATAAAAACAATGTAACAACAGTAATCATAGGAACTGTGATTCAAATTTAACAATAAACGATATACATAACATGTACGACCAAACTTACAGCCATAGCTTGCAGCATGACACTCCCAGTGTATGATGTGTGAGTGTATGATGAGTGAGTCAGCGTATGATGAGTGAGCCAGCGTATGATGTGTGAGTGAGTCAGCGTATGATGAGTGAGTCAGTGTATGATGTGTGAGTGAGTCAGTGTAAGATGAGTAAGTGTATCACGGCCTCCTCCGATCTTCGCCGCTCGTCTCGACCTATCCGTCATCACCCCTTCTAGCAAACGGGTTCCTTGCCCAAGCCGACTTGCTTTCCCTCGCTATCGAAATCCAGTAAAACTTGTTCCCGCTCTCAAACAGCACGCCGTCCCTGCCACCGTCTCTCAATGCAAGTCCACGCGCGTGCGTGCCGATGACGATGTCCATGCCCCATGTTGCACAGCAGGAAACGGTAGGCACGCGACTCAACGACCCCCCGTGATTTTCATTACTAAGAACTGGGTACAAAGACAAAGATCCATCCCCCCCACCCGTATAGCCTTAACATAGTGTTGGGGCAAGTGCGAGTAGCAGCACTGATGAAGGCGGGCACGGCACACGAGGGGGTGGGTGGCCAGAACCACGCCCGACCACCTTTGTCTCTCCAAGTGGCGATGTTTACACACCACACCAGCTACTCATTTGAGGCCGAGTCGACCTAGGGAAGGCCCACGACCGGTTCAGATAAATCGTCACCGGTGTTAGGTGGCCGTGAGCGGGAATCGAACTCGGGTGGGTGGGTTCGTAGCTCAGTGTAGCGCTCACCGCTGATCTGCACATGCACAATGTTAATGTGTCGCTTGATCTGCGCATGCACACTCTTGATGTGTCGCTTGATCTGCACATGCACACTCTTGATGTGTCGCTTGATCTGCACATGCACACTGTTGATGTGTCACTGATCTGCACATGCACAATGTTGATGTGTCGCTTGATCTGCGCATGCACACTGTTGATGTGTCGCTCGATCTGCGCATGCACACTCTTGATGTGTCGCTTGATCTGCACATGCACACTGTTGATGTGTCGCTCGATCTGCGCATGCACACTCTTGATGTGTCGCTTGATCTGCACATGCACACTGTTGATGTGTCGCTCGATCTGCGCATGCACACTCTTGATGTGTCGCTCGATCTGCGCATGCACACTCTTGATGTGTCGCTTGATCTGCACATGCACACTGTTGATGTGTCGCTCGATCTGCACATGCACACTCTTGATGTGTCGCTCGATCTGCGCATGCACACTGTTGATGTGTCGCTTGATCTGCACATGCACACTGTTGATGTGTCACTGATCTGCGCATGCACACTGTTGATGTGTCACTGATCTGTGCATGCACACTGTTGATGTGTCACTGATCTGTGCATGCACACTGTTGATGTGTCGCTTGATCTGCGCATGCACACTGTTGATGTGTCGCTTGATCTGCACATGCACACTGTTGATGTGTCACTGATCTGCACATGCACACTGTTGATGTGTCGCTGATCTGCACATGCACACTGTTGATGTGTCGCTTGATCTGCGCATGCACACTGTTGATGTGTCTTCTCCAATTCACTCCCCTCCGACAGGTACCTGACAATGGTCTGGTCAACTTGTTGTCGTTACGTGACTTTCGTGATATTTTTTGTATCGTGAATATCTTGAGCGCCTACTTTGCATATTTCCGAGTACGATGGGCGCCCACATAGATGTTTGTCGTCGTTACTGGTTTGCTGGCATTTATTTTTATAGTTGTTGCCAATCGCTACATATCATATACAAAATATGGGCGCCACGGTGGCTAGGAGATGTTAACTAACTCGCCTGGTATATAGGAGGTCGTGGGATAGATCCCGACCCTGCTGCCTGCTGTATATTTGGAGATTGCGTCTCTCTCTCTATCCCCCCCCCCCCCCCATTGTCGCGTCGATTTTTCTTCGGGTTTTCTCCCTTTTTCCCTTCACCTTTAGAAACATGATTTTAGAGTATGTGGCTGATATACATTTCCACACGATAAGCCACTTTGTTGAGCTATCATTTGTGTCCAGGTCACTTCTGAAAAAGAGCTACTACATAGCTCAGTGGGTCTTACCTCGTAAAAGAAAAATACACTTTAGGCGTTTTTACATTGTGGCCCAAAAGTCAGGACACATAGGGATGTTATTTTTTTATTTTAACACATCATATTGGTTTGTTTAATTTATTTTAAATGTGCAAACTGACGTCCATTAATATGAATGCAAACATGATTCTGTTTTGAACCCCTCGCCAAACCTCCTACGCATTTCACAAGTAGTACTAATTGCAGATCTGCATTTCCCACAAATATGCTAAAATTCCTCTTGATATGCAAATTATTTTGTCAAGGCGCTCTTCCTCCTCCCTCCCAGCTTAAATATACGCTCCAAGCCTGGGGTGTGTCATTCAGACTCTGTCGTCTCGACAGACCTGTTCTTCACCTGAGGACGGCTGCTTGCGTTGTGGCCGAAACGTCGTGAGAATTGTTTTATTATGTTTTATTTTTATTATTTTATTATTTCCCTTCTACGTGACTTTACCGAAAGAACCAAGAAGATGAATCCCTGCAGTCACGAAAGCTTTCAATCGAAATTTAATTTAGGACGCTTTTCGTCATCTTAAGATGACAGCTGTAATCCTTTGAACGTTCGTCAATTATATTTCGTCTCAACTCTTGCCGGGTCCTTCGTGAAGCTTTGTAAAACGACGGATTTGAGGTGAAGAAGAAACATCGATATCAATAATGATAATAACAGATGCAATAATTGCAACAATTTGATGTCGGTGTTAAATTAAATGAAATCACCCCGCTTGTCCTGGACTTTTTGGGACCACCCGGTACATCGTTAGAACGGAACGGTGTCACGGCCCGGGCGGTGGCGCGTGTCCTCGCTTAACACACACACGGGGGGGGGGGGGGGGTCGCAGTTCGAGCCCCCCACTGGGGGTCGAGGTTTAAACCCCAGCGGCGGTCCGCCGTTAAAACCACTGCCAGTTTGCAATGACCGCACTGAAACTCCTCAGCTTCAACTCACAGCTCGATGTTAAAGATCGGCGGCTGACGCCATTGGCATGACGAGGCCATTGTGTGCCCTGTGCGAAGAGTCTAAAAGTTTCCACTAAATTAATAGTTTGAGATTATATACACACACACAGACACATAGCGGCACTCATTGTCCCCACTACTAGCAGACTGATGCCCCCAGGGTCACTGTTGCAAATGATACTTCTCTTATCATGCTGTCTCTTAAGTGCTCACCTGCTTACACAAAATAAAAACTTGAAACAATGCACGTGCGTTATGAATGTTCTCTTAACTTCTTTCGCGCCGTACGTAGCCAACCGTGCTAATCGAAGGTGCGGGGGAAGGACAACAAACTACGGGTCTCTGTGTGAGTCTGTGGGTCTCTGTGTGAGTCTACGGGTCTCTGTGTGAGTCTATGGGTCTCTGTATGAGTCTACGGGTCTCTGTGTGAGTCGATGTGTCTCTGTGTGAGTCTATGGGTCTCTGTGTGAGTCTATGTCTCTCTGTGTGAGTCTATGGCTCTTTGTGTGAGTCTATGGGTCTCTGTGTAAGTCTACAGGTCTCTGTGTGAGTCTATGTGTCTCTGTGTGAGTCTATGGGTCTCTGTGCGAGTCTATGGGTCTCTGTGTGAGTCTATGGGTCTCTGTGCGAGTCTATGGGTCTCTGTGTGAGTCTACGGGTCTCTGTGTGAGTCTATGGGTCACTGTGTGAGTCTACGGGTCTCTGTGTGAGTCTATGGGTCTCTGTGTGAGTCTATGGGTCTCTGTGTGAGTCTACAGGTCTCTGTGTGAGTCTATGTATATATGTAGAACTTCTTTCGCACCGTACGTAACCAACCGTGCTCATCGGAGGTGCTGGGGAAGGACAACAAACTGGACACAAACAGCAGTTATAAATAAATTAGTTTTCAATGTAGATGATTTAAAAGTGCATAAACTCCAGTGGTTTCCTAATATCGGAAAGGGGGGGGGGGGGTTCCAGACGGCCACAGAAGTGCATCTGAACACGTGCGATGCGATGACCGTCTTTGCTGGGTACACTGAAAGAGTAGCTATGCAGTCGAGTGAAATGCCTTTCAAAATTATTTCCCTTCAGTTGGCACGACACTACCTCACGTACAAACTAAGATAGCATACCACAGGAGATATTTAACGCAAGGCGCACACTTTGCTCTCACTATATCGTTGGGAAAGGGTAAACCGTGTGCGCTTCTAATTCGCTGTCACGAATTCCGTGGCAAATGTCAGTCGTACGCTGTTTACAAAGTCAAACGCAGCAACTTTGATCGAGCAAAGAAGGCAGTCGTCACTGAAGCGTGGGCCGAGATCGGAAGTAAAGAGACAGATAAGAACCTGTTGGGGGGAAGCGCTTTTGTGAAACTAAACTTGATATAAGGTGCCTCGCCTGGTATACAGGAGGTCGTGGGTTCGATCCCGACCCTGACGCCTGCTAGTTGGAGTTTCCGTGTCTCTCTCTCTTTCCACGTGGTCCCGTGGAGTTTTCTCCGGGTCCTCCGGGTTTTCCATCCACAATTGGAAACATGTGTTTCGAGTTTTTGGCTGCTATAAATGTCTACATGATACACCACTTCGTTGGGTTATAATTTCTGGTAGCCAGGTCGCTTCTGAAAAATAATTGTATAATTCACTGGGCCTTGGTAAATACATTTTTTTTGTGTATTTTGACTTAAATGTAGAATTTTTATTTATTTTTAATTTAAAATTTATTTTATTTTTATTATTTTCTATCTACGTGACTTTACCGAAAAAACCAAGGATATATTTTTTGTGCATTTTTGTAAACATTTTGAGTATTTCTTTGTAACTAAAAGCAGCAATACCACTGTGCTTAGCGATTCTATTCACGATGACAATGATGATGACAGCAGCAATGAGTTGTTTAGGAACTGGATGCCAATGTTGAGGCATTAATGTGGTGACGATGGCGCGTTGAGTGGCAGATTTGTGCCAGGAAGGCGCCACGAGTGTGTAAGCAAAACAAAAAATGTGGCTTGACTTTGACGTGCTGCTGGTCACGACAAACGTGGGCTTTTGCCAACCTGCTATCCTCCGTTGAGCACGGTTGGCTACGGGCGGTGGTGGGTGGACAGGCCGCAGACATGGCAACTTGGAATTTCCACCGCTGGCTCAGGCCCACCGAATAAACCACACACACACAGACACACACACACACAGACACACGTGTGTGTGTGTGTGTCTGTGTGTGTGTGCACATGGCCTGGCACAAGCTTCGTGGTGACGTCACCGCCACTTAGTGGCGAATGGCGGTTGTTGTTGTTGTTGTGTGTGGGGAGCGATAGTGTAGCGGTTAGCACGCTGCGCTCTGAACCCGGCGACACGGGTTCGATTCCCGCACACGGCCAACACCTGTGACGAGTATCTGAACCGGTCCCGGGCATCCCCTCGGTCGACTCAGCCTCAAATGAGTACCTGGTGCGATGTGTAGTAAACATCGTCACTGGGAGACAAAGGCGGCCGGGCGTGGTGTTGGCCACCCACCCCCTCGTGTACCGTGCCAGCCTTCATAGGTGCCTGCTAACAGCACTTGCCCCAACAGTCTGTTAAGGCTACACGGGGGATCTTTGCCTTCGTGGTTTCGCCGCTCGCGTGAATCTTCGCGACTCTTTATGCTCTATTTGAACCTCATGGCGGGACCCCGGGGTCCCGAATAAATGTAACTCAAAATAGTAATTAATTAATTTATGGCGACTCCGTCCGTCCCACCGCGCATATAAACGCCGCGACCCACATTGCACGGATCGTTCTGTTGTCGTGTCGTCCAAACGCAGCAGCGAGGACGAATGCGCAGAAGAAACAACATTTTGATGAGCGCATCGTGTAGAGCTCGTCGAGAAGAACGGATCGCCGTGTCGCTCGCCTTCAACACACATAAATTGACGTCGCAACGCAGTTTATGCGAGAGTTCAAGTTAATTTATTAGGTATAGCCCTGTGAGCCATTCGGCTCTTGAATCGGGGGCTTATGGTACCCCGGGGTCCCGCCACAACGTTCAGTTGTTTACTCATTCATTTGTTTGCCCTTGCCGCTGGTGGACAATGCATCGGATGGATGTTGAGCGGATTGCCACACCCCACCATCCCCCCCTCCCCTGTTTGCGTGTAGCGTGCACTGCTATTCAGTGGCCTGAAATCAAATGTATCGCTCCGGATGACCGCTGCAAAGTATGATCTTGAGTTTTGATTAGAGTGTGCTGATCTTTAAAGGTGCATTGAACATTTTTGACACTCCAACTGATACTCCTGCTGTTATGGAGTGATTCATGCTGCCAGCTATGGCTGCAAAGTTTGAGAGTACATGTTATATATATCTTTATTGTAAAGTTTCAATCACAGTTCCTATGATCACTGTTACATTGTTTGTAGAGCTTTATTTTGGTGATTTAGAAAACGTTTTGGTTTAGCCATATTTGTTTGTTGAAGTACAGAGTTAGCCTGATGTCTTTAATCTAAAATGTATTATGGTTGTTCTTGTTTGACTTGCATCCCACTGGGATTTTTGCACACAGCGTTGATATACAGTGCTTTTTCTGGAAGACTTTGCTGTTTCCCCCCGTTTTTTTCTGTTGCGCGTCGTCACTTTAAGATGTTTCTTGTTCACGTTTTTGTTTGTTGCGGTTGCACCCGATTCAAGAGCCGAATGGCTCACATGGCTATACCTAATAAATGAACTGAACTGAACTTGGGGCACCCCACCCCCCTAGACTCCGTGCACTACTCACAAGAGACATCGATGCTGGGCTGCCCCCCCCCACCACGGCCTTTTGTCCGTCGACGATGAGCGAATGGGGGGAGGATTTCGAAATCACTCGGACTAAACTTGAACACACCAAAGCGACAAAAAATCGACCCTGAAAGGCACCGATGGAAGGAATTGAGGAAGAAAACTAATTCTATTAAGTACACAAACACACCACACACACACACGCTCTCTCTCTGTTATCACCATTACGTTGCATTGTCCGGCGCAAACACGTGTTGCATTGTCAGGCGTAGCTACGTATGAGTGGCAAGCCCGACCCTGCTTGCTTTGGCACAGTCGGTTGGAATTATCAGAATGGCTTTGTCCAGTGCGGGATGAAGCTAGTGCGGGGCCTATAGCAGAAATTGTTATAAAGGGGCCCTAAATAAAAAAAAAATAACAAATATTTAAAAAACGATTTTACTTGCACAGTAAAGTAATTGTATTTTTTTCATTTGCGATACAGCAAGATAATACGATAAATCGCTAACCTTAAACACCCGGTCGTTCATAAAATTTTAAGGTGGTATAGTACTATAGTAATAGAGCAAGTGCAGAATCACTGAACCGGAATTGATAGCTTGAAAGCATTTAGCGCGGGACCCTTGGAAGTGCGGGACCCGTAGCTACTGCATTATGTAGCTACTACATATGTAGATACTATATGTGTAGCTACTTTTGCTACGAGGATAATTGGGCACTGGCTTTGTCCCACTTCTGTAAAGAGCAGCCCCACTCGATGCCTTTGGGCGCGCGGCTGCTCTCGAATCGACGAACGCAAAGTCTGCAACGGGGGGGGGCGGTGGTTCGACTCACCGCATCAGCGTCATCCCAATTAACAATCCGCGCCTTGTCAATATTGAGCAACAGCTCCGTGAAGAGTCGCCCATTGTCGAACGCAAGCTACGCGAACGCCGCGTGACGGGTTGGACGCACGCGCCGCACTGCATGAGGATGAACGACCTCGCTGATCGTGACCCCCGTGGGGCACATCATGGGGGTACGCGTATTCCTGGGGGTACGCGCGACATCTGTGGGGGGGTGGGCAGAGGGGGGAGGGGCACGTCGGGTACGGTCGAGCAAAGGTTGCTGAGATTCAGCGCTGCCCTGGGTGTGTATCTGTGTGTGTCAAGATCGGCCTCTGTGGAGGAGGCTCGTGATGGACGCTGCTACTGGGCAGTTGGAGGCAGTCGCCCTCCAACAACAACGGAGGGCGGAGGAGCGACGCTCACAACAACGAGCGGAGCGCCGGGTGGATACATCACAGCAAGTTGGCACAGTAGGGAGCACAGGTGGTGCATCGGCCAGTCATCTCGGTCATCTCAGTCAGTCGACCCGTGGCACCTGGGTCTGCCCCGTGACCTCCTGCCGGCGGGCGTTCGACACTTCACGTGGCCTCAACGTGCACCTAGTCTGGCACAAGCGTCGTGAATGGCGGTTGTTGTGTGTGCGTGTGTATGTGCTCGCTAACAGCATTTGCCCATACAATCTGTCAAGGCTACACGGGGATCTTCGTCTGTGTGTGTGTGTGCACTCGAGCGCATTGCACTACGAACCCAGCGACACGAGTTCGATTCCCGCTCACGGTCACCAACACCGGTTCAGGGACCTCCCCTACGTCGACTCAGACTCATATAAGTATCGGTGAGGTGTGTAAACATTGACGCGAGAGAGACAAAGGCGGCCGGGCGTGGTGCTGGCCACCCACTCCCTCGCGTGGCGTGCCGGCCTTCGTAGGTGCTCGCTAACAGCACTTGCCCCAACAGTCTATTAAGGCTACACGGGGGATCTTTGTCTCTCCACCCCCCTGTTCTGCAGTGTGTGAGCTGGAGATAGTGTGCGTGAGTGAGTGAGAGTGTGGAGTTTGAATATTCTGCGCCTTCATTTGCATGGCGTATCCGCCGTGTCCTCCGGTTTCCGCGCGGAGCAAAAAAAATAACAAGAAGAGAAAACCCCCCGTACCACGTAATTGCTATTGGACAAAACATTTCCCCCAAAGCTGAAAGATTACACTGCAAACTCCTTAATTGGGATTGCACAACAGCGAAAATAGTAACTTGCCCCCCCCCCCTAATGCGAAAACCTGACCCTCCTGAAAGAGAGACTTCAGACCCAGTGAGGCTTGCAATGGTAAAATGCATCATCATCTTCATTCTTCTTAATATTATTATTTCAAAGTGCATATACTGGAAAACATTAAGAAAATGTCACCTGTTGTACGTTAAATTATCATTTTTCCACTGTCAATCTATTATTGGATGAAGGCCTCCTCGAACTGTGTCGGTCATGCACACTGTTTAACCATTAAAATCAACTATGAAACTATATTTTATTTTACCAGATAAGGCCCGCTGAGATGTGTAGCTCTTTTTCAGAAGCGACCGGGCAATAACAAATGATAGCCCAACGAAGTGGCTTATCACGTGGAAATTTATAGCAGCCAAATAGGAATAAACACGTGATGTTGATTCTAAATGTGGGAGAGAGAGAGAGACACGCACACTCCAAATATACAGCAGCAGGCGTCAGGGTCGGTATCGAACCCACGACCTCCTGCACACCAGACGAGGTAGTTAACATCTCATAGCCACCGTGATGATGATGAGAGATGCAAACTCCAAATATACGGCAGGCGTCAGGGTCGGGATCGAACCCACGACCTCCTGTATACCAGACGAGGTAGTTAACATCTCATAGCCACCGTGATGATGATGAGAGATGCAAACTCCAAATATACGGCAGGCGTCAGGGTCGGGATCGAACCCACACCTCCTGTATACCAGACGAGGTAGTTAACATCTCATAGCCACCGTGATGATGATGAGAGATGCAAACTCCAAATATACGGCAGGCGTCAGGGTCGGGATCGAACCCACGACCTCCTGCCTACCAGGCGAGGTGGTTAACATCTCATAGCCACCGTGATGATGATGAGAGATGCAAACTCCAATTATACGGCAGGCGTCAGGGTCGGGATCGAACCCACGACCTCCTGTATACCAGGCGAGGTAGTCAACATCTCGCCACCCACCATACTTCACCGCGCTGAAAATTGCGAGTCGGGGAAAACCGTCATCATTTATTCCACACCTCTTCCCGTCCCCGAAGCTGGACGTTTAACAAATCGGACTCTGCTCTTGATTGTTCTAAGTGGGGCAGTGGAGGAGGGGGGGGGGGCGGTAATTGCGACCCTCGGTTTGTAACTGCCAGGTTAGAGCTGCGGGGTCGCGGATGTGCCAAGCGAGTTTGGATATCGCGATGCGCGCCCCCCCCCCGTCCGGGGTCAGAGGCTAACCACCAGAGTGTCAGGTGTCTCTCACCTAATCCGTGCCCTTGTGAACCGCGCAGCATCGCTCGCTGCCATTGACAGGGAGATAAGTTCGTGTTACGTTTTCTTTGTGAACAATCTTTCAAACCGTTTTTTTAACGATTATTTTTTTTACTTACCAAAAGCACCTTACTTAACCCGAGTTGGATATTCCACATTCCGATAGCGACAGCCTGAGCCACTCGATCCCACAAGGCAACCACTGTTGGCACTCCCCCGCCCCCACAACGTGGTACATACACGACTCGTTTTATTGACCCTGGATGGGGATAATGGTGATAGGCTGAGTCACCTGGACCCGTGATCTTCCGATCGCATAAAACGTGGGCTCTAACCGCAGCGCTGCCCGGCTCAGAGGCATCTCACGACACTGAGAATAGAGTGGAACGTGCAGTTGCAGCAACGAGATCCTTCTCATGATTTGCATGTTGGCTACATAAACACCGTGCCACGACCGCGGCTTAGCCCTGAGATACGGCCCAGGGCCTGAGAGACAATAGATTGCGAAATTTATTAATGGCGAGCGGTGCTTACGCAACGTAATCCGGCATCGTGATGGTGAGTCTTGATGGATGGAACGGATGTTGTGAAATTCTCTTCCCGCCTGGCTGACCAGGGTAGGTCAGTGCAGCAAAGTGCAGACGAATATCATCTATCCCTTCTGTACGGAATCGAGCGTTGCCCCCTTGCATGCACGGGGTTTCTCCGGGTTGCTGCGTTTTCCTCCCACTTGAATAAACGATCATTAATTGGCCTGAAAACAACCTTAATATATAGAGGACCGTGGAGCTGGGCAATTTTTGGTAGCGCCGTCTCCTCGCCCGCTAGGCTGCTGCTGCTGCCTTACCACTCGCTCGTCTCTGGTTCCTCCTGCCGCCTCTCAGTCGACCTCTCTCGTCGAGAGGGAGCGAATACGGTAACAAGATGTTCAATGTTTTGTATATGGTCATGCAAGAGCCTGGGGCATATATACCAGAGGCCTCCACCTGGGGCCGTCCGTATGGGAGGGGAGTGGGGGGAGTGTGTGTGCCCCCCCCTTGACCCTTTCAAACTTAACCTAAGGTCGCACTCATTACACACAAAGTGCTCGCCACAAAAGAACCACGCTACCTCGCTGCTGATCTCGTCAAAGAGCATAAACCACCATCGCACGACACTCGGCTCATCCTCGCGGCAGCGGCGGGCTTTTGGCTGAGCCGTCGAACAAAGGCGGCGGTCACCGCATCGTCGCGCGGAGCTTTCAGATGCGCTCACGCGGCCGTCTGGAACGCTCTTCCTTCCGATAATAGGAAGACACTGGAGCAGCTATGCACTTGTAAATCATCATCTAGATTGAAAACTAATACTGGTAGGAACCACCTGGTTCCACCAGCCCACAGGGGAGTATTGTGTCCGTCCGTCTGTCGTGCATCCAAAAATGGGAGGGGTGGGGCTGGGTGGAAAGGGGAGGGTGGGGAGGGGCTGGGAGGGGAGGGAGGGGCTGGGTGGGGAGGGTGGGGCTGGGTGGGGGTGAGGGGTGGGGCTGGGTGGGGCTGGGGCTGGGTGGGGAGGGGCTGGTCACCCCGTGGTGCCCTTATAAAACTCAACGTTTAACCTACTCACGCCGGCTTGTGCCCGCCCTCACAGTCGGCCATATTTGCGGAATACACCACGCCGCCGTTGACCCTGGCCATTGACCGAGCAACCCAACGTTCCTACCAGCTCCCTCCGCAGGAGTGTTTTCTTTAAAAAAAACAGCTTTTTGTTGTGTTTAGTTTGTTTGTCCTTTCACCGCACCTCCCATCAGCACGGTTGGCTATGTAGGGTGCGAAAGAAGTCCAACGTACATACGCACATGTAATGGAAATGCGTTGTGTCACCCAGGGGTGGGGGTGGCTGAGAAATGTTTGCATCGTGAGTGGTCCGCGGGCCAAAAAAAGTTTGAGAAACACCGGCCGGCCCTCACGACCTGTTCCAGTAAATTTCGATTTAAAGCTTTCGTGACTGCAGGGATTCATCGTCTTGGTTCTTTCGGTAAAGTCACGTAGAAGGGAAATAATAAAATAATAAAAATAAAACAATAAAATAAAATTCTGACGACGTTTCGGCCACAGGACGGCTGCTTGTGTTGTGGCTGAAACGTCGTGAGAATTTTATTTTATTATGTTTTATTATTATTTTATTATTTCCCTTCTACGTGACTTTACCGAAAGAACCAAGACTGTTCCAGTAACTCTGTGGTAAAGTGACGAGTTTGCGTTTTGACAAGGACAGTTTATTTTATCCCGCACACGGGGAAATTGTGCAATGTAGCCACATAATGCGGGTCAATGGTTATCATTCATCGCGATGTCATTGCATTGCTATTCACACACGCGGTGGGCACATCGCAATGTGTTCTTGCGTGACTACACGGGGTGGATCTTCAAGGCCCGGCGACTCGGCTGTAGAGCGAGCGCCCCGCAAAAGCAGAAGTTGGCGAGCCCCCAATCTCGATGGGTAAATACTAATCAGAATGAGAATTTGCATTTCGACTGCAGGAATCACAGGTGTTAAATACAGGCAGGTCATCAAGTTACAACAACAAATGCGGTGGCAGTGCGAAATAGAGAAAATGGTAATCAAGTCACTAAATATGAATAAAAAATAAATACATTCATTACATCCCTCCTATTTATCAAGATTGGGGAAGGCATCAAAAACAGCACCACAACAGTCCCAGACCACACCAAGATAACACCACAGACAGCAGTAGTCCCTCAATAAGACGGCCACATTAACGCGGAAGTAAGGATCAGAGTTGCAAACTCACATTTTGCAAAAACGACTGCTGTATCCAGCGCTGATTGTCTGCTTTGGGATATATAATTGTGAGAGGAGCTGTACAGGTGAGCACAGATCCGCCCTTTGAACCGTCAGTTTAAAGAACAACGCGATGCACTTCGCTTGCAGAGTTGGTCTTCGCAAACCCTAAGCAGCACATCAAATCCGATTCGTCATCAGTAAAATGTTGTGACGTACACCCTCCGCCACCCAACACAATCGATAAAGTTGTCGCGAGAACAAACGTGCTAACGTAGTACTGCTTCAGCAGCATCACCACCGGCGCGCTGGGGAGAGCGATCCGCACGCGTTTAACAATGGGGTACGACGTTTCGCTGATAGTTACCGCCAGCATCATCAGGCAGTTCACCCGAATTGTGAAAGAGACATCCTGGTCGGGGGTTGACTCGGCCATCGTCTCTCTGTGGACAATTAAAATGATCACCGCTAGGTGGGCAAGTCAACAGTGGTTGTCCTACGGATAGACTCGCCCCCGTCATAAGAATGTGGGATTTCGACCATTTGGGCTGTGCAGGGTTGTAAACGTGAAATGAGCACCAGTGGGTCAATGCTCACTTGAGAAGCCAATCAAGTTGACCATACGACAGCAAGCGAGATCAATTTTCTACGTAGGCTTTCGCGACCAATGTTGCAGTTCATAATTAGTTTATTTTGTGTTGGGTCGTGAAGGTATGAGAGTAATTGATGTATGTTAACTATAACCCTCCACCACTCAACAGAGCCAATCAAATCAAGTTGTCACGTCGTGAGAAAATGTGCCAAGTGGTTTGTTTTTTTTCGGCAAAACTAAACATTGAAGATAATTTTAATCAGTGTCAACAAATATAGTTTGCCAGCAAGATCATATGTCCCGGACCACCAGCTCGCTTCTGACGGGTAGCTCAGACGCTGCGGGCAGTTATAACACATGCCATCCGAGTGTACGATGATGCATACTGTGACAGTGACGGTGACCAGATGTTATCTCCCTTGACGAGTATACAGGAGGTCGTGGGTTCGATCCCAACCTTGACGCCTGCTGTATATTTGGAGTTTGCATGTCTCTCGCGTGGATTTTTCTCCGGGTCCTCTGGTTTTTCCCTCCACATTAAAAATCAACGTCACACGCTTACAGTTTTTGGCTGCTATACATTTCCACGTGATGATAAGCCACTTCGTTGTTGAGCTACCACTTGTGATAGCCAGGCCGCTTCTGAAAAAGAGCTACATCGCTCAGTGGTCCTTACCTGGTAAAATCAAAATAGCTTAGTTTTAGTGTCAGTGGCCACGAACCTCTTCATCATCTTCACCGACCCTTGCCTCCAGAGCGCTGAACCAAAGGTGCATACACAACCACTACACCCACCCATCTATCCTCCTGTGTGCCGTGCCAGCCTCAGCAGATACCAGCTAAAGAATAATAATTATCATTAAAATTTTAAAGCGCCACCACACAAGTCTTCGCTCGTTCTCCAAGAGAGAGAGAAAGACTCGGAGGCGCAAGGAGCGGGAAAGACAGCGGGCACGTTGTGAGCTGGTGCAAAATTCAGTTTCAATTCAGTTTCATTTATTAGGTATAACCCTGTGAGCCATGCGGCTCTTGACTCGGGTGCAATCGCCACAAAACAAAAACACGAACAAAAAACATATTGAAGTGACTACACGCAACAGAAAAATCCAGGAAAAAACAGCAGTCTTCCAGAAAAAACACTGTATTTCAACGCTGTGTGCAAAAATCCCAGTGGGATGCAAGTCAAACAATAACAACCATAAGACAATGTAGATTAAAGTTATCAGGCTAACTCTGTACTACAACAAACAAACATGGCTAAACCAAAACGTTTTCAAAATCACCAAAATAAAGCTATAAAAAGAATGTAACAGTGATCATATGAACTATGATTCCCCTCACAAAGCTACGCGGTTCTCTATATATTAACTCTCTCCCATTCAGATGACGTAGTGTACATACGTTGACGTCATCAGTTTTTCCTCTGATTACGTTCCGATTATGTACACGTACGTGACGTACACGTACGTCATTGGAACAGAATCAGGCGAAAAACTAAAATAAAATCACTTTATCGGTACGTCTTCAGGTCGTCTTCAGGTCGGAAGACGTACCGAGACTCCCACAAGGCCATGCGGGATGGCGTGTGGCACAGTTTGGCGCCAGCTACCGCAGAGTGCGGTATAGTCGCTACGGTTGCCTGTTGTGAGTACAATGTCTTAAAAAATTACGGTGCTACGCCTCTTTAATAAAATTTACAATAACCGCCGCTTGCGGGTTCTGAGATTCAACGGTGAACGGGACCCACCCTGCAACTTGTTGGATGCATGGTCTTGGACGCCCATCCAAAGAACTATTCAGGCTCAGACCTGCTTAGCTTCCGAGATCTGTCGAGATTTGGTCATTGGCTTAGGAAATAATCAAGGTCTCTAATCATTAAATTAATTAAGAATCCATTCACAAACATACCTTACACATCAACGTGTCCCATACGCAATTAACCAAGGTCTGCAAAGGGTTTGACTTTGCTTATCAGCAAACTTTTATATGTGTTTATTGTAGTTGCTCAACAGGCCTAACTCAGTAAACATGGATCCGATGGGCCAACGTTGGTCCAACAGTTCCAACCACCTGCCAACATTGGCATATTTACTGAGAAAGGGCGAATATGTAAAGCAGTCGTCCAGCTGTCTCATCGGTAACAACAAGGGAGTTGAACCAAACTGAAAACCATAACCGATAATCAGAAATTAACCATTTGTTAAAGTGTTCGAACCGTACACTGAAGATCCGAACTGAATTTAAATGTTATACCCAGAAACGAAAAACCATTACACCAGATTTGGGTGAATAATGTTTTGAGGCATGCTTACAGTCATGTCTCATCTGTCAACAGGTGTCTTATCAGCTTTGGCCGTACATCATGCATGACCCCTTCCACATCCGAATACCAAGAGTGCACTTTGCATCAGTCGCTCAATGAAGAGCGCCTTTAACCTTCGGATGCACACAAAAGCAGGAAAAACACAAAAGAAAGATGCGATTATTGTTTGCACTTCGACAAGCTAATGGGCTGCATTGTGCGGAAGTGGGGACTCCACATATATGGTTTCCGGAGGCCACCTTTCCAGCAGTGGGCATCGGTGACAATACTCTGCCGATGAGTCCTGATAAGGATTAAACTGGTCCATAGTTGTCTATCTGCGCGTCACTGCTGCCCTTCAGTCGGTCACGTGTGCTCAATTTAATTTTGGTGGTGACCTAAGAGGACCACAATGGCAGAGGTTAAAGGTCCTCTCTTTAAAATATGGGGGAGGGGATCCAAGTTCGATGCAAAAATACTGTGATACATAACGCAAAAGAATCAAGTAACAAAATTGGTGGTTGTGTAAAATTGGTGGAAGTGTTAAAGATTTTTTTCTAAATGTATGTGGAGGGACATATCAGAATCAGAATATGTATTTAAACCGGAGGAATCCGATGAGCAATAAAGCAATTATTTTCACAGATGTCCAGTAGTTAGTGTATACCGTATATGAAGGAGACATTTTCTGATGATTTATTTGGGCCACTCGTTCCTGCGTCCACCCCTTTTTAGAAATCTCCCGCCACGAAGTTTGGGTCAGAGGTTGTTGAGGGTTGTCTTCCACTTCGGTGATGGCGCGAGCTCTAGGAAATCACATCTCCTGGGAGCTGAAGCAGCAGGAGGAGGCCAACGTCGCTGGTGCAGACGTTGAGAAGCGGCGGAGAGAGCACGGGGCCCTGCGGTTGAGCTCATCGTTTAGGACTCGGGGTGGGGGTGGTGGGACGAACAGACTTGGCCGCATCGGTTGGACCCCACGTCCCGTGCTTGTTGAGCATCGCCCGTCGTGGAGGCTCAGGATCCTCGCCAGCTTCAGAATCAGGGCTTGTAATCGCAGATGACACGTTAGTAAATACAGCACCGGGCTTTAACAACCTTCCCTGGAATCCCAGTGGTGATGTTTTTTGTTGTTTTTGTTTTACTGTGATGGCCAATACTTGATCGCAACGGGTGCTGTGTTGTCTTGTGGCTTTGGGCACTGTAAACTACACAACTAAACAACTTTCATTTTGCCAGGTAAGGCCCACTGAGCTATATATCTCTTTTTATGAAGCGACCTGGCCACAAATGATAGCATAATGAAGTGGCTTATCACGTGTAAATTTACATCAACCAAATACTCTAAACGCGTGATGTGGATTCTAAATGTTGGAGGGAAAACCCGGAGGACCCGGAAAAAAATCCACTCGACCACGGTGAGAGACACACGCAAACGTCAAATATAGACAGCAGCAGGCGTCAGGGTCGAGATCGAACCCACGACCTCCTTGAATACCAGGCGAGGTAGTTAACATCTCCTAGCCACCGTGATGATGATGATGATGAGAGAGACACGTAAACTCCAAATATACAGCAGCAGGTGACAGGGTCAGGATCGAACCCACGACCTCCTGTATACCAGGCGAGGGAGTTAACATCTCCTAGCCACCGTGGCGCCCCCTATTCGCTGGAGGGTCTGGCACTCGGGCAGTTTGAAGGCCGTACACAGAAGTGATGTCGGCCGGCGGCATTCCAGGGTCATGACCTGGTTTCCCCAGTTTCGGTCGGGCAACAACGGCAGTGGCAGACAAGGAATGGGACGCATCCAGGAGCACGCACACTGAGAAGACGGAGCACTGAGATCATTTCATGTGCAGGTGCACATGGGTCGATAGTCACATCGCAGGATCAAAGGTAGCGGCGGCTTGGGGAAGCCTTCAGCCAGTGCCACTGCTGCTGATGTTGATGATATCGTAGTGTATTTCTAGAACTGCGGCAAAACCCTCGTGCTTTGCGAGAGGTGGCTGCCCGAATGAAACCGAGTCATGGCGAATGCAAATTCTGCTGCGTTCAATATTCATGACTCTGCAATAATGATTCAACGAACCGGGCCGATCGCAATCTACGGAATGTTCTTGCTCACCAGGTTTGTTCACGCACTCCGCATTCAGGAAGGATCAAGGGGTCCCAAAAAAAATCTCAAATTTCTCACCTTGGCCGTGCACACCCCCACCCCAAGGCCCCCACCACCTCCCTCCGCGAGCTTTGCCACCCCCTCACCACCATCTCCACCCACTCCTTCCTCCTTACCCAAACCAGCGCACCTTTTTACCTGCTGCGCCAAGACTGCGTTTGAACGAAGGTTGCGTGGGTATAAATAGGGCACGCCTGGCACAGGATCTATGCGCCTCTTCGGTGTTCAACATCGCTGGCGAAGCATGGCACGTCACTCGATGCTGGCCCTTCTGGGGCTCAGCCAGTTTTACGTGTTCGCGTTGGTTGGTAAGTGTGCACATGCATGTGTGTGTGTGCATGTGTGTGTGTGCACATGTGTGTGTGCGCATGTGTGTGTGCGCATGTGTGTGTATGCATGTGTGTGTGTGCACGTGTACACGTATGTGGGGGAGCGGTGACGCAGCGGTTAGCGTGCTACGAACCCGGCAATTCTCGCTCACAGTCAACACCAGTGAGAATTATCTGATCCGGTTCTGGGCCTCCCGTAGGTCGGCTCAGCCTCAAATTTGTACAATATCCATTGCAGTGCGTAAACATCGTCACTTGGGAGACAAAGGCGGCCGGGCGTGGTGCTGGCCACCCACCCCCTTGTGTGCCATGCCGGCCTTCGTAGGTGCTCGCTAACAGCACTTGCACCAACGGTCTGTTCAGGCTTCCCGGGGGAATCTTTGTCTTTGTACATGCATGTGTGCATGCACGTGTGGGGGGAAAACATTTGAAGTTTGGTGGGGATCAGAAGTCACGGGAACGTGTCGAGTAGGTAAGGGGTCTTGGAAGAATATTCATTCAGGGGATAGCGTCCTCACTTTAAAGTTCTCAAATTAACTTGGATGACATTGTCTATGTGTTCTATATGAACCTGTACCATACGTGTGCGCATATCTATATCACTTTCAGAAATGGGATGAAATACAAATTCGATGTATTGCGATCAATTAACCTTGTCCCGTGTAATTTTCGATACAAATTATGCAAATGAATTTGAACTGCAAAATGTAGATACCCAGCGACAATTTATCAATCGAATTGAAGTGCGTATTTAAATTAAATTAAAGTCACTCTTTGGTTATTTCGGTAAAGTCAAGTAGGTATAAAATAAATAAATCACAACGTTTCGGGCGCAACACAAGCGTCCGTCATCAGGTGGGACAACCACAGCAAGAAACAATTGCTGAAATTTCTTGCTGTGGTTGTCCCACCTGATGACGGACACTTGAGTTGTCTCCGAAACGTCGTGATTTATTATTTTATTTTATTTCCATTATTACTTTTATTAACTTTTAATTTTGTTTTTTACCTACGTGACTTTACCGAAAAAAACTAAGAGTACTTGTGTTGCGCCCGAAACGTCGTGAATTATTTATTTTATTCTATACCTACGTGACTTTACCGAAAGAACCAAAGAGTATGGATCCCTGTAGTCACGAAAACTTCAAAATCTACATTCAAATTATATACTGCCCATCTCTCGTCATGTGGCAGACGTTATGCACAACAAAGCACATTTGATCAAATTCCGCGTTGAGTGGTGAATTGGAGCAAGGTCATACCTGGGGTGAATTTAAGACATTGGCCATTGAATACATGGGGCCTGCATTGTACTGCGTTTGGTAGCCATCAGCTGAGCAATGATGACGGTGAAGATAGTGATGATGATGATGATAAGGCGGTGAAGGCAGGATGGTGAGGGTAGGGCAGTGAGGATAAGGTGGTGAGGATAGGGTGGTTAGGATAAGATAGTGAAGGTAGGGTGGTGAGGGTAGGGCGGTGAGGGTAAGGCGGCAAGGATATAGGGCGGTGAGGGCGGTGAGGGTAAGGCGGTGAGGATAGGGCGGTGAGGGTAGCTCGTTCGCCACTAGTTGCAGAGGTTCATGATTCGAATTCAGTGGCCGCCTCGACTCACAGCGTATTAGCCGTAAAATGACTACGCGCAGTCCGCTTCGCTCATGGTGGACGTTAAAGATCCCCTGACGTCATTCACGAGAGTGGACCATTTTGTGCCACCGGTGTAAGTCATGGTCCACCTTCACCAAATTTTAAATATGACCAACAAATCACTGAATTGTAATTATTGCCCCTACTGTGAAACACTTGGCAGTCGAAAGAGTCGTAAGACTATTACTACAATCATAGTAATATTTTTTCAAGTGAACCTGACTGTTGATGAGACACTGGCTGTCAAGGTTTGTATTGAACTAATGCTGTTGATGATAAGGCCGTGCAGAGCAGATGGGTTGTGAAGAAAATACTTTTACTTTGTATGCGGGGAGACAAACATGGGAAGGAGGCATCATTTACGTTGTCGTTAATATTAACCACAATTAGGCTCAATAATATTTTTTTGCCTAAAAAGAATAAATAACTTACAACCCTTTTCAATTTACTGATGGACGAGGGCCTTCCCCACGCTGTGTCAGTCATCAGGGTTGTTTGACCATACTTCACCTCGCTGGTAAGTGCAGGTTTGTGAAAAAGGTACACAGGACTGGTTCAGATATCACTCGCCGCTGATGCTGGCCGTGGCAGAGAAAGTAACATTATATGCGTGTGCGTGTGTTTTCTCCACAACATTTGCATAAATCGGTGTGAAATCGCTGCCATGGTCGCGTGGATTTTTTCTCTGGGTCCTCCGGTTCATCCTTCCACAATTAGAAAATGCGTTTTGAGTATTTGGCTGTTAGAAATGTCCACATAAGCCACGAACCTCCAGCTTTAACCTGGTTTATAGTTTATATATTAAAAAAAAAATTGTATCCTTCATAGGATTTAATTCTTGCGTGACTGATGATATGTGACATAAGTGGTCATCAATCGCTAACCACCCCCACTCCCCGCTTGTTCCACTGCTCAGGTGGATCTTTGGTGATGGATGACCTGTACACGACCATTCAACCTTCAACCGGAATCTACGACGATTTCGAACATGGAGGTAAATGCAGTGTGTGATAGTAGTTGATAAAGGGTGGCAGTGTGGTGATGGTCACTAATGTAGGTGAATCCGGGACGCGACATTTCAATAAATATGCCAACCGTTGGCCCAATGTGGTTGGAACCGTTGACCCAATATTGTAGAAACGCGCGTTTAGAGTATGTGGCTGCTATACATTTCCACACGACAAGCCACGTCGTTGAGCTAGCATTTGTGGTCAGTTCGCTTCTGAATAAGTAATATTAATAAAACACTTTTTTTTTAAACACGCTTTCATGAAATGTACTAGTAATGGAAAAACTCCGCGACTCCAGGAAGTGGCCCCGAAGCTTGCCATAACGTAAGTGACAATGGCCAATTACAGCCAACGTCAGTTGATCGTGGACAATTAGAGCCAATCCGAAACATAACATATAAATAAGATTGTTTAAAAATATATGTTTTATTTTTTATGATAGAATATAGTATTGTCATCAGTATGACATAAGTATACCAAGTTTGCAGTCGATACCACATTGGGAAGTTGGTTAAAATTGAGTTACAAGATTTGAAGATACGACAACAACAGACAGAGTGAGTTAATAGAAAGCGTGTAATAAAAAAAGAGCTACTACATAGCTCAGCGGGCCTAACCTGGTAAAATTAATTTTTTTATAACTGACAACTGAAAGTAGCCACAGTCAACTCAACTTAACAGTCACAACTGCCAACTCAAAGTGACAGTAGCAACTGCCAACTCAGCTGCACAGTAGCAACTGCCAACTCAACTTAACAGTAGCAACTGCCACCTCAATGTAACAGTAGCAACTGCCACCTCAACTTAACAGTAGCAACTGCCACCTCAACGTGACAGTAGCAACTGCCACCTCAACTTAACAGTAGCAACTGCCACCTCAACTTAACAGTAGCAACTGCCACCTCAACGTGACCGGAGCAACTGCCACCTCAACGTGACAGTAGCAACTGCCACCTCAACGTGACAGTAGCAACTGCCACCTCAACGTGACAGTAGCAACTGCCACCTCAACGTGACAGTAGCAACTGCCACCCTGTGTGGCGATCTCAGGACCCGGGTTGTTAAGAAAATCGCCACAGTCCCCAGGGCGTGCGAGCCCGCGTCATCTCTATCAACAAATCGCCCCAGTCCCCACGTCTCACGGGAATCGTCTCGATATGCAAATGAGCCCTCAAGTCGGCTTCCCGCGCTTTTGTTTGCCTCAGGGAATTAATATTACAGTTGGGCTGAGGTAATTGCCTGCGTACTTTTTGTATTAATGCAATGTTAATGTAATAATAATGTAATGTATGCAATGCACATACGAGTATACATATATAATTTGTAACGAATATAAGCAGCTATGTTTTTAGCATGTTTATGTAAAGTGTGACCAAAATACTTTGCAATATAATGTAACGCTGCGGTTATGCCATGTATTAATAATGTGGCAATGCCATGCATTTTGCATGTAATGCTGAGGTAAAATACCATCTAATATAATATCAGTATGTTGTGTAATTTAGTGTATTTTATATACGTACTAGTTCATGAAGCCTGTCTTCCCCAGGCAAAAGTATTCAATAAATATATAACTTGATTTTTTTTACAATTTTTATCTACGATCAAACACTAACTACTACAAAATTCGCAAAAAAACACAAATTTACTTGATTCTACTTCTTACATTTAAATAAGTACCCATCGGAAACCGCTCAATTTAAATATTCCGTTTTTTTATTTTAAAGAACAAATTTATGAAGTTAACACTATGAGGGCAAGCTCTCCTTATCTTTTACTGTTTATTAATGATTAATATTGGAACACCATAAAATACGTATTTTTTTCGTTAAAACACGCTTGAATCCGAAATATCTTAAAAATAAAATATAGAAGAATGCTTCTCGCTTTAATTGTATTTGCTGTTTTACGCTCTATCCAACAAAAAAACCCGCAATATTATATATTTTATATTGTTAAGCTTTTTACCTTGTCGAGAAGTACCCTGGAGGTTTTTGAGACATACAGATTAGGTCTTCATTTATATAAATACTATTTCGTGTAAGAATACAATTCTGTACCGATGTCATTTAATGTGCAATGTAACACCACTACAGTACTGTACAATGCCATGTAACGCTGAGGTAAATTCTCATGAAGGATAATACTCTACAACGCTATTGTCATTTAATGTAATCATTTAAAATATGTTGTGATCCCATTCTAATAGAGTACAATCTGATGTAATGCTAAAGTAAAATAATTAACGGTTAGATTATTAAATGTGATCCGGATGCGGTAATAGACTGTAACAGAACAGTCTATGATGCGCTAAACAATAGTAAATAGATATACAAAATGCATTATGAATACATGTACAGTAAAACCTTGGATTGTGAGCATAATTCGTTCCGGAAACGTGTTTATAATCCAAAGCACTCGTATATCAAAGCACTATATCAGTTGTGATCACGTGACGCTCGGCAGACAAAGCGTGTCCGTACCACTCGTATTGCAAGACCTCGCTGGTTGATCAAATTCATATATATTTAAACATTTTGCTCGTCTTGCAAAACACTCGCAGACCAAGTTACTCGCAATCCAAGGTTTTACTGTACATATATATCGGTGTAGTGGTTTAGTGCAACTTCCTGAGTGACATTCATAGCCATGACGAATATTGTGTGAAATCTGAACTGGTTCTGACCACCCACTCTTCACCATTGACCAGAGTGGTGAAGTATGGTCTAATAACATTAATGACTGACATAGCATGGATAAAGTTCATCCAGGAGTACACTTTAAAAAGGGCTTTACATTGTAATGTTTATATTACTGTCTGCTACTTTCCATCGAAACAGACACCGCTTGAATTAGGCAAATATACTGACAATACGAGTTTTTTTCTTAACATCAATCCACTTAAAAATAACACGGAAACTATTTAAAGTAGATACCATGAAAATACAATAAGCGTTTTCACTCTTCACCCCCCCCCCCCACGATAACTTGTTCTGCCAGTTGGTAAATGTATGATTCTACGTTACTATACAACTCTAGTATCTTTGCACAGAAAACACTTCCTCAAGGCTGCACACACGCTTGTGTTGGCGATGAGCTATAGGGGGTACAAGCGGGCATGCATGATTGCCCTCTTGTGATGCGGACAGCATTCCACTTCAACAGTTTCACAACAAAAAATCCACACCTTTTCCCCTGACCGCCTCTGTGAGCCATGAGTTACGCAAGCATTTCGACCAGAAATATCTTGCTTTCCTAAACTAAACTTTTATTTTACTAGGTAAAGCCTACTGAGCTATACGCTGGATACTCTTTAAAATTGTCTGAAAATGTAAAAAACGTATATAGCAAATATATGGCTAAATATATGTACAGCTATATAACGTGATGGTTCTTGGTTCTTTCGGTAAAGATGAATCCCTGCAGTCACGAAAGCTTTAAATCGAAATTTAACGTGATGGTTGTATATATGTTGAACTTCTTTCGAACCATACGTAGCCAACATTGCTAATCGAAGGTTGCCCTCAGTGTAAGATTCCTTGCTGGGTTTTACCCACTGTTCATGGGCACAAAATGTTTATGTTGAATGCAAATTTAACTTGAAACGGCTCCGATGGAAATGCCGATACCACTATCTTATTCGGAAATCTTGACTAGCTTACAAGTCATTGCTTTACAAAGACATAATAGTTTTCAGAGCTTTCATGAAATCTCGCAATGCAAATAATTGTGTAAAGCTGCAGGATACATGTTTAAAATTATTGCTGAGCAACAGTGAAATAATTGACTTTATTGGTGGCTCAGCGGTAGAGTAGAGTGACTTGCAATCGGAAGGTTGTGGGTTGATTCAGCCCATCATCCAAACTCAAATCGATAAATAAAATGAAGTACTTCTTTGTGGGGAAGTCATCAGTGGTTATCCTATGGATGGACTTTCCCTTGCCATAGGAATGTGTTATTTCCACAACCGGATCTGTGCTGTAAACAGGAGATGAGCATAAATACATTGTAAACATGTATTTATAATATTTTTCCTTAATGAGAGAGTGTAATGTTACCACATGCTTAGCATATGGTGGACTGATGCGTCCAAGGGCACGGGTTCACCGATCACATCAGTATACCAGGTGCGCTGCTAGTGCTGACCCTTTTGCCCTCTCACTGAGTCCAGCTTCTAGATGTATTTTTATATATTTTTCCGCAGAGAGTATTTTTGCTTATTGCACCAAATTCCTGACATTCAGGATCAGAAATAAGTAGAATGAGGTCAAAATCCCAATTTAATTATGGTACATATTCAAATCCCGGCACTTAGCAGTGCCGACTTAATGTCTGTGATACCCCGTTGCCGACAGTTCTGGGTTTGGCCGTTTCGCCCACAGATGACACTATATGCAGCGTGTGGGGAACCGGCCACCTTCTCACATTCGACCATGCTTCCATGGACCTGCCGCTGTCCTCATGTTCTCTGAGCCTGGTGTCCATCACCGGTTCCCCGTCATTGTCCGTGAGCTTCCAGAGAAGTGCTTTGGACAGAATGAGTGTGGAGAATGTGGTCGTGACCATGGAGGGCATATCCTTGTCCCTGACAAGAGAGGGCCAAAGCATTAGCGGCCAGAGGTAAGTTATTTTGTTCTTCATTGTTTTGAGTTCTTCCCCACGGTGATTCTGCCTGCGGCAGTCAAAAGTGCACAGCTATTCCAGTGATTTAGAGGAAGAGGGTGATGGATCACAGTATATTTCCCAAACCCTCCTGCTTTCATTCACTGTTTTATTGGTGTTGCAATACAGTCACATTTAGATGCTATATAAATCCAAATGATATTTTATAGTGACCCACAGACTCACAAAGAGACCCGCAGATTCTCAGAGACCATCGACTCAATAAATATGCCCACTGTTTCTGTCCAACGTTTTGAGATCCAGTCGCATATCGACGCTATATAAATCCAAATTGTATCGTCATGTATATATTGCATTGTAACACTGACCGCCAATCTAAGACACATGGCCGTATCACTTGTTTCTTCCAGGGTGCAGCTGCCGTACAAAGACCACAGCATCCAGATTGAGATGGTGGGATCCTACATCAAGTGCTCCTCCATCATGGGCTTTTCTCTGCTGTGGGACCAGAACAATGCCATCACGGTGAGCAGTGTTGAGACTGAATCGTGTGGGGGCGAGGGTATCCAGGGTATCCGTCTTTGACTTGATGGCATGATGCCTCTGTTGATCGGAAGAGTTTCAAAAGGGTGTGACGCCAGTGTTAGGATTGTGATTTTCTTGGTAATTAAAACGTACCTTGCATGAATAATGTACGATTACTGTATTAAACTGTGTTTTTCTTTCTCTGTAGGTTAAACTTGACCCCAAATTCCACACCAAAACTACCGGGCTGTGTGGAGATTTTAACGGCATTGCAGATGATTTCTATTTTAATGGTGAGAGCCAGTGTCAAGTGAATGAAAATTTATAGTTTTTATATATAGTGTCCTATATTCTGGACATGTCATAATGCTGTACATCACATCTCATGTCAATAATTTGAAAGGGGAACCCCACTGCCAGATTTGCCTCCCAGTAAATTCAATTGGTTCAATTTTTGGGTAATTCTTGAACTTAGCAAATTTGAACCATGATGCCGTTACACAACGGCCTATTCTTGTGAATGACGACACGGGATGCTTAACGTCCATTGTGAATCCGATGTCGCATAGTATGTCTATGATTAATGCACCCGCAGTCTTAATCAGGGCGGCTGCTGGATTATAACCGTGTACCTCTGCATAAAGTGGTGAACACCTTACCGCGTTAGTAATGTCACCACCCCAGTTGTATTTGCTTTCTTTGACCTGTATTTGGGACACATTCACACTGGTAAAGAATTTCACGAGATAATTACATTTGAACCGTAATGATGTCGTCGTGTTGCTAAGTGAGCTCAAGAGTTCCGAGAAGCTGGCACCAGTGTCATCCTGGGTTCAAAATTAGGTTTCATCCAGCCATGATTAAAAGAGGTTCTGCAGTGAGTTGATAGTGTGAGCCCAGTATACATTTAACAATAAATTGTAATGGTTGAATTCGTTTTTTTCAATCTATGTTGGATCATTCCAACTTTAACAATTAAACATCTGAGTTCTATTGACATGCGACTAGCCTACTCTTAGACACCTTCCCTCCCTTGGCTGCTACACATCTGTTATTCTTCACCACTGGACATAATTTCTAACGAGATGTCCTGTCCACGGCAGTTACATTTGTTAACAGACATTACCTTGTAACTTATCAAATCCATGACCTTTTCCTGTTTTTCAGTGTAATTCCAAGGATACAATGCATAAATCTTCTTTGCACAGTCTTCATTTTTTAATTTTCTTTGTCAATGTTCATGTTTCTAATTCATCAATTTAAGGCAGAATAAACTTTTTTATTTCGTGCTCTTCTTTGTTAAGTATTTTATCGGAGTGAGGAGGAAATCTGTGATCGCAAGTGTTTCTGATGGGGAATTCTACCCCTGGCCTCCAGTGTCAGGTGTTAACTTTTATCTTTTACCGTTTGTGATGTGCTGCAGGTGATCTGCGTTCAGAGAGTGATTACACGCTGATGAATAAGCTAAACAGCTTGGAATTGTGTTCCCAAGAGCCACAGCAAACTAACTCATATTTGTCAAGAGAATACTGTCTGAACAAGGTATATGCTGAACTCTGTTTACCCAGGCTCTAGCGATTGACTCGCAAGACAATAAGTAATGAGATCTTGCCTTCAAATCACAGCTACCCGTCCAAGATTAAACTAGAGTTTTGTGCGAAGTGTGTTTTATGGTATCAGACTTTAATTTGTAACATTCCGAGAGGGAGCTCTGCCACAGCACATCATCTAATAATTTGGATATTAAATAATTACTTTCAGCCCTCTGTCAATCTACTGCTAGATGAAGGCCATGTCTATCATGGAGCATGTTTAACATTGCTTTACCACGCTGATCAGTACATGCTGGTAACGTAGTGAGGGCCCGAGGACCGTTTAAAATAACATTTGGCAGTTATGTTGACCATGGCTGGGAATGAAACTCAGCTTAGTTTATAGTGGAATAGATGATACACTGTTCTATCGATCCACCCATAAACAAGTAAGGAAACGAATGTGCATTCATGGATTCTCTAACCCTTTCCAATTTGCGTTTGTCCTTGGAATGTTTTAATCAGTGATCATAGTATAATTTAAATCCACACAACGAGATAACATGATGTGTAATGTCATAAGATGATGTCACGTAATGAATCGTGGGGAAGCGATACACGTTCATAGTGTGTGACATCACCTTGGCCGACAAGGCTTATCCATTTAGCACTGGTTTTAGTTGCCATGTTATTGTGAATTTTCCATTACAGATTGAGAGATGGACAGAGCTAAATCACGAACCCTTTAAGCCTCAGTTGGAAATTGTTAATAATAGAAATAAGATTGCTAATGTAAACATTTAAGCAAATAAGATGCCTCTCTTTCTCCTGTTCCAGACACAACACATTGAGCACCTGTTGCAAGACGAGCTTCTTTCCTGCTTGAGCGTCATGGACCATCAACTGAAGTTCTTGCTGATTAATATTTTGCTGTCGGACATTTGCCGTTTGGACTGCAACGGCACTGCTGGGCTCTACCCTTGTGATGGTTGTGCGACGATCGCCGAGTTCTCTCGACGGTGCACGCAGGCTAATGGATCGCCGGGCACGTGGCGTTCTCCAGAATTCTGCGGTGAGATGGGGAGAATGGTGCTGTGGTGTGGGGTTAAATGGTGTTGTGGTGTACCAGTAAGATGGCAGAGAGCAGTGGTGCAGTACAGAGTAAGATCAGGAGAGAGCAATGGTGCAGTGTGCGGTGAGATCGGGTCGGGAGAGACCGGTGGTGTGGAATGTGTTGGTCAGATGGGAGAGAAAGGTGCTCGCTAACAGCTTTTGCCATTATGGTCTACAGGGCCACCCGGAGAATCTTTACCTTTTGTGCGTATAACTGACTCCTTCTCACTCAGGTGTGACGTGCCCGAGAGGTCAGGTGCACAGGGAGTGTGGATCGGTGTGCAAAGACACCTGCTCAAACCCCTTCGCCTCCGTCAACTGCCCAAGCACCTGTGTGGATGGCTGCTTCTGCCCTGAAGGTATTAACAGTGAATCAATAGATGTCATAATAGGTTTTTTACCCTTCTATCTGGAAACAAAACTGACACTTTTTTTTACAAAAAAAAAACAATTATCATATTTTTTACTGGCAAATGAGGTTCCAGTGGTAAATAGATGTTATTTTCTATTCTTTACCGAGCATTTAAGGGTTCTATGGTGGGGGGCCTGCGGGAAACATGCCCCCGAGGGTACAGCAATGCATCCTATAGTGTGTCCCCCTCTATTCAGAAGCAGCTGCTTGAGATGACTGAAGAGAGCATTCACGTTCATGTCAAAGAAGTCATAACGACCAGTGCCACTTCATATCTCTTCTGAGGATCCAAATTTGAAAAATCCCCGCATATAACTCAATTGAGTTTATACATAGCAATCATCGTACTACTGGTAGACTAGTACCCCAGGTCACTCTTGCAAATAAGACTACCTTGGTCCAAGTAAAATTAACTTTAATATATTGATCTCCTATCTCTCGCTATCCAACCTTTACATATGTATAAACTAGATTTATCTCCTTACCATCTCTCTTGTGGTGTTTGGGAACTGCAGGTATGGTGTGGGACGATGTGAGTGGGTCGGGCTGCATCCCTCAAAGCAATTGTGGGTGCAACCAACTCGGCCATTCCTATGCCAGTGGAGAATCGCTCATCACAGGCTGCAAAAACTGGTGAGACGCAATAGCTTATTATTAGGGATGCTGAAATGTTATTTTTCATGATATGATTTTATGTCATTGTTAATGATTTGACGATTTATCATCATATTCCCATATTGCAGCAACCCTACCTATTGGTACAGCGGTTCACAAAATGTGGTACGCAAATAGTAGTTGCAAGTCACATACCAAATATTCATAATACTTGTGTGTACTCTATCACCACATAAATAAGTCTTAGTGTGTACTATATACTCTTTGGTTCTTTCAGTAAAGTCACGTAGGTAGAAAAATAAAATATAATAAAAAATTATATATCACGACGTTTCGATCGCAACACAAGCGGTCGTCCTCAGGCAGAAAAAATAATACAGCAGTGGAACTGCTGAACCAGGAAGAACACTGCAGTCAGGAAAGCTTCAAATCAAGATTGTTTACTATATATCATTGTTTGTACCCAGGTATTGTGCATCCCTTTGGAGTCGGGCTGGCCGTAGATGCGTATGTGCATGTATCCATGTACCAATGTATCTACATAATTTTGTATGATGACTATTCAAGTTTATATCTGACCAGCTAGTTGTGCCTCTCAGGCTTGTTCCATCTGGGCCAGCCCTCTAGCTGCTACCGTAGGCGCACACCAGGCTCAACATCCCTGGTGAGTCGATACAGTCAGCAGCTGACAACACACCAGGCTCAACATCCCTGGTGAGTCGGTACAGTCAGCAGCTGACAATACACCAGGCTCAACATCCCTGGTGAGTCGGTACAGTCAGCAGCTGACAACACACCAGGCTCAACATCCCTGGTGAGTCGGTACAGTCAGCAGCTGACAACACACCAGGCTCAACATCCCTGGTGAGTCGGTACAGTCAGCAGCTGCCAACGCCGAACCCCGGGCGGCGGTTAACTAACCCGGAAAACTCAGCTTGTCTGAGCCTGGGCATGTGGAACCCCCGGTGGAGGAAATTCCACCAAAAGGGTCTTTGGACCTTTCACTGCAACCAGGACTATTTCCAGTCATCTTGACTACGTCTTGCCACTGGGTACAGATGGGGTTGGTCGAGAGTGAGGTTGACGCTGCGCAAATCACCGTAACTTAAATCCAAGTTCTCTGCGCAAGTCATGGCACTTTTTTACCATCGTTATTATCCAAGTCCTGTGGCGATGGGCGAGCGACGAAGCAGCAGGCACAGATATGCTGGAAGCTGTAGCCGCAAACCTGCACGCAGGCGGCTCAGGATATTGGTCGTTCCCTCACTGGACCGAAGCAGCAGTGAAGTCTGGCAGCACCCTGAGTCACTGAGCAGCCCTATTCAGGATCACACTGCTCACCTCCATAGTGAGGAAAGGGTTAGCAAAGGTACCCTAAACATTGCCTGCTTCAAAACATCCTGGCCAGCCTACCGAAGCTGGCGGGATCCCATACCTGCGCTCGAAAAATATTAAAAAGATTAAAGTGATACCATTCGCTGTTGGCGCCTGGAATGTGCGCACTTTGATGGACACATCCGGATCAAAAAGACCTGAGAGACGCACCGCTCTCGTGGGCAGAGAGCTAGCCAGGTATAATGTGGATGTTGCTGCCCTGAGTGAGACCCGACTGGCCAATACTGGATAGTTGACTGAAGTGGGTGCAGGTTACACATTATTCTGGAGCGGACGAGGCCAGGAGAGACGTGATGCTGGTGCTGGTTTTGCAGTAAAAAAACACCTGGTCAACCAACTGGCAAGCCTACCCAAGGGTATAAACGACCGTTTAATGACCCTAAAGCTCCACCTAATGGGTAAAAAGGAGGCCACCATCATCAGTGCCTATGCCCCTAACATGACCAACTCTGACGAG
The DNA here is from genome assembly GCF_964198595.1 of Lampetra fluviatilis. Taxonomy (NCBI): domain Eukaryota; kingdom Metazoa; phylum Chordata; class Hyperoartia; order Petromyzontiformes; family Petromyzontidae; genus Lampetra; species Lampetra fluviatilis. The sequence continues at coordinate 1,612,017 of NC_136338.1, read as the reverse complement.
ATCAAAACCAAGTTTTATAATTGCCTGGAAGTCATTATTGCTGCCACAGCCAGCTCTAACAAACTCCTGATACTTGGTGACTTCAATGCCAGAGTTGGAAGTGACCATCAATCATGGAATGGAGTTATAGGTGCACATGGCATTGGAAAATGTAACAGCAACGGCCTTCTGCTGCTGAAAACATGCTCTGAATTTGACCTAATCACCAACACGATATTCCAACTACTAAAGCGCAAGAAAACTTCATGGATGCATCCTCGTTCACACCACTGGCACTTGATTGACTACGTCATCATGAGGAGGAGCGACCGGCACGATGTCAGGGTGACCAAGCAATGTGTGGTGCTGAATGTTGGACTGACCATTGTCTCATCATCTCCAAACTTAACATCCGGATTAAGCCTACCAGACGCCCACAAGGAAAAAGACGTGTAAGGCGTCTTAACATCACTCGCCTTCAACAGGAACACACCAGACTGGCCTTTGTTGAGGCTCTATACCATCACCTGGAGTCTCTAAGCTTCGAGCATACAGACGCTGAGGCAGACTGGACTGCTCTCAAGACCGTGTTGCATTCTACAGCCCTTGAATCACTTGGTGTGCCCATACGTACACATCAAGATTGGTTTGATGAGAACGATGCAGAAGTCCAAGCACTCCTTGACGAAAAACATCACCTGCATTAAGCCTATCTGAATGACAGCAGCTCAACTTAAAGAAAACTGCCTTCCTCAACATTCGCAGGGTTGTCCAACGGAGACTCAGAGTCATGCAAGACACCTGGCTGTGCACAAAAGCTGAGGAGATTTAGTCCTACGCTGACAGTAACAACACCAAAGTGCCTCTATGGTGCCCTCAAGCAGGTCTATGGTCGTCTACAACACTCAGGAACTTCACCTCTCCTGAATGCAGATGGAACAACACTCCTCACACAGAAGGACAAAATACTTGCAAAGTGGGCTGAACACTTCAGCGCAGTCCTCAACCAGCCATCATGCATAAATGAGGAGGCAATTGCGAGACTGCCCTAAGTTGAAATAAACCAGTCCCTTGCTGTTCTACCATCCACTGAGGAAACCAGCAAAGCCATAAGCCTCCTCTCATCAGGCAAAGCTCCAGGGTCCGATGCCATTCCAGTGGAAATCTACAAGGCTGGAGGGCATCGCTTAGTCGAGAAACTGACCGACCTCTTCTAGTGGAAATTAGAAGTCGTTCCCCAGGAGTTCAAGGATGCCTCTATAATCCATCTCTATAAGATGAAAGGCAATCGGCAGGCCTGCGACAACCATAGAGGCATCTCCATACTATCAATCGCTGGCAAAATCTTCGCAAGAATCCTTCTGAACCGCCTAATTGTCCACCTAGACCACGGTCTGCTACCTGAGAGTCAGTGTGGTTTCAGAAAAGGCCGCGGAACCACTGACATGGTATTTACTGCCCGGCAGTTACAGGAGAAATGCCAAGAACAAAATGCTGATCTAGATATGGCTTTCGTTGATCTAACAAAAGCATTCGACACAGTCAGCCGGGAGGGCCTATGGAAGATCATGACCAAGTATGGGTGTCCAGACAAGTTCATTGGAATCGTGCGCAAACTCCATGATGGCATGATGGCTAGCGTCAGAGACCAACAAGAACTCTCTGATCCGTTCCTAATCACAAACGGGGTGAAGCAAGCCTGCGTTTTAGCGCCAACGCTCTTCAGCATGGTGTTTTCTTCCATGCTGCAAGACTCATTCCAGAACCACAACACTGGGATTAGCTTCATCTACCGTTTTGATGGTGGGCTATTCAATCTGCGTAGGATGCAAGCCAAAACTAGTCTCTGTGGAAATTAGATGCCTTTCAGACGTCTACCCTGCGTCCTTCCCTGTGGAAGAGATGTGGATGACACTTTCGTCATTTGGCCACATGGCCTCCCAGCATTGAACCATTTCCTGGACCACATCAATACCAGACACCCATCCATCAGATTCACCATGGAAGTGGAGAAAGATGGCAAACTACCATTCTTTGATGTGCTGTTTGAGAGGAGACCTGATGGATCTTTGGGACATTCTGTCTACAGGAAGGCCACCCACACAGATTCCTACTTGAAACCTGATTCCCACCACTTACGACCACCACGCACCACTGGCAACGCAATTTCGCCAAAGAATTAGTTTAGTGTTTCCGTGTGCATTTTTAACGTATGCACTTTTTAATGCCATTCAACATAAGTAATTTTGGGGGCTTATATTTCAATTTTATTTGTGATCGATCAGATGATACATTTCTTAAAATAGCTTTGGAACCACTAGATTATAAAATTACATTTTATCTAACCATGTGGCACAAAGGTGGCTGCTGGTGCTATTTTACCAGATAAAGATATCACTTGCAAAAGTGCCGAGTGTTGGAACAGCACATAGGGCACCGCACTGTGGTTTACCACATGCCTTGCTCGTGGTGATCTTGTGCTCTTTCATGGAGTGGCTTCTCGAGGTTTTATTGTACAGGCTGTGTTTAAATGCAAGCTAAATAGGTTTGAGGGGCGAAGCCCCCATTATCTCTCACCACCTGCCACTTGTGGGTTTATCATTCTAATCATTGTGCCACCGTCTTTGCCGACTCAGCACTTGCGAGCAGGGTCAGTGGAATTGCGACAGCCGCCCCTGCTATGGGACGTGCAAGATCCTGGGCGGCTCCTATTTCTCGACCTTCGACAGCAAGACGTACAGATTCCACGGGGACTGCTTCTACACCCTCACAACGGTACCGAAACTGCATTTGTAATGCATTGGCGCATGTGGCAGCGTGAGCTTGAGATGTAACGAATTTCACCCTCTTCTCCACGATCTAATGAATAATTTTGAGCCAGTGTCACAACTCTATATGCAAATCCAATATCCCATATTCCATTGAGGTCATTGTATATTACCTGCTGTGACATGGCTCAGAAACATGATAATTGATGAAGAAAATAGACTAAAGCTAAAAACTACACAAAGATGCATGGAGAGGGTGCATTTATGGAATTACATTTAGAGATAGAAATATTAACCACGAGGGTTAGAGAACGTACACAAGTTAGAGACATAATGTTGACTGAAGAAAGGTAAGTGGGCAGGATACGTCACTAGAATGGAACGATGGCTAGTGTGGTCAAGACAAACAAAGGGCATCAATTATTTGGTGATGATGCATTGGAAGTGGTGCAAAAGCACAATTAACAAAATACAACTCAACACTGTGGCATAAAAACAAAAGGAGAGGTGCTATGAAGAACGGGCATTGCCAGGAATGTGACTTTTTCTACAAAGGAGAGAGCACTCCCAACAGGATATCAACTGCGGAGAGATGGATCAATACAATCTGCTCGTGTTCAGCAGTTAGATGGATTATTGCAATGTAGCAATATTAGGGATGGCGACAGCTTGGGTAGGTCTTCATGGTTCCACATTGGTGCATATGCATAGACATGTTCATTACATTCCCATGAGTATATGCAATGTTGTATAATTGTAATGTATTTTTTTCTAAAGATAGTTATTGAGAAAGAAAATAGGAGGCATAACATAATGGACATTCGTCATATATGTACAGCTTTTTCTGCTCTGTGACCTCAATATTTTTAGGACTGCACTGGCAACAAGTTCTCCGTACTGGGAGAGTTAACCAAGTGCGAGGGGCGAGATTCTAAGACGTGTCTCAATAGTGTTATCCTCTACATCGATGGCATAAGAACGGTGAGTGTGTGTGGGCATGTACACCCAGATGCGCGTGATTGAGTGTGTGTGCGTTTGCATGCATTCTAAGAGTACAAGCTGCCTTAATCCAAGGGGAGGGCATGAGCACAGAGAGACAGTTTGAGGCATAGATATATTGAGCTAATGAGCAAATCTCTGGTCTCACTGAAGAACAATGACTGCACACACATAAATATCAAGTGAAACTTGTGTTTTCAATTTGAACAAACACTTTTCAGAGCATGTAAAAATGATGCTCATAGTCTGGATGAAGAGGCTTTTAAAGGGTGTTCAAACGTAGTTGTAATCTTCCATGGCTGTTCTCTGACACAAACAATATAACTCAAAAGAAAAATAAAGACCCAAAAAGTGAAATAAAGAAATCACTGGGTTGAACTTAGTATATTTCTAATCAGTTTTAAAAGCAACGAATACGTAATAAAATACTGTTGATTGATTACTATATTGTTAGTGACAACCCTGATATAACCATATTGCTTTTCAATAACTACAAGCGATTATTATTGTTTCAGGTTGTGTTCAAGGCATCAGGGGATGTGCTCGTGCATGAGAATAAGGTGCCTCTTCCATTTGTGTCGGGTAAGCCTTGTGATTGACAGTTTTTGCAATCCATTTTACACCTGCCCTCTTAAATCAACCATTTTCAAGCCACAGAACTCAACACATTACAGATATTAAAAACAATTATATAAAAGTGTTTGGACAAATATAAGTCGCTGCTTTGTGAATGTATAGAAATGATGACATATTAAGTCTGTCTGCAATTACACAAATAAACTATTCCATGATGGTTAATCTACAATCATTGTTTAGATCATTTACTCAGGCAGCATGAATTTGTCTTTAAATATGTGTTAAATGCCTAAGCTTCATAACTAAACACTGATTCAGACTTCTGATCATCACTGCTTGTTTTGCAGATGGTCCAGCTTATGATGTGAAAGTTTGTGTGCATTTGATGACAGCTTGGCATGCACTGTTGGTCTCATGTCTATTTCTTTCAGCATCCGTGACCGTCGTGCAAGAGTCGTCCTTCTACCTCCGTGCGGAAACCAACTTTGGCTTGCGCCTGCGAGTTCAGCTAAAGCCCCTGATGCAGCTGTACATTACCGCGGCCACCGCGTATCACAACAAAACGTGTGGTATGTATGTCTCAAGCTCTGTTCTTCCGTATGCTGCATTGATGTTTTCTTCAGTAAAAAAAAAACATGTTATCAGTATTTCGGGGATTTTTTTGATATTATACGTGTGTCGAGTTTTAATGTCAAAATACTTTTTAGCGCCACTCTATAAATAATGATGACAACATTGTTTGTGATGATTGCTCATTCATCACATGATGGCCACGTGCTGCCCTTGGCTGCCCTCCTTTGTGCCACCCCAACTCTGATTGGTTGTCGGTTCACTTATTGTTCCAACACGTTCAACCTAGCGAATTAAGCTGTGCACTAACATTACAATTCCGTGACATCACTAAAGTGAGGCCTAAGTAGCTGTTTCATCCCGTTACATTGAGTTGAGTGATCCAGTGTGAACCCACCTTAACCGTTGGACAAATGTAAGTTCACATCCCGGGTCAGGGTTTAATCAGCTCAACATTATCCATATGGGGATGATGAAACTAACAGCAGCACTGCACGGGAATGCAACTGTTGTCATATGAATGGAATGGCCCATGTCATAGAAATGTGGAATTATTAACCACAGGGTCAGGGCCAACAACAGAGATGAGTATGGCCCTGAGTTCATGAAAATGGTTCCATCACAGTTGGTACCCGCATTTGAGCTTAAGATTTTGCAGTGTTGGCTTCTTGCTCCGACACACGATCATTATGAAACCACCCAAACCACCTCTTAAATGACATCTTGGGACAATTTAACAGGGCTGTGCGGAAATTTCAACGAAGTAACCGGTGACGACTTCACGCATTCCGGCATCGTGGACGCGACAGCGGCGACCTTCTGTAACGTGTGGAAGGCTCAGGCGACGTGCCCGGACCGCGAAGAGGTCACCATGGACCCGTGCTCGGTGTACATCACCAACAGTGAGACGCTTCATGGCGACACAGCTCACAGCACATGTGTGACCAACCAATGCCACGCTGTCATATTCACTTTATTGCTGGATGAGGGCCTCCTCACGCTGTTTATATCATTGTGGGAGGGATTTGACTATTTTTGACCACACTGGTTAGTGGAAGTTGGAGGGATATAGATAGATATTATGACAATGTATTTTGCTGTACTGCCCTCTGCTGCCCACTGCATAGCCCCACAGCTTATTGCACGTTTTATGCATCGTGGTTGTCTATCCAAGCACTACCCAGACTAAACTCTGATCAACTTTCGAGATCTGTCGAAATCAAGTGCATTCTTGGTGATTTGATCATTGGCTGTTCGCAAAATAAGAATGGATTTCAACATGGAGCTCTCATAGAAAGGAGTCCATCACCCATCAAAGAAAAAAGCGTATTGAATGTGACGCAGAATTATTTCGAACATTACTTCAATTCCTTTTATTCACATATGCATGCAAATGAAACAAATGTAGAAGTGTTCCCATAACTGTAAACATGAAAATTATTGGAATTTTTTTTATGGTTTTTCCATATAGTTGAGTTCATTAACCTGCTGCATTTAAGAACCTGGCATATGGACGGCTGACTGAAACCTTGATTTGAACTCAGGAACTCAGTGGCGCTGATTCAGTACTCTGACGGTAATGGCCCTCTCCCTAAACCACCTGGTTCCCTCACACACTTAGCAATTTTTAGAGGGCAGCGCATATCCTTGCACTTGCCATCTCCTGACCACCTTGCAACTGAGCAAGTGTTTGAACTTCAATATGTGATTTTACCAGCCCTTGCCTCCATAGCTATGGATTGCACATGTGGACCACCATGCCCAGCTAACGTTTCGGGCAGTGGCCCGACAGCTCAAAGGCTTGTGTGTGTCTTATCTGTGTATTTCTTATCTTTCAGATGAATACGCCAAAACACATTGTGGCCTTCTGATGGATAATGACGGTCCATTTTCTACCTGCCACAGTGTGGTTTCTGCAGATGAATATTACATGGTACGTTACCCTTTGCGTGATGATTAACAATATATTTACAGGCAGTCCCCAGGTTACGGAAGGGTTAGGTTTCTGAGAAATATCCGTAACCGGAATTTTTCATATGTCGGAAACTGAACAATTTTCCCCAAAAATCAAGATAAAATCCCATAGCTGGAAATAATTGTGCCTCCCCTACCATTTTCTCTCAGTACCGTATCTCGCTGTCGTCCGTTTTCTATCGCTCCCTGTATCCTATCGCTGTACATACACTCTGCACTTCCTATGATTCTTTCATTGCATCGAATATCTACCCTACCACTACCCATTATTAAACTAATGGAACATATACTGTATCCAATTGTTGATTTTAATATTAATTGTTAACAGAAAGCAACACTTCCGAATGTTTACCGTGCATTCGGCTAGGTCTGGACTTCACATACACACACACATACACGCACACAAAGGTGGAGTAGGCTCTCTACACACGCACACATACACACACAAACACACACAGATACACAGTACATACTCTATTTTTTTTACACGCTTTTTGGGAGCATTTCCGTAAAGTTTAATTTCCGTAAGTCAGATTTTCCGTAACCCGGGGACTGCCTGTATTTTCGTCTTTTTACTCAATGATATCCTGATTGTATGAGCAGTGTCATGTCGTAAGATGAATAATCCATTTGGAATTCTCACATAGCTGTGACTCGTTCAGTGTTAGAAAACGGTTCGTGGAATTAGACATCACAGAAGTACCTCTGAGATCCCTTCAAGTGACCTCTGGTCCACAAAGTAGGAGCATCACTTTTCCACTTGCCCCAACCAAACTCCAGCAAACAGAGCGCACTGTTTCCTATGGGGTTTATCATGCATGTATGTACGTACGTATGATGAACTTATTTCGCACATTACGTAGCCAACTGTGCTAGATCAGGGCCTCACCATGCCGTATGGGTCATGGGGGTTATTTAGACATATGTCACCACATGGGTCAGTGTGGGTTGGTGAAAGCAGAGAGTATGGACAGGAAAGCATAGAAGTACAGTACAATGGGTTTTCATGCAAAGTCTTCTGCTGTTCACCGCGTAGCCCCAGATCCAGTGTGAAAACCTGTTTGTGCATGCCAGTCACCTATTAAAGTACTATTCAGGCTCAAACCTGCTTAGCTTTTTAGATATTAGGTAGATATTAACACTACTGGTATCAGCCACTGGTAAGTCCCCTCATTTCCATGTCCTCCTGTACCACATACACCCAATTGGCTCCTTCTTTCCAGCCAAGTCAAAAGCGGATCTCTTACTTTCCACAATGTGGGTTTATTGTCTGGAGAAGAATGATGGGCTACTGCTCGTGATGGCCACATACTTGACACCCTCTCATTAGATTAAAATGGTACTTATGATGAGATCAAATATCCATATTTTTGTACGTCCATTTGTCTATCTATCTAATTGACTGTCCATTTATCTGTTTTTGTTTGTCTCACCGTCTGTGTATCCATTTGTGTATCTGTCCATTTCTTCATCTGTCTGTCTTGATCTGACTATTCAATCATCTATCCTTCTGTCCCTCCTTCTCTCTTTGCCCATTCGTCCATTTATAATTCCGTCTGTCCATCCATCCATCTCTCTATCTCAACACCCGTTTGTCCATCTGTCTGTCTGCCTGCACACCACCCCCCACCACCTGTGCAGCGCTGCAAGTACGATACGTGCAGCTGCTCGTATCCGGAGCCGTGCCTGTGCGCTGCACTCTCGGCATACGCGTACGCGTGCGCCGCTCATGGCGTCGTCCTCGTCGGCTGGAGGAGCGACATCTGCAGTAAGCACAGCCGCACGGGTGACGCCAGGGCAGTGAGTTCAGAGATGGGCGAAATGTAAATGACATTTAATTTAAATATGTAATGTAATTACATTTTTAGTTTGTCATTGGGTACCTAAATTACACAGCTCATAACGTTTGTCAATTTATATGTAAGTTATACAAGAACCAGTTATTGGTAATTTATATCTAAATTATATTTCCTCGAGTAATTTGTAATTTGAATGTATTTTTCCGATCACCAAGTTAATCATAGTGAAGTATTGGAAAATGACGGCAGGAAACTCCTTGACGGGAACACACTTCTTTTATTAAATCTTGACTTGTAACAATACAACGCGTGGCCTCTCTTCTTCACAATGCGCTTCTCTTGACTGGATTCTGTGCTGCCGGCTCTCTGTGCCTCGTGTAGACTCCGCGCCTCGGCTACACTCCTCTCTCGCCTCGTGTAGACTCTGCGCCTCTGCTACACTCTCCACTCGCCTCGTGTAGACTTTGCATCTCTCTCTCTGGCTACACCGTATGCATACTCGGCTCGTGTAGACCTTCCTCTCTCTCTGGCTACACCGTATGCATACTCGGCTCGTGTAGACCGTTCTCTCTCGCTGGCTACACACTATACATTACTCAGCTCGTGTAGACCGTTCTCTCTCGCTGGCTACACACTATACATTACTCAGCTCGTGTAGACCGTTCTCTCTCGCTGGCTACACACTATACATTACTCAGCTCGTGTAGACCGTTCTCTCTCGCTGGCTACACACTTATACCTTACTCTCCTCTACTCTCCATTACTCTCCATTACTCTCCTCTCCGGGCTCTATCTCTGCACCTTCGTCTTCATTCTTAGATGGTTCCACTTCTGCCCCTGCTCCTCTGTGCATCACCTTATATACCCCTTCTTCCCGGGAGACGGAGCGGATGCGGACCTCAACGTCGGCACCGCTCCTCAGTTACCCAATCCCCACGCGCTATCCCTACGATCCGGTTCCGCTCAGCGCGTGTTTCCACTCCCCGACCAATCACACCGCGCTGCTACCCGATCACTCCCTCTGGGCGCGTCACCGGCACACAGCCAATCAGCAGCACTACCCCCACCCGCGCACTGACGCCTGCTCCTCCCCGTCAGCGCGCGTCACCACACACACACCCGTACATACGCGCTGGCACACGACATATACACCCAGCGCGTATCACCGCTACATCACCCCCTCCCACATAGCTCGCAGCCGGCCCGGCTGCTAACAACAACCAACCGCGACGATAAAACGACAACCAACAAAAAAAAACCCCGTAACCCCCCGAGTGTGCCCCGTAACATAACACAACAACAACAACAACAAGAATAACTATGTACAGATTGACAATGAACCCGAAAAGTCAACAATAACACGATACGAGCAAATTCGAAACGAACGCGCCCCACGTCCCTGCGACTACACGCAGTGACGAGGCGCTCCAACTGCCCCGACTCCTCACGAGGCAGGTCATGCAAAGTAGCACGACCTGGCGCGAGTCCGTCTGGCTGGTCCATCGTATGGGGCGGGACACTGACGACCGTCCGGCGGTTCCGGCTGCTCCAGACGGCGCGGAACGGGCCTGAAAGGGCCGGCCCCGCCGCGGAGATCCGGCCGCCGGTGATCGGCAGCTGTCAGTTCCGAGACACCTGGGAGCAGATCAGGCGAAAATACGTGTGGATCAGGCAGAGACATTTCCCCCTCTGGGTCGCCGGTCACGTCACACGCCCGGCCATCACGACACAAGGGGAGGCCATATGGAGGCGAGAACGGTTTCAGTCGGGAGGGGTGAACGTACCACCGGCGCTTTCCCCACTTTATCTGAACGCACTGGGGCCGTGCAACGCGCACGACCTCCACGGGTCCCCTCCACGGTCTCAACAATTTAGGCGACGTAGCCAAGGGTGCCTGAGGGCAATGCAGCCAGGCCCTGTCACCTGGTTTCCATTCGTGCATGGACACCTTCCGTGCCCGCAACCGTTCATTAGCAATTTGGCGAGCCCGCGAATTAAGCCGCGCGGCCTCCCTCGCCTCTGTCAGCTTGTGAATATTAAACTTAATATGTTCTGCCAAATTAGAATTAGTTCGTGGAGCGGACAGGCCAAGTTGCGTTTCTATTGGCGGGTCAGCTTCCCGACCGTACATCAAATAGAATGGGGAAAACCCCGTAGCTGCATGGGGGGCCATTCTATACGCGGCAAGGACTCCCGGGACCTGCAGGTCCCAATCTACATGTGCCTCGCACACCTGCTGGCACAGCATGGAAGTCAAGGTTTTGTGGAGTCTCTCCACCATCCCGTCAGTCTGCGGGTGGTACGGGGAGGTACGCACCTTCTTGGTACCCAACAGATCGCACACCTCTTGCAACAATTTACTCGAAAAATTTTTACCTTGGTCGGTCAGCAGGCGTTCGGGAGCCCCCTTGTCCAGGACATAGCCCTGGACGAAGGCATCCGTCACAGCCGCTGCCGACTGGTTAGCGAGAGGCCACGCCATAGGCCATCGGGTAAAGTATTCGACCCCCACTAACAAATATTTATTCCCTCTCGGCGTGACTGGGAAGGGCCCCAAAATATCGAGTGCAACGAGCTCGTTGGTACGCGAGACCTGAATAGATTGCAGCGGTGGATTAGCTGCCACGGCCGGTGGTTTACGCCTGGCGCACTCAACGCACCCCTTCAGAATATGCACCACATCACTTCCCATTCCCGGCCAGTAATAGTCACGCTGAAGCAGGGCAAGCGTCTTGTTAACTCCCAAGTGCAAGAGGCGTTCGTGTGCCGCCAAGACAACCCTCCCCCTCACAGCGGAAGGCACCACGAGTGCGTTCCGCCGGGACAAACTGTCCCATTTCAATAACACGCCCCGCTCAAGTACATAGGAGCCGGTACGCTCCTGGTCCCCCTCGGGACCCCCAACCTTGCGGCGCAATGCTAGCAGCGAGCTGTCCGCCATCTGGAGGCGGCCCCATTCGCTGAGCGACAGCGAGAGCAGCGAGTCCCGACCCTGAGATGCAGTGGAATCATCCCCGATCGGTGCGCCCGCTGTCGCAGCCAGTGCCCCCATCTCCCCCGCAAGCGTCGGTTTACAGCGCGCCGATCCCGACAAACACGCGCATTCATCACAAGGCAACAACCGCGACAAGCAATCGGCATTCGTGTGTCGCAACCCCTTACGGTACGTAGTCGTAAACTGATAGTCCTGGAGGACTTCCAACCAACGCGACAACTGGCCCGAGGGCTGGGCGACCCTCAATGAATACTGTAGCGCCGCGTGGTCCGTTCGGACTGTAAAGTGACGACCATAAAGATATGGCCTAAACTGCTGCACAAAAAAAACAATGGCAAGCAGCTCGCGACGGGTGACACAGTAGCGCTGCTCCGCCGGAGACAACACCCTACTACCGTAGGCGACAACTCTTTCGACACCCCCAACGACTTGGGATAGCACCCCCCCAATGCCCGTGTTGCTAGCATCCGTGTCCAGCAAAAAGGGACTGGCAAAATCGGGATAACACAAGGGTGGGGCACCCACCAAGGCGTCCCGGAGGGAGCGAAACGCGGCCTCCTCCTCCGGTCCCCATTTGAACTTCACTCCCTTCGCCGTTAGAGCGTGCAAGGGTTTTGCAATAGTGGCGAAGTGCTCAACGAACCGCCGATAATAAGAAGCAAACCCGATGAAACTACGCACGTCGGAAACGGACGTAGGTGTCGGCCACGAACCGACACAATCCGTCTTCGCGGGATCGGTGGAGATCCCCGAAGAATCGACAATGTGACCCAAGTATCTAACGGACCTACGAAGGAGGTGACATTTGGCCGGTTTAAATTTCAACTTAGCCGATCGCATTCGCAAGAACACCCCTCTCAATCGCCGGAGGTGTTCCTCAAACGTTTTACTGAAAACAATGACATCGTCCATATAAATCAAGCATGTATCCCACTGCAAGCCCGACAAAACCAGCTCCATAAGTCGCTGAAACGTCGCTGGAGAGGAGTGAAGTCCCATGGGTAACCGGTTAAACTGGAACAGCCCCCCTGGAGTCCGAAATGCTGTCTTAGGTTTCGACTCTTCGTCGAGCGGCAACTGCCAAAACCCCGATAACAAATCAAGAGTCGAAAAATATCGCGCACCAGACAATGCATCGAGGGACTCATCCATCCTGGGGAGCGGATACGCGTCAGCCACAGAGATCTTATTCAGGCGACGGAAATCAACGCAGAATCGCAGGGACCCGTCCTGCTTCTTAACCAGCACAATAGGCGCTCCCCACGGGCTAGAGGAGGGCGAAATAATATCGGCTTCTAGCATATCGTTAACAGCCGACTGAACATGTTCCTTCTCCACGGGACTCAGTCGGAAGGGATTTAGCCTGACCGGCGCCGCATCGCCCGTTTCAATGTGATGGTGCAACAAATCCGTGCACCCAATGTCATACTTATGTTTACTGAATACATCAGAGAATTCAATGAGCAACTCGCGCAGCGCACCCAACTGCGCCGCCGACAAATCGTCCGAGGCGGCACATAACGAATGGACCCACTCAAGGTCTTCCCTTGGCTCAACGTTCCGCGCGGGGCTCGAGCCCACCTGCGCAACCAACCCATCATCCCCAGGGACCTGCGCCGCGTGAGCCAGCACGGTGCCCTGCGGAATGACAGCTGGTCGCGACCCCGCGTTCAAAACCATCACAAACGGATCCCTGTCAGCCCGCACCAAAGTGTGAGCCACCGATAAATCAAGACCCCCGACAGCCTTGTTAGAAGGACCCAAAAGCATACTCTGTCCCGAAGCCTCCCTCACCCATGGTTTCCGCAACCGGAGGGGAATCAACATCTGTGAACCCGGGGGCACTTGCACTGTCTGCGTCGCCACCGCTTGTATCGTAGCGCACGCCGTCCGAATGTCAGTAGGGCCCGTCAAAAATGAAATCCGGCGACCCGATGGCAGTTCAATGCATCGTTGATCGATAAGAATTTTAATGGGCATTTTAGCCAAAAAGTCAGTGCCCAAAAGACACGGAACTGCCAAAGAAGACGAAACGAAAACGGGTCCCGACAATTTGATATCTCCAATGCAAATGGACGCCCTAACCTGACCGATAATGCCCAACGATCCCCCATTAGCGGCGTAAAATGGCACATCCACTGGAAGCAGCGGACGACATTGGACCGGAAGAATATTATAAATGAGGTCCGATATAATAGTTGCCGATGCCCCCGTGTCCACTAACACCCTAATCTCAACCCCATCAATAGATCCCGTAACAACGGACGAACCCGCCGAAGCAGCCACAATTCTATGCCCCAATTCCGCCCATTCAATGTCTCCCTGGTCCCGGCCGAACCCCCCTCGCCGAACCGAATCCCCGAACCTTAACCGGCCCTCCTCCGCCGCAACGCGGCGTCCCATGTGTGCCGAATAAACAGGCCGAGCGTGTGAGGTGCCGCGACTTGCCGGGGATTGTAGAGATGACTTGGGCTCTCGGTCGTCGTCCAGCCGAGCTCCCATGGCGCGCTGCCGCGGAGCGCGGCACCCGGACGCCACGTGGCCCCGGAGGCCGCAGTTATAGCACGTGACGAGGGTCGGAGTAGATCTTGGTTGCTCCGACTTTCGGCCCGATCGCAGAGGCGACCGGGCCCCCGGCCTCCAGTCCCCTGGTCGTCCCGTGGCGAACGCCTCCTCTCGTGGGCTGACGACTTGGGGTTCGGCGACCACCAAACCCGGGGCTGCGACGACAGCAGCGTTGCAACCAACGCCTTGCTTCCGTTGTAGGGCCTCGTGCGCTTGAATACTCGTGGCGACTCTCAAAGAAGAAATATCAATCTCGTCAGCTGTGTTGATAGGGACCCCCAGGTCCTGCGCCAACTTGAGCAGCTGCTCCAAAACCATCGCGTCTTGGCCCTCCTCGTCCATCCGAGGGAACGCAGCATCAGCAAGAGCCAGCAACGCCGTGCGATAGGCCAGCGCGGTCTCCGTGGCCGCTTTCCGTCTTGCGTACAACTGATGGCGGCACGTAGAGGGAGGCCCGTAGACCCTGGCCAACAAACCCAGCGCATCCTTCAGCGTGGAGCGGTCCGACTTCCGTGCAGCCCTGAAGGCCGCGAGCGCATCGTCGTCCAGCATGGCGGGCAATGCCCGCAGCGCCGTAGCATCGGACCACGCTGACATCTCTTGATGCGCCAAAAACCTTCGCTGAAATTGGCCCCAGTCTCCGCCTTCCGCCTTGAAGGCTGACAACGTGGGCAGGCGCTGCTGAAAAATGAAGTCATCCGCCTCGTGGTTCCTCTCCGCCTGTCCGTCGGTGTCTAAGATGGCGGCTCCAGCAGCAGACGTAAGATGGCGGACCCCCTCGCGCGCTGATGACGTAGATGCGCGCGCTTGGGAACCCACCACCACGTGGCGCTCGCCGTTCCCGCCAAAAGTAGGCCCAGGCGCAATGGCGGGAATCCCCCATTCGTTTTGGCGGGAATCTGCGGGGCGACCTTGTAAAATGTCCCCCACCGTCCCCGCTCCTCCCGACGAGCTGATCTCCGCCAAGATGGACGCGGCGGCGAGCAGCAGCTCCGCCAGTCGGGAGTGCGCCTCACGAAGCCCGGCGTCTGTCCCCGGTCGCTCGGCCGGCGCCGTCGACGGACCCTGCAGCGTGGGCAAGTCCTCTTCCTCACCCCCCGCCACCAGCGGCCCCGAGTCGTCCAGGTCTTCCTCGCGGTCAATCCCGTGGGTCCTACGGGTCTTCCTCGTCTCCATACTTGGAAGCCCGTTTCACTTCTGACGCCAGATGAAGTATTGGAAAATGACGGCAGGAAACTCCTTGACGGGAACACACTTCTTTTATTAAATCTTGACTTGTAACAATACAACGCGTGGCCTCTCTTCTTCACAATGCGCTTCTCTTGACTCTGGATTCTGTGCTGCCGGCTCTCTGTGCCTCGTGTAGACTCCGCGCCTCGGCTACACTCCTCTCTCGCCTCGTGTAGACTCTGCGCCTCTGCTACACTCTCCACTCGCCTCGTGTAGACTTTGCATCTCTCTCTCTGGCTACACCGTATGCATACTCGGCTCGTGTAGACCTTCCTCTCTCTCTGGCTACACCGTATGCATACTCGGCTCGTGTAGACCGTTCTCTCTCGCTGGCTACACACTATACATTACTCAGCTCGTGTAGACCGTTCTCTCTCGCTGGCTACACACTATACATTACTCAGCTCGTGTAGACCGTTCTCTCTCGCTGGCTACACACTATACATTACTCAGCTCGTGTAGACCGTTCTCTCTCGCTGGCTACACACTTATACCTTACTCTCCTCTACTCTCCATTACTCTCCATTACTCTCCTCTCCGGGCTCTATCTCTGCACCTTCGTCTTCATTCTTAGATGGTTCCACTTCTGCCCCTGCTCCTCTGTGCATCACCTTATATACCCCTTCTTCCCGGGAGACGGAGCGGATGCGGACCTCAACGTCGGCACCGCTCCTCAGTTACCCAATCCCCACGCGCTATCCCTACGATCCGGTTCCGCTCAGCGCGTGTTTCCACTCCCCGACCAATCACACCGCGCTGCTACCCGATCACTCCCTCTGGGCGCGTCACCGGCACACAGCCAATCAGCAGCACTACCCCCACCCGCGCACTGACGCCTGCTCCTCCCCGTCAGCGCGCGTCACCACACACACACCCGTACATACGCGCTGGCACACGACATATACACCCAGCGCGTATCACCACTACAATAGTATCGAAATTGCATGCCAGATATTGTCAAGTGTGCCACTAAAGTGAGTTAGTGATATTAGTGATGGAATCACAGTGATCTCACTAGAGTGCTATGTTTCCATGTCTGATTCTGTAACTTTAAAGTCCTTTTTTCTCATAAATGAAAACTTGTGTCGGACGACCCAGAACACGTAACCAATGTATGTATCGACACCATAAGTACTATTAGGAGGGCTCTATCTTCCATACCGTCACCCAACTCAATATACACACCTACCTCAATTCACGCACCCTTCAATTCACAAACCTCCTTTGCTACTCACTCTCGCCTCACCTCTCTCTCTGTCATCACCGTGAACCGACCACAGGCCTCGACGCCGAGAACTGCCCAATCAGCCACGAGTTCAGCTACGCGGCGCCCGAGTGCGGCTCCGCGTCGTGCCGCGCATCCCGCGAAGTGTGTCGGGGGGTGCGCCCTCCGCCGTTCGAGCTGCCATCCCCTTCCCCCGTGGAGGGCTGCGTGTGCGGCGCGGGGCTGTACGACGACGAGCATGGCGTGTGTGTGCTCAAGAGCGATTGCCCCTGCTACTCGGAGATGAGCGGGGACGTGATTCGGGCAGGGGTGACCGTTGATCTGCACGACACGCAGTGGTATGAACCAGCATTGTGCCAGCGTGTGCATTCCACACTCGTGCTGGGCGACATTGGCCGCGGTCGTTTTTGACATCAACGTTGTCTTGCGCGATCTCGACCACTCTTATCCCAGAGCAGCGGTCTGGGTCTGGTTAATTTATTTGGCGTATTAAGTGCCTCACGGATGAAACGTTCGCTACTCCACACACACGCACTTTATTAGTTGCAAAGGAATAATTTGACTTTTTAGCCGAGTCAAGTGTCATGGGCATGTTACTAAATAAAATGGTTTATTTGAACACGACTTCAGACATGTCTTTCATGGTCGTGCTATATACACGACGCCTGTATCCACGCCATTTGGTCTATTTTGTCCGCCAGCACCAATTCACACCCCCCAGCAGAAGGAGTTAGTCATTGCTGGGTTTTTATTAAGAATTCAGGAGAAATGTCAGGTTATTTGCACAAAAGCTGTCGTGTATTTATATAGTGATAATGTTGATAAGGATGATTAATGTTATATTTGATAAGACCAAGGATGTCTACTCACGCAATGCATCTTTGCTTCATTGTTTGCCCCCTAGTCTGTGCACGGGTGGGGAACTTCACTGCTTTGGACTTTCCCCCATATCTGGTGAGCTACTCTTGTTGCTATTATTGTCCTTCTTAAGACACTGCAGAAACAACATTTATTTTATAGAGAGAGGCAGTCAACTGTAGGCAAAAGTTAAAAGTAAGATCTTGAGCCTGGACTTGAAGAGGGGTAGGAAGCAGCACTTTTGATGACATTCATGAGCACAGCATTATAACAAATATACAATATATAGAAAATGTATAGTACGCTGACATTTTGGGCACTTTCCACATTTGGATCTGTCCTGCCAATGGTAGTTAATTTCACAATAATCAATATTTCAATCAATATTTGTTCTTGGGTTTGGCCAAGCAGTTGATTTATGACAAGATTGTGGCTGTACCCAAAAACAAATATGGATCATTGTATTGACTACACAAAGCTATGTTTTGAGTTAACTTCATAATATGTCACGACCTTATTATCTGCAAATCTGGATATTTAAAGAACCTGTGTTGTGTGTTTGTGCGTGTGCGTTCAGGGAACACATGTGAAGACCCGATGACTTACCACAACTGCAGTGACGGATCGAGTGAAGGAAGTGCTGCCTGTCAAAGAACCTGTGCTAATCCACATTCAATATGCGTAAGTGTCTGTTGAAAGTGCAACCAACCCGACAGTCAAATAAAGGCCTCTTATAGCCATCAGTAGTAACAATACATCTGGAAGGAAATACGTAACAATGCTGTGGTGAAACATAGTACCGCACAAATTAAGCTTTAAGCTGGTGCTAGTTTACCCAGAACATGGCCTGGGTGTATAGCGACAATATATGAATAATTATTGAAGCAGAACTACTGACCTCAGGCTAAATACAGCAGAACTTTGTCTTACGATAGTTTAGGCCATCATGATACTCTTGGTTCGTAGTCCTTGATCACCATATCTATCAAGAGCAGTGGGACAGAGAAGGGCATTGTCCCAGAGAAGGGCATTGTCTCATGATAAAGGAAGTATGAGTCAAACCCCGCTACCAAAACTAGTCGGGAAAAGCGAGTGTAAATATAATAGCTGTTTTTGGGTTGCGTCTTCATTGAAACGGATGATCATCATGATGATAACAATGATCACGATGACAACAGTGCGTTGCGCTGGAGAAGGCTCGACCGACACCTGTGTGGCACCCTCCCGTGCGTGCAGTATAGCCCGGGCTGCGTGTCGGGCTGCGTGTGCCCCGGCGGGTTGCTTGTGGATCACAACGGCAACTGCGTGAGTGAGGAGCAATGCACCTGCGAGCACAATGGGCGGCACTACAACCCCGGAGACACCATTACCCAGCTGTGCAACAAATGGTGAGCGGTCCGCAGTCGCCCTTCTCCAATGTGCATCTTTGTGCTCCCCCCCCACCCCCACAGCAGCAATATCTTGGACTGGTAGTTGTGTGGGCAGTAGAAAGGGGGAAAACATTGGTCAAGGTCGATGTTACCTTGCACGACCTCGACGTTCAAACGATGCCGACCTTGACCACCCACTCGACCGACGCCAGGACCGCACTGTCACACAGCAGTGGTCGGCGTCGGTGTAGGTCATTAGTGTCACATCTCAATTATGGAGTAGTGAAACCGGCAATATATATTATAGAGAGCGGCAGTCACTCAGAGGAACATAATTGGTCTTGAGCCTGCATTTGTACAGGGGTGTGGAGCCGACAGCACGGACAGTTGAGGTACAAAGGTCCATAGTATGAGGGCACAGCAAAATTAGCAACAGGCCCGGGGTTAGGATTGATGATTTAGGGGTGAGGGGTATGTTATATTGTTATTGGTTAGGGTTTTAGGATTTGGGTTTAAGGTTTAGAGGTTATTGCTAGAGACCATTATGGTTAGAGACAGTAGTGCTTTAGACTGCGTTCCTTGCTCCCCATCTATGGCCGCAATCATCTTGGCCTAACACAAAAGGTGGTAGTGACCTCTCACCATGCTACGATCGCGTGTGGGTTGTCTCGTGCAGTACGTGCATGAACGCACGATGGAGCTGTACGTCCAAAGTCTGCCAGGGCCTGTGTTTCGTGTACGGAGAGGGCCACCACACGACCTTCGACGGGAAGCAGTATGTCTTCGACGGGTCCTGCCAGTACATCCTGAGCCAGGTGCGCTGTCAATATGCAAATTAATCCACTGCACCCTGCGTGCATCTGATGGTTGGGAAGTTTTTCCGTGGTGGGTCGTGAGGACTGGAGTTGAGAAACACTCACATAGAGGCTCATCACGGCCTCTTATTAATATACCACCTGTGTGTGTATTTCGTGCGTATATCTGCGTGGCTTCCTTTTTTCATCCATGGTATATTTGTTGCTTAACCCAACGCTCTGCAACCACTTTGTTGTTTTTCTTGCAGGATTCCTGTGGAAACAGCAGTGGCTCATTCCGAATCACCACTGAGAATGAGCCGTGTGGAACCACAGGCACCACCTGCTCCAAGAAAGTTCACTTTTTCGTCGGGGTAAGGGTAGAATTTAAAGAAAAAAAATTCTGTATTCAATATATTGTCATGATTTGGGGTCGCAATATGATTCAAAATTTTATTCCATTTTGGTGCATCTTAAAGGTGTCATCTTCAGGAATGTAACAAAGTCACTTTTGTTCTATAGCATTCATTCCATTAACCTTAAGGTAACAACAACTAAGTGGCTAATCTGCGTGTATGTATGTTTGGGGATCTAGATTGTTCCACCAACTTGAGTGAAGGAGCTGTCCTTTGAAAGCTCACGTGGTTTACGTGAATGAGGTCAAACTTACAAAAACAGCTTTACTTTTGATTCGATCATTTTATTTATCTGCGCCAGTAATGCATATCTGGCTTACTATTTACAATATCGCAATGCATGAAACAAGTTTGCAGCACTAATTCATAAGCCTTTGTGAAGGGGTGAGGGTCATGTGAGTTGATCCGTAGCATGGGCAGACCTCTAAGGTAGAGTGATACAACATGTGGTCTTTTGTTGAGAATTCTTCCCTTGCCAAAAAAAGCAGACAAATTATCTATATCCGAATAGCATGTGCTAATTGGTGGACATGCTATGCTCAAGTAAAATTGCATTTATTATGCCAATTATTACCCACATCTTTAAAGTATCATCAATTTACGTAAAAAATATTGGAACTGCCCGGGAGCTTAATATATAAATTTGTATGCCCAACAAAACTGATGGGGTCTGGTTGCTTAAAGGTCAGAGCACTGTGCTGGCACTGCTGAAATCCTGCTTTTGAAAATGGGCAGTCGCCTCTTATAAAACTGGGTTTTGAAGATTCACGAGTTGATGTTTTCTGCCCATTCAAGATATAACTGCACAAAATAACCTCATCACATAAAATTAGATGTTGCACTTCAATTGCCTACATTACAGATCTGAGAATTAAAAAAATATCAGTTTGATTGCCATGCAACAAACATTACTCCCAGTGACAGAGCAGGTGGGAATTTCTGCCCCCTGCCATGTGGAATAGAGCTCACCTGAATGGCTCTCAGAGGTAACTCTGCTATATTCTTCCTTCGGCTGTTCTTTGACATGGTGGGTCCTACCGGTCTTTAAAGTTCCAAATTAATTATTAATCTCATGGCACAAAGCGGCGATGGTCTAACTGGCCGTATAACCTCAGAAACTCAACCGCACTGCTCATGCTGTGTCCTCAAAGGCTGACGAGCTGGTGTTGACGGACGGAACCGTAAAGGGGAGTTTGCTGGATTTGCCGGGGTCGCCGTTCCACGTGCGCCGCATGGGCATCTACACTGTGGTGGAGACGTCGCTCGGGGTCACGGTCATCTGGGATGGTCACACGGCCGTGTCCGTCCACGTGGACCCACAGCTCAAGGTACAGGAGAGATCAGTC
Source organism: Lampetra fluviatilis (assembly GCF_964198595.1). Lineage (NCBI taxonomy): Eukaryota > Metazoa > Chordata > Hyperoartia > Petromyzontiformes > Petromyzontidae > Lampetra > Lampetra fluviatilis. Next base: position 1,590,553 of record NC_136338.1, on the reverse strand, counting down.
ACTTGGAATGGCTTTAGCCGGTAGTTGGGGAGTCACTGGCCACAGAGACGACCGTGTGTCACTCAGGGAGCTAACTCCACATCCCAGAAGTTGGGCCGGTACCACTAAGATCCTGGGTTCTGAGTGTCTCTTACTTAAAGTCAGACACATTAAGCAAATATCACGGAGGTTTTAAGCTGGACTTGAACAGGATCAGGGAGTTGACAGCACGGATGGCTGAAGAAAGGGAGTTCTAACCGCTAGGGCAGCATAGAAGAATGAGTGACTTCCCACTGAACGAAAGTTGGCTGGGAGTTTCGACAGAAAGACTAGGTTGCTGGAGCAGCATAGTGCATGGAGGGAAGTAAAGGAAAATGAGTAGAGCTTGGTAGGAGAGTGCATGGAGGGCAGTAAAGTGAGACGAGAGCCAAGAGACAGGCAGGGTTTAGTCCATGGAGGATCTTGAAGATCTGGGATTTGGAGCCAGTGGAGGGATCGGGAGGATTGGAGGTGAGCACTGTGTGAGCGTGACCCCTGTGAATTTCCCCACAGGGTCACGTGTGTGGCCTTTGCGGAGATTACGATGGCAAGGTGGCCAACGATTTTGTGACGCGCACGGGCTCGGTGGCAGCGAGCGCTCCCGAGTTCGCCGCTGGTTGGAAGGAGTCCGGCTCTGGGTGCCCTGACCTTTCGCGAGTGTCCGACCCGTGCACCATAAACCACCATCGTGAGAGCTGGGCACACAAGCAGTGCTCCGTACTCAAGGATGGGGTGTTCAAGCAGTGTCACAACATGGTACGTGTGTGTGTCTGCGTGTGCGCACACATTTGTGCACATGCGTTTGTGTGTGCATGTTCATTTACTTCTGCGTGCGTGTGTGCATTTGTGTGTGTGGTCACACGTTGGTGTGTGTGTGTTTGCCTTTGTGCATGCTCACATTCGTATTAATGTGTTATTGTGTGTGTTTATTTTCAGGTCGAGTACCTGCCCTACTACACTGCGTGCGTGCGCGACTCTTGCGGTTGTGACACTGGTGGTGACTGCCACTGCCTGTGCACGGCGCTAGCGTCATACGCACAAGCGTGCGGCTCGGCGGGTGTGTGCCTACGTTGGAGGACACCGGACCTGTGCCGTGAGTAGCCACCACACCCAGCGGCTATGACACAGAATAGTACAAATAGAGGTGTCCGGGTGGCTCTGCGGAGCTGATAGAAAGTCAGAGTTCAGAGTACCAATCCAATGCCAGGTTTCAGCCGACCAACTGTAGCTGAATCAGATTCCCACGTGTCGCCAGTTGGTGGTATCAGGATGTTCACTTAGAACTATGCAAAAACAACCATCACGTACATTTAAAAAAAATGCATTATTTAATTACGAGTTCACTACCTGATAAAGCTCAAAGCAGTTTTGAGCGAAATGAAATATGTTGATGTTACATTCAGTCATAAAAAGTCTTAAGCCACCGGGGAGGAGCATTATTATCAGAATTTTATCAATACATTGTTGGCACGTATGGAGAGGTGCATGCTTGGAATTAAACTGAGACAGAAAGAAGAACACATGGATTGGAGAACCAAACGCAAGTTAAGGACAATATTGACTGCCAAGAAATGTAAGTGGGCTTGGGCAGAACATGTTGCTGAAGGGATGATGACCAGTAGTTGAGAATAATGATGCAGTGGCAGCCAAAGGAAGGAATGTGACTGAGAGCACATCTACTGCGGAGATGGAGCGATACAATCAGCTCGTGTGCAAGAACTAGATTGATTTGAAGACCGTGACAGATGGCAACGGCGAGGGGAGGCCTTCTTCCAGCATTGGATAGTCGTAGCTTATGTTAAGGATTGAGAAACAACCTTCAAAATCACTGTTAGGCACGTCATTATAAGATTCTAATGCAGGGGGTTTTAACCATTTCTTGTAAATGGACCATGATGGGAAAAACGGACAAATGGGGGAAGGCACTGGAGTGTCTTTCCTACAAAATATATGTATACGATTGGCTTAGTCAGTACAACTATGCTGCCCATTTAAAGCAAAGCTTTCAAGAAAATTTATTGTGAAATGTCGAATACATTAAATGCACGGGGATGCATTATAAGGCGTGCCTGACTGCAACTATAGAGCATAAATTGGGCTTTCCCAGTTGCTCGCTCCTGGCACTTTCTCCTTCAGTCTATATGGTTAAATAGGGGTTCCTTGTATTTTTGTGCATCTGTATGTATCTGCAACTACAAATGTATTGCTCTGTTTACATATGTGAGTCCATGTTTCTACATTGGTATGTGTTTATATACACCTGTGTGCTGTCTGGTGTCTATTCATGTACATGTGTGAGTGTACTTGCACGTATTTACCTACATGTGTATGAAGGTGTATGTGAATGCATTGTCATACATATGTGTCTGTGCAGCGAGTGGTACTGCAGTGGTCAATGCACTGCATTACGATAATTGGAAACCCGAGTTAGATTCCGACTCATGGCCAATATCAGTGATGATTATCTGAACTGGTCATGAGCCTCCTTTAAATCGACTCGGTCTGAAATGATTACATGGTAAGGTGTGTAACATTGGCATTGGGGAGGCACAGGCGATCTGGTGTAGTCCTTATCACACCACCCTTGAGTACCATGTTGGCTTGCATAGGTATATGGGTATTTTTTTGTCTTTATACGTATATGTCTTCACGTGTATGTGTGTTCATTGACGTACGTTTGTGTTCATATGTAGGTGTGTTCATTCACTTACGTATTTGTGTGTTCTCATTTTTTGGTGTTTCTTCATTTATGTGTATGTGTTTAATCACTCGTGTGTTTGTCTGTACGTGTGCAATTTATCTTCCACAGCGCTTGGCTGTGACTTGTACAACAAGGATGAGGATCAGTGCGAGTGGCATTACCGGGAGTGTGGCCGGGGCTGCCAGCGCTCCTGCACCAACAGGAATGCCATCTGTACCGCTAACCTGCCCCCGCTGGAAGGTGAAGCCACTTCTTGGGTTCCCGTGAAACCACATTTATTGATCGCAGATGCCTCTCCTCATGTGGACGGTTTGGCATGTGCCATGATTTTAGATAAAACCCTTCAGTACTTCCGCGTCTCCACGAGCCACATAGCTCAAGCGTGAATTCGAGTTGCTGTCCCGGTGGCGCGTTTCTGGATTTTTTTTGGTCAATTCAAATTTGCCTCCAATTAGGGCTGCCACCCAAATATTCCGGGTGGGTCTTGCTTCACAGGCTAGCTTGCATTCCCTATGTTAGAATTCAGATAGAGAAGAAATACATAACCAAGTATGTTACATTAGCAGAAACATAGAATTTTGTTTTCAATTTAATAATTTATTTGTCATCAACGTGGTCTTGACCTTTGACTCGCAATTATATCTGGGAAAGTCTTACTCAGAAACATGTCTAGGAAAGACCTGCTCAGCTCACGTGGTAACTCAAGTAACTTAGAAAGTCATGGAAATTTTTTTTTTTTAAGTGAAACTTTAGTTATCTTTCATATTGTAGCCTGCACAGAAATAAAATAAAAAAAATCATTGAGTTGGCTGTCCCATGGAAATGCATATTCGCGTTCCTCTGACATTGTGAGCATAATTAATGTGGGGCAGAAAGGCGTTTTTTTATATGTCAGAAATATAGTAAATCTACTATTTAAAGATTATAAAATCCAAAAATCGGTGGAAATCAATTTTCAACCAACCCTCAGACCAGGCACTGCTCCAGAAATGCAGCCATTTAAACTGTGTTTTCACCATTGACTCGATATCAGAGAATCTTCTCTCTGGTCTGGTTCTTGATAAAATTAAGCCAATGTCTCCATCGTCAACCACACAGTAAATCGAATTTTGAATCGGGTTCTAATCATGCAGCATGTTAGCTCCCATGTGACCCTGTGATGACACCATATGTGTAAATATTTGATTTAAAAGTGCATTCTGGTTCCTGTAAGTTTTATCATCTGATTTGTGTCGTCTGTTTCATTTAGTGTGCTAACCGTAACACCACAGCAGCATTTATTTTTCATGAGAAATCCATAAAGTGTTCGAACGATCGAAACTCATTCACGCGATTAAATGTATCGTGAGCGATCTTAATAACCGATTCTAATGTGCACCGTGACCTCTGCAGGCTGCTACCCGACCTGCCCGAGTGATCGGCCGTTTCTGAACGAGAGTAGCATGACCTGCGTGGAGCAGTGCGACTGCGTCTCTAACGGAACCACCTACAAGGCTAACGACAGGATTCCAAACAATAACCCGTGCGAAATCTGGTGAGCCCGCAGTTCACGCACAGCGCTTGCAGCCGGGCCTTGTTCAGTGTGGTGGCGCACGCCTGTGTGATCCAACGCTTCGGAGACAAAACTTAGTGGATCACAGAGAGATTTGTGAAATTCCAAACCCGCTGGTCTGTGAGGTTGCCAAGAGATGGCGATACAGCTATTGGGTTCAACTGTTGTAAATGGTAGAGCAGATGAGCAGTGCCGGGGCCGATAAGCCAATTAACTGGTCAAAGGAATTTATTTTCATAATTTGGAACTCATTCACATGAACTGCATATCATAAACTTTCAAAAGGAATTGCATTCATTGATAAAAGGAGGCATTATCTTGACATACATAATACATGGAAAATGCATACATACAGATATGTACAAACTAGCGGGAAGTACCCGGCATTGCCGGGTTTTTAAAAATATTTCAAAACTACTCTTAAAAATCTTAACAGCAGAGCATACTGACTGTGGTGGTACCTGCTATGATTACAGCAGTGCATACCGACTGTGGTGGTACCTGCTATCACTACAGTAGTACATGCTGACTCTTTAGCAGTATTTATTGACTCTATAGCACAAAGTACTCACCTAACAGTGGCGTGGTGAGGCGTAGTCCCGTGCAGAGCCTCCGGCCTCGCCTAGATTGTCCAGCCGGCTGAGGTGGCACCTTGGCAGGCTGGGGCTGGGCTGCTACCCCCTGACTCCCCTCCCCAGCCACGATCTCCCCGGCCGCTCTGCAGTAATATCTACGGCATATAGCGGTAGCATCTAGCGACTGTATAGTAGTAATAACTGCACGCATCGGGGTGGCGGGGGACATCACACAGTGAAGAATTAACGTCAGCGTTTAGTGTATCTTTATAGCATTTTTAACGCGAAAGAAAATGTCCCCCTCACTCCCACTGAAGGCGTGCGACTTGGCATGGGCCGTCCCCCCCACCAAAGGCGCGTGAGTTGGTATGGTCGTGCGCGCGTCATAAATAAATAAATAAGCGCGAAAAAACGCACTCAATCGATAATTACACATTTTTAAAGTTGACGGATGTGAAAAAGGAATAGCGCTTGCTCACCGCGGGGCTTACGGCTTGGTACCTGGCTATTTTCTTTTTTCCGTAAACCCCACCGTTGGAGAGGCGAATCGTTCGCAAGCGCGCGAACAGACACAAACCCACAAACAAACCCACAAACAGACAATTTTTGACTTTTATTTTTTATAGATTGTGAACATTTTTGCTTCTGGGAGGAAATCAGATAATTATTTCAAAGATACATTTATACGACAGATCTTTTAACAATTTTTTATGAATCTGATATAACTGAAAATTAGGCCTAGATATGAAATATCTCATGATGCAAATATTTTTCTTTTGGATTGACCTGAAAACGTGACATCAAAGGAGAAAAAAGCACTTCCATATCATTGCTTTCGTAATTTTCCAGTAAAAAGTGTCGTAAAAATTAAATCTGAAATTGCGGCAAAAAATCCGACATTGAATTTTTTTTATCTGAAATTCATCCCTAAAACATACAAAATAAATAAGGCCTTCCCACGTAAAAAAAAGTATGTAATTTTTGCACATCCAATCAGCCGCACGGCCTTCTGGTAGTGCATCTTATCAGCAGCATTGGTTCAATGCAAACAAACTAGTCTGGTTTTGATATTCATTGTCTCATCGGCAGTCAGGCTTGCTTGAACCAATAAGAGTTTACTGCCCGATTTTATAGGAAAGGCCCCTTTCCACACTCACAACGAATACAGCTTAGATGATTATGATGTACTACTATTACTTTTTTTTATTTGACCAGGTAAGGCCCACTGAGCTACATAGCTCTTTTCCAGGAGCGTCCTGGCCACATATAGCTCAACTGAGTGGCTTTCATTATGTGGAAAATTATAGCAGCCAAATACTCTAAACACACGTTTCTGAATGTGGAGAAAAAAACTGGAGGACCGAGATAAAAATCCACGCGATCATAAGGGGAATATGCAAACTCCAAAGAAACAGGCGTCAGGGTTGGGATCTAACCCATGACCTGTGATCAATCAATATGTGATCAATCAAGCGGCATGTCACGGAGCATTTGACTTGATAACACATTTATATCCCTCAAAATGAGCCTGAGCGAGGTGGCAGAGTTGTGCTTGCATTTGTTCTCAGTCCCGTTTGTCGCATGTACGCTATTAACATGGGTCTGTGTTTGCCCATCAGTTCCTGTACAATCGACGGCATTTCCTGCACAATTATCCCAGGTAAGCACAACCGTACATTCCACCATAGAATGATCCCCAAGGTGGTAAATATACATGTACATTTTGGTTAGTAGGATGGTTAGTACTGTACTAGTGCCTGGTGGGATAGTTGGTTGGGGTTAGAGATAGGGCGAGCATTTGGTTGGCTCGTGTTCTCTGCCCCTAAACTACTTGTCTCTTTTCTTTATAACATATCACCTATAAAATTTTTGCTCGCTTTTTATTTGTTTGTTTTTTACAGTACCCTTTTTTACATTTCAAACGTTTCAACTTTCTTGTTAGACATTTGTTGAGATGTAGAGATGGAATTCAGATGACACCATGTGTTAATCCATGTGTTAAGTTCGAAAGTCAGCTGGAAGGCCTATTCATGATTTTTTTTTACGAATTGTAGCACGGAAGTTTAGCTCAGTTGTTGAATTTGCGCAGCCAGCCAGACTGTTGTGGATTCTGATTTTATTAGGCTTATCAAAGTTTATTTTAGGTCCATAAAGGTCAAAGTGAAGGTTCCAGACTTAGGGAGGGGCAAGGCCATTGATGGATTTAAATGCCAGGGCAAGGATCTTGTTGTCAACATGCTTGTGAATACAAAGCCGGTAAAGCGAGTCCAGGACTGGGGTGATGGGAGCACAATATTGGTTTGGTAAAGCACCCGGTCTATGGCATTTTAGACTATCTGTAGTTTATTGAGATATGCTGCAATAAATCTAGCCTTGATGTGACAAAAGCATGCACCAGCAGTAGCAGGGGTGAGGTATGGACAGGCAATCTTGTGGAGGTGGAGAAGGAAGCTCAGCACAGGTTCCAGAAGGATGCCAAGGTTGCGGATAATGGGGATGAGGATCCATCAAATGCTGACGAGAATCAAAAATAATAGCTCCTGTTTTTCTGACATTTAACTAAAGGAATTTCGAGCTCATCAAATAATATAAATTTGATAAACAGTCGAACAGCACTTCTATAGCTCTGAAATCAATGCTGGAGGCATAATGGTGAAGTTTGGTGTCATGAACCTACGTGTGAAAGTCGACCCCATGTTTGCGGATGATGTTGCTGCGGGGTATCATTTAAGTGCTCAAGAGTTTTTTTAGCATGATAAGTGAAGAAATTTGGTTCGAATAAAAACATGGTAGAGTATTTCAGATGTAATCAAGAAAAGTCTGTGACGGGGAGAACACTTGCAGGGTGGAATTGGGCAGGTTACCTAGACGAGTGTAGGAGTGATACCCATAGGTTGGCGACCAAGGGGAAGAGCTAAAGCCACATGATGGTGATCATGAGACTATTAGAGTGGTCCTCGAAGGTCATGTCCACTGTGTAACAATAATAATTTCTGAAACCAGGTGGTCAGACAATGTAAGAGCCATTCTGGGATTAGGGTGCAGCAGTACAACATCACTGGGCAAGATGAACTCTTGAGCTTCAAGTGTGAGAAGTTGAGAGTTGTGTTCTCTCACATACACATTAAGAATGGGGTTGCCTGTAAATGATGTGAAATGTTGCCCCTATGGTTAGCAGCATGAGTTTCAATGCAGTGTTTAAGAAAAGTGTTTCATCTAATAACGTGGTTGTTTTACTTTTGTTATATAGGGTGTCCACAAACCATGACCACTATTACTCCAAGAACCACAGAATCAACAACTACAACCTCATCCTCAACAGCTCCTCCAACAACTATCTTAACTACCAGGGAGTCAACAACTAGACCACCATCCACATCAGCTTCTGCACTCACCACTGAACCATCCACAACAGGAACTCCATCAACCACCTCAGTAACCACCGAATCAACAGCTACACCCCCACCCACAACAGCACCTCCATCAACCACCTCAATAATCACCGAATCAACAACTACACCCCCACCCACAACAGCATCTCCATCTACCACGCCAATAACCGAATCAACAACTACACCCCCACCCACAACAGCACCTCTATCTACCACCTCAATAACCACCGAATCAACAACTACACCCCCACCCACAACAGCACCTCCATCTACCACCTCAATAACCACCGAATCAACAACTACACCCCCACCCACAACAGCACCTCCATCTACCACCTCAATAACCATAGAATCAACAACTATACCCCCATCCACAACACATATATGCATCTGGACATCATGGGACAGCATTGACTACCCCAATGATAATAATCCACCAAATGACAATGAGACGTATGCTCACTACGAAGAGAAGACAGGACATGCCATCTGTGGGACCGGTGTTCCCATCCGCATAGATTGTCGGGCAATAGGTTATGAAGAAGCGAATTTTGCAGACACGGGGACTGGCGTCACGTGTGATGTCAAAGAAGGGCTCCTGTGTTTGGAAGAATTGCAGGATCCGTTCAGTGGATGTAAAAACTATGAGATCCGAGTGTGCTGTCATGAGAGAGGAAACAACTCAACAATTACCACGCCAACAACTATACCATCCACAACAACACCTCAATCTACCAACACAATAATCACTGAATCAACAACTACACCTCCACCCACAACAGCCCCTCCATCTACCACCTCAATAACCACCGAATCAACTACACCCCCACCCACAACGGCACCTCCATCAACCACCTCAATAACCACCGAATCAACAACTACACCCCCACCCACAACGGCACCTCCATCAACCACCTCAATAATCACCGAATCAACAACTACACCACCACCCACAACAGCACCTCCATCTACCACCTCAATAACCGAATCAACAATTACACCCCCACCCACAACAACACCTCCATCTACCAACTCAATAACCGAATCAACAACTACACCCCCACCCACAACAGCACCTCCATCAACCACCTCAATAACCGAATTAACAACTACACCCCCACCCACAACAACACCTACATCAACCACCTCAATAACCACCGAATCAACAACTGCACCCCCATCCACAACAACACCTCCATCAACCACCTCAATAATCACCGAATCAACAACTACACCCCCACCCACAACAGCACCTCCATCTACCACCTCAATAACCGAATCAACAACTACACCCCCACCCACAACAGCACCTCCATCTACCACAATAACCACCGAATCAACAACTACACCCCCACCCACAACAACACCTCCATCAACCACCTCAATAATCACTGAATCAACAACTACACCTCCACCCACAACAGCACCTCCATCTACCACCTCAATAACCATAGAATCAACAACTATGCCCCCATCCACAACACATATATGCATCTGGACATCATGGAACAGCATTGACTACCCCAATGATAATAATCCACCAAATGACAATGAGACGTATGCTCACTACCAAGAGAAGACAGGACATGCCATCTGTGGGACCGGTGTTCCCATCCGCATAGATTGTCGGGCAATAGGTTATGAAGAAGCGAATTTTGCAGACACGGGGACTGGCGTCACGTGTGATGTCAAAGAAGGGCTCCTGTGTTTGGAAGAATTGCAGGATCCGTTCAGTGGATGTAAAAACTATGAGATCCGAGTGTGCTGTCATTGGAGAGGAAACAACTCAACAATTACCACGCCAACAACTATACCATCCACAACAACACCTCTATCTACCAACACAATAATCACTGAATCAACAACGACACCCCCACCCACAACAACACCTCCATCTACCACCTCAATAACCACCGAATCAACAACTACACCCCCACCCACAACAACACCTCCGTCTACCACCTCAATAACCACCGAATCAACTACACCCCCACCCACAACAGCACCTGCATCTACCAACTCAATAACCGAATCAACAACTACACCTCCACCCACAACGGCACCTCCATCAACCACCTCAATAATCACCGAATCAACAACTACGTCACCACTCACAACAGCACCTCCATCTACCACCTCAATAACCACCGAATCAACAACTACACCTCCACCCACAACAACACCTACATCTACCACCTCAACTGAATCAACAAGGACACCCCCACCCACAACAGCACCTCCATCAACCACCTCAATAACCGAATCAACAATTACACCCCCACCCACAACAACACCTCCATCTACCAACTCAATAACCGAATTAACAACTACACCCCCACCCACAACAGCACCTTCATCTACCACCTCAATAACCACCGAATCAACAACTACACCCCCACCCACAACAACACCTCCATCTACCAACTCAATAACCGAATCAACAACTACACCACCCACAACAGCACCTCCATCAACCACCTCAATAACCGAATCAACAACTACACCCCCACCCACAACAGCACCTCCATCAACCACCACAATAACCGAATCAACAACTACACCCCCACCCACAACAGCACCTCCATCAACCACCTCAATAACCGAATCAACAACTACACCCCCACCCACAACAACACCTCAATCAACCACCTCAATAATCGAAACAACTACACCCCCACCCACAACAACACCTCCATCTACCAACTCAATAATCGAATCAACAACTACACCCCCACCCACAACAGCACCTCCATCAACCACCTCAATAACCGAATCAACAACTACACCCCCACCCACAACAACACCTCCATCTACCAACTCAATAATCGAATCAACAACTACACCCCCACCCACAACAACACCTCCATCTACCACCTCAACCGAATCAACAACTACACCCCCACCCACAACAGCACCTCCATCAACCACCTCAATAACCGAATCAACAACTACACCCCCACCCACAACAGCACCTCCATCAACCACCACAATAACCGAATCAACAACTACACCCCCACCCACAACAGCACCTCCATCAACCACCTCAATAACTGAATCAACAACTACACCCCCACCCACAACAGCACCTCCATCAACCACCTCAATAACCGAATCAACAACTACAACATGTGTGTGGTCTGAATGGTTCAATTCTGATATCCCCAACTTAAAAAATGACGGTGACAATGAGACATTTGCACACATCAGGGAGAGTGGTACCGACATCTGCCCTATGAGCTATCCTGTGAATATCGCGTGCCAAGTGGTGGGTTCTCCAGATTTAACCTTCCCCAATTTTGTGCAAAATGTCACTTGTGATGTCTCCACTGGACTTCTCTGCCTCAATAAGGATAATGCCCCATTGTGCAAAGACTACCACATTCGAGTATGCTGTAATCCAATAACCACTACGCCCTTCACAGTGGCATCAACAACCATACAATCAACTGAATCTCCATCAACAACTGTAATATTCCAGCCTTCAAGCAAATCTTCAGCAACCACTTCAATAACTTACAAACCAACAACTGTGACAACAACCGTGACACTGCCAACCACAACAGTAACATCCATTTCAACAAAAACGCCAACAAAATCGTCAAGCACAACGCCATCGAAATCTACAATCAACACGTCTCCACAAACTCCCACCTGCCCTCCAGTAAGTACTGAACCAAATCGTGTTTTTATTCTGAACAAATACTATCACCGCTATTTTAACAGTTAAACGTTTTTGGCTATTCAGATAAGAGGTATTCTAAAATTGTTTTTAGAAATGTAATAGTTTTTCATGTAATCAATCCATAATTTACGTTTCTAAGGTGCATTTTATCCTTAGATCCCATGGGTAAGCAAATTTTTGTCTCATGGTTATACGATAGGGGCGCAACTATGGGGGGTATGCAGCGTATGCGATGCATAGGGGCCCAGTTGGCCACAAGGGAGTCTCGAGTCAATAGATGAGAAAAAATGTTAAGAATATGTTTTCAATGCATTAAAAATGACTGCACTCTACCATGGACCAAGCCCAATTAACTCATCTAGCTATCATTAATCGATCATAAAGTTGCGCGATCCACCCCCTTTAAGGAAATCCTAGACCGATGGGCCAGCATGAAAGCAAAACCACAATAACTTATTTTATTGTACCCTTACATCTTTTATTTATTTAGCGATACTGTGAGACTGCCTTCTTCTAAACATAATTCACGGTGCAACTGAATTAATATATAGTTATAGCCTACATATTATTGTATATGGGTTAAAAACATCCGTATTCATATCTTGCATAGCGCCCTCGTTGAAATAGGTCGTGCCCCTGATTATAGTCTTCTTTCATCCACAGACTCCATTAAATTTATGTCACTCTATCTCGTGTTTCCAGATATATAAATATGAAATTAAGTTTTCAGTCCCATTAAAAAAATTTATTCTGCAATTGGATGAGATCCCTTCAAGTGAACTCTTATCCAAACAAGGGGCTCTGCATTCCATGTGTGCGCTGCCATATGGAAGTAAACCCAAGGTGTTGTTTGTTAATTCACCGACTGGGGGAGAGTTAAGGGAAAATTAACTGAATAAAAAAACATGTAATGTGATGGTTTTTTGAGCAGTAATTTGGTGACTGGGCTGAGACTGTCAACCCGCTTTTACTTTAGAATTCAGTTAAATCACTTATGGCTGAAAACAGGATTCTGGCCCAGAATTTCAGGGGTGCCATCTCATTGGTTATAACCCTTGAGCTACCCAGCCACTACCAAGTAGCATGTTTTTTAAATATCGTATTTTCATTTCACTCGCATAACCGTTTACAAAACCATTTCAGATATGATTTGCCACTAGTGTTAGCCGTGGAAAATTCCACATGTTTATAGTGTATTGCGCTGTCCATTATACCATTAAGATGCGGTTGCATTTGGATGTTTTGTAAACGTAAATGCATGTAATTGTATGTACATATTGTTCTTACTTTTGCATTTCATCTTGTATTTTCTAACAGTGCAAAACCCCAGTCAAGCCAGTATGTGAAAACAAGGCTCTACCACAACTTGTCAAGAAAGGATGCTGTGAAGAATACGAGTGCCCATGTGAGTTTGTAGAGCACATTCAGATGGCCTTCACATTTTAAGCTGGGTTTTTCAACACCCCACTGAGCTTTGCCAATTATTGTTTTACTACATGCTCTTGTTCTATTGTAGGTGTGCATGATGGCTGTGAGAGAGCAGTCAACTGCCAGGAGATGACAGCACAGCACTAGTTGCAGTCTACCTATAGATTTTGTCCACTTTCTGGATAGTGTCTGTGGATTGAATCCATCTGTGCGGAGCTTTCAGTGTTATCCCCTTGTATGCGTGGGGATTTTCTCTGGGTACTCCAGGTTCCTCCCACTAAAACATGTAAATGCAGAACGCTTCTAAAAATAAGCGTTACGACCCTTGAGACAATGTAGAGGATTTAGAGGACTAAAGCCAAATATGCCATATATTTGACTGTTCAGTGTTCCAGGTACTTTCATAAGTATGATATTAAAGTTAGTGTAAAACCCACTACTTCTGTGAAGTGTTCACAAAAGTCTAAGGCTTTTGGCATCCGATTAGCAGTATAAGGAAACTTGTGTCAGTTCCCAGCATGACCTGCGCTCCTAGCCACCATATTACTTATCACCCTAGAGTAGGCTTGCTTTTATTAGGCTGCCATGTGCACAAACAGCCAATCAGAGCCAGCACATTAGGCACCAATAATGGCATTTTAGTAGCCCCCTCATTTTGACACAAATGTTGGTCATTGAGAAGCTTTATGAAAGGAAAATGACAAGTGTTTTTTTAAGCTAATGGGTTCTTTTATTTTACCAGTTAAGATCTACAGGACATACACCTGGACTCTAGTTAAACAACAAGGTTACAAGTTTGCCAATAGGTTGGACTCAATTGAAAATATAAGGTTTGATAATTAAACCATCGGATAACAGTAGTAATTTACAAAGTGAAAACATTGAAATTGAGTTGGGCAAGACACCGAACTGGATTATCAAATGACTGATAGGAAACAAATGGCCAATTGAGGGAAAAAGAAATAGACGAAGGCAAAAAATGTCATGGTGGGATGAGATCGGACAATTTTGAGCACGCAGGATGGAGGTGGTAAGAGAGTGTGAAGAGTGGAAGACATTGGTGGGGGTGTGGGGGTCCTTTTTCGTGTAGTGGGATGCTGAGGGTTAATACATAAATAATGCATCTTTGTGTATAGCAGGATGTAGGTAGGGCTGCTTGATTATAATGCTCTATTTTCTGTGTCCACTTTCACCCCCCTCCCACCCTACCCCCACTCTTAATGCAGGTTTTTGCAAAGGATGGGGAGATCCTCACTTTTTGACGTTTGGCGGCAATAAATATGACTTCCAGGGGGTGTGCCAGTATGTTCTGGTGCAGCAGATCAATCGTTCTGGGATAGACTGGAATTTTCACTTCAAAGTACTTATCGACACGTATGATTGTGGGGCCAGAGATGGAGTTTCGTGTCCCCAGAACTTGATCATTTCCTACGAGCAGTACAAAATTCGACTGGAGCGGAGAAACAACACAACCAACGTAAAGGTATGGGGTAAACTTAAATTGACGATTTATACAATAAATATGTGAGTTAGACCTCCAGGAAATGATGGTTTGGGATTGCTTTGTTTTCCAGGTATTATTGAATGGGATAATTACACAAACTCCCTACAAAATTCCAGGTGAGTTGCTCTGATTTCTATTTGATTCAATGCTGTACTTTATTTTACGTGTTTTCTTTTTGTTAGAATGGTGACCCAAGTCACTCTTGCAAATGCGAGTTACCATTTGATTAAACAAATAAACTTGTCCTTGAATATGAACGACTGCTGGGGGAAGTATTTAGGCCTGAATACCGAACGACTTAGTTTGATAAGTTGTGACTTGCAAATAACTGTAATTCAATAAGATAGGTTTGGACAAATACACCTCATCAATTTGGGACATCATTTAGGGATGGCACCACTGTTCGAGTTCAATATTACAGCAGCAGCCTCCATGGCTCCTCAATTCCCACGGTGCAAGCTGCAATCACACTGGCAGCTGATTGGCTGCGTGCATTGGGAGTAATGATATAATCCTCAGCAACCGCTGCCGCGTCCTTAGGCTTACAATTTCACTTGGAACCGCATATTTTTTAAAGTTACGTTTTAACCTAAATCATCTTGGAGTCAATTACAATCGCTGTGTTGATACAGAACGGATCTTCCTTGCAACTAGCTGGGTAACTGGCTAAATGAGACTTTGATTAATCCATTAATTGAATCGCAGCCTGCTGGATTGTTGGAGCATTTTCTTCTACTCCGACCCAAGATCGCAGTGATCCAGTGCATGGTGGTCGCCCTTCCAAGCACTATCCAGGCTCAATCCTTCATAGATTCTGAGGTCTGATAGGGTCGGGCTCATTCCTTGTGATTTGGTTATAGGATAATATTGTGCACCGTACCTGCTGAAAATATTTTACTCACGGAGTACCGTAATTATGGGGGAAATTACTCGATGATCCAAACCTTATCTGGAGTGCTTATATCGACGTTCAAGGTGGATTGGAAAAAAAAGTAATGTTCGGCATTTTCCAATATTGTATACTTGCTGATAACCTTCCTAAACAAGCAGACTTGCTCTAAGTAGTCTAATTAATTATAATTAGTACCATTAATATATGTTACAACAATGTATTCTTCCATAGATAGCAAAATGCATTTGAGACAAAAATGTATGCAGATTGTTTCGTGACGAACCTGTACCATTTGTGAAGGTAATTTCTCCATCGATTACACTGGAATCACCTTGACTGTGAACTTCGAGAAGATTAACTCTAGGATAACCTTTGATGGCCAATTGTTCGTCATTGTGCTGTCACACGCAATCTTTGGGAACAAGACGGAGGGGCAATGTGGTGAGTGGCCATTTCACGTTGCTGCAAACGCAGAGTGCTTTCTACAACACATTCCACTTAGCATACAATGCAATCTCCATATATATAAAAGGCAAAGTTGTGAATATGTGTCTGTTCAAAATGTTTAGCGTACTTCCCGACATGCAACAAACTGGAAATTTGCCATGTGGGTACCTTCCAGACTACACCATGCAAAAATTGTACAAATACACTTTTTTTGGGGGGGGGGGGAGGGGGAGGGGGAGCTCAATAATGCATATATTTTTTGCACGGCAAGTGAGCTGTGACGTCAAATTTGTCATGTGACCCGCGCATGTGGAAGCGTAACACATTGTAGTGTAGTGGTTAGCGCTCTGCGCTACGAACCCGGCGACCCGAGTTCGATTCCCACTCACGACCACCACCGGTGACGATTATTTGCACCGGTCCTGGGTCTCCCCTAGGTCGACTCAGCCTCAAACGAGTAACTGGTGTGGTGTTTGAACATCGCCACTGGGGAGACAAAGGTGGCCGGGCGTGGTGCTGTCACCCACCCTCTCGTTAATTTATATAGCATTTAAATGCTACCACATCTCTAGACGCTGTACAGAAATCAGTTGGCATAATATAGAGAGGGTGGGAGTCATTTTCATAGTTTGGGGTCCCAATTTGATGTATTCATATTTATTTATACTGTCTCGTTCATATTATCTTCGTGATATATGTTTTGTCTAAGTTTATTCACACCATTAGAATATAATGTGCATAGTTCATACATAGATTCATCGCGCAATTTGATTATTTGGTGGGTTAGGGTTATATATATAAAACCCACCCTTCACCTGTTGGCCCTGCCTTACAACAATTCCAGTCACATTTTGATGAACACTGATTCCACTCACCACTTTCCAACAACCAGACTAAATACATTTTTTTTCTCTTCTGTTTAGTTTAATTTAGTTACCATTTTCTCAGTGCCATCCGCACTTCAGGTTTTTGCTGAATGTGGCACATTATACATCTTGGATTTAAAGATTGACCAAACACTCACAATCACCAGAGAAAAAAATGAAACGCAATAGCCATTAACTGTTCAAAAGTCCTAGGCGTGAGGCAACTCCATTCACTTCCCAAAATGAAGAATGAGCTTAAGCAGTTGGTTCCAAACTGGTGGGGTCACGTGGCCCTGGGGGAGGGCGCAGTCTGCGCAAGGGATACCGTGCAGGACCATTTTTTGGATGTGTGTGGGGAACGTCGGCGCCACACTGCGGCAACAAAACACACTCCTACGCAACAGAAAACAAGTGCCTTACGAACACAAAACACACTGATACACAACATAAAACTAATTCCTGAGTAGCACAAAAAATACGTGTACACAGCATGAAACAAATGCCTTTATAACACTGCATTGGCGTGTACGTGTGATCGGTCTGTATTGTAGCCTGAGTAACCTTAGTTGTGTTTGGTAACGTATGTGGGCAGCGGGGCACGGGGACTAATCAACTTAATTGGGGGGCCTCCATAACAAAATCTAGGGAAAGATGCTTTAGGGCATGCGTCTCACTTTTCCATTGGTTGACCCTGCCAACCAGGGTTCCCCTTGTGAATGGAGGAGCCCTAAAGCTTCTTCCCCTAGATTTTGTTATCGAAGGAACCTAGTTGTGAATGGAGGAGGAGGCCGAGTGGTTGGCCACAGGCTTCATAGCTGCATTAAATGGACCGTTAATGTTGAGACTTGGGGATATGAAGGGAGCTCGCTTGGGGGCTTTGCCAGGTAGGACCCCTGGGAAGGGAGTTCATTTGCGTATGCTCCGACACTTGTATGTATGTTGAACTTCTTTCGCACCGTTCATATTCAATTGTGCTAATCCGAGGTGCGGGGAAGGACAACAAACTAGACACAAAAAGCAGTTCTAAAGAAATGAGATTTCAATCTAGATTTTTGCATCGGCTAAAGAGGTCAACGCAGCGATGTCCATTTCTTGGAAGACACTTCAGGAAGAAGGCTTCATTGCAGGGATATAGATATGCAGAGTATTTGACTGCTATACATTTTCACATGATAAGCTACTTCGTTGAGCTGTCATTTGTGGCCAGGTCGTTTCTGAGAAATGAGCTTTATACCTCAGTGGGCCTTTCCTGGTTAAATAAAAATAGTATATTTTTAGTTTATAAACGTTAATTGCCTGCTGGATTCAGGGCATTAAATATGAAGTATATTACGTATATTACAATTATATGATTTAAAAAAATGTCAACATCTGTTATAATTTGGGGTAATAGACCATTTGGGTTAACCGTTTGTTAAATACTTTAAATTGTACGTGAATTGAAGATTCCTGACACGAATGGGTTGTTTGACGTTTCAGGGAAGTGCAGCAACGTCCCGTCGAACGATTGTCGCTTGCCAGACGGTGTCCCAGTTTCCTGTGCAGCCATGGCAGGTGCCTGGAATACGACCACGTGTAGATACCCCACACCACCAACAACAACACCAACACATTGCCCATCCCAGCCCTGCGACATCCTCAAGAGCAGGTGTGTGTACATATATATTGTCTTAATTGCTGAGTCAAAGCACACACGATTATGATTTCACTAATATATAATGCATTGTGAGGGTGCTCTACAACAGGTCAGAACCCATTGAGATCGGTTACACAATCCAGAGTGGGTGGGGCACAAGCCCTCTGTTTTTACCAGTTACGTATGAATGGTGGGGCAATTTGCTACGATGATAAATTAGATTATGATTATTAATGTGATGATGATGATGATGATAATCTAGGTCAACTCCTTGCATATATAAGGCCATATTGGCATAAACAATTTTTATGTATTAACTGTGGCAACATTTTTTGCATAATGAAAACAAAAATGAACCAAGTACTGGGCCTTCAATAACTCCTTTGGAAATTAGGGAAAAGACTGACACATTTTCTAATTTTACGCAATGGGTTCTTTGTTTGAGCTTTATTTGCGAACCAGCCTGCTGCTTAATTGCTGATGCCACAGTCTTTCAATATGAGGGAAAATCACGATGGTCCAATGTGTCAGCATTTTGAAACACGTGAACATATTTGATTTTTATCCATAAAAGGATAGTTATTGTTTTAAACTGTCCTAATAGCTGCTTTTTTGGTACAGTGTCTTCATCTGAAACCCGATGGCTTTAAATGTAAGAGAGGCAGTTTAACACGTAGGCTTTCGCGACTAATGTCATCCATAATACAGTTTTTTTTTGGGTTAGATCGCGTAAATATATAAATGTGTCGTTAAACCCACCACCACCCGACACAGCCAATTAGTAAGGTTGATCACGTAAACAACATGCCAATACTAGTGTTGAGGTGTGAAACACGACACGAAGGCAGACCTTGTCGGGGCTGACGCCAAACGGTTTATTAAGGGCTTTCGCCTAGCTTTTTGGGAAGGGCTAACACAAGTCACTGGCTAAGCTAAATCTCCCCAGGGGAAAGGGTACTGGGAAATCCTTACGCCTTCCAGGCTAACGGGCTCTTCCCACAGCGCTGACCGACGGTTCATCCAACTCGGCCAGCCGGGTAAAGTAGCCCCCCTAGCCTAGTGCTATTTCTCCTTTACCCTGGGTCCCCACTTCCCCACCGCTCACGTTCCCGGTTCCCGGCGAAGACCCCGTCTACGTCACCGGTCCCCCCTCAAATACCCCGAGGGGACATGACGTCACTCCTCTCGAGGCGAGTGTGACATCCCGTCATCATTCTACTCCTCAACACTAGTACAGCACACCAGTGTGTTGGAGAGCAAAGCACAACATTTGCAATTTGAGTACGACGTTTCGCCAGCAAGTTGTAATTATGGGTTTAACGACACATATTTACGCGATCTAACCCAAAAAAAACTGTATTATAGATGTAAGAGAGTATTTTCCACCAAATGAGGATCAAGTTTTTAGTTTCACTAAAACATTTTTAGTAATGATACATGCAACACGTGCTTTCTAGACAGCAAGAAGCACGAGTGTGACCAAAGTATAGGTCCTCCCATCATGCCTGGAATGTCACGTGACATCAACATACTAGGTACACAATCCCTCCAGTCTTATAGATCTCCATCTCAAATATGTAAAATATATATTTTGTGTGTATTAAATATTCTGACTCTTTTGTTGCCAGCCTATACACTTAGAATTGATTTAGTTATTTCAGTGTTTTGACAATGTACATAAATAGTAGATCGGCATCTGTGTACCAGGGATCACAATCATCATAATTAGTCTGACCATGCTGCCCATAGTTCTACATGGTTCTTGCTTCACTCTTATTTCAAGTGCCTTAATAGGTGCTTTCTGACAGCACTCACCACAACACTTACCCCAGAAGCCTACCCGAGGATAAACTTATGGATTTATGCCTTTGTGTATGCAGTTTGTTCGCTGATTGCAACAAAATGTTGTCCCCGGACATCTATTATGATTCTTGCGTCTTTGACAAGTGCGCACAAAATACGAGCAATGCTGCATGTGCCAGTATCAAGGCCTACTCCAAGGAATGTGAAAAATTCGGCTTCTGCATTCCATGGAGGGAAAACACAAATGGGACATGCGGTAAGTACCCTTCCAGTGAAGTGTTTTTTTCCATACATTTAAAAGTAAAAAGATCCAGCCATTATCCATCCAACAAATGGATGTCATGCATAAGGATTTTGTGACTGTACTTCACCACCCTAGTTTGTCAGGGTTGGTGAAGAGAGGGTAGGACTGGTTCTGACATCACTCGCCATGGATGGGAATCAAACTCGGCTCGCCTTGTTAATAATGCAGTGTCCTTTGCTACCTCTGCACACCGAAGGAGGAATATTTACTGGGTGGTAAATACAGTTCACCAACTCGCACTCACTCGTGTGGTGCAGTATAATGGGTGTGGTGAAGCTATATCAGCTATAAATATCTACATATCTTTAGTACGTCACGATTGTGTGTTCTTACAGTGTACTGTAATATTCTGTATGTTTTTGTTTACAGATATCACTTGTCCAGAAGGAAGAGTTTACCATCAGTGCAGTACAACCTTTGATAAAAGCTGCAATTTGAAGTAAGATGTATTAAAATTGTAATGTGTGAATTTTATTGATATCGGGATTTAAGTAACGTATTCTTGTCTGTCTATGAAGTCAAAAGAAAACAGGGAGATCGACACATCAGTCTCATGGGGTCTCTACATAAATGGTGTGCTGTTTTCATGGCTACTACCAACCGGTTTTCTTGGGCCCAAGAAAAACTAAGGAACTGAGTCAGGGCCCTGCCTCTGGTTCCTATCACTCTGTGAGCCATTCGTGTTTGTGGGCTCAGCCACGCAACTGCCCCCTACCCCCCTACCTAATCACGGCAGGTGAAAATATTCCTTATGGGGTGGGGGGGCTGAAATTTATTTTTCATGAAATGTTTTAATGAATTAAATGTGTTTTCAAAGTTTCTGTTAAAAAACAAGAGAGCACAATTTTGTCAGCTGGGCGACCCGGGGCTGTGGCTATATAAGTGGCCTGTAATCCTTCCCGAGGGCGTCGAGGAGGCGCTTATACCCTGGCTCACCCGGGGAAGGCGACACAGCATAATGTGGGACTCCCATCTGTTCCATTTGTATAGGATAGAGCGTCAGCCCCCTCGCTACCGTGTGTTTTCTGTGGGCGCTACAGTTTCCTCCGACATGTAAATAATCACATAATTACTCGATAAAATCTTCATATTTAGGCGACTGCAGAGCTTGAGAAATTGTTGGTGCCGGCCCCACCGCTTGGCTGCCTTCCCACTTGTCTGTGGTTCGTCCTTCCGAGTTGTTGTCTCTCTCTTTGTGAAGTGAGCAACAACTGTGCACGTTTCTAGTAAAAATATGTTTTAGATTATTAACAGAGCACTAGAAGACTGACACGCAAGGACACCAGTTCACGAATTGCTACCACGTGCTCTGCTCTTATCATCATGACCATGATGCAGACAATACTGTATGAACTATTACTAGCAGTATCATATGGAAGATAGAGTAGTTTCCTAACTGCTGTATTTTCCATGAACTATTCGCAGAGACATCCCAGACATCAACATCAGCAACAGAACATATGAGGGATGCTTCTGCCCAGAAGGAGAGTTTCTCTTCACCTCTACAGACCCCTCAATGAAGGAGTCTTTATGCGTATCAGACTGTGGTACGTAGACAGTGCCTCTACCTCAACGTGACATACGCAGGCCGCTGAATTTCCAGTTTTTAATGCTTAATATATGTGAGGAATTGGTGTGTTATTATGATTATTATGGTGATAAGGGTGATGCAAATGGCAGTGCCATGATAATTGTTTAAACATGTTTAATCAACTGCTGAATTTGTGTTTCAGGCTGTGCTGGATCCAATGGTGAACGTAAAAAGGTAAAACTTGGGTCACTCGATGCTACACGTGTCACTGAATCTAATATTTGTATACACAGTTGCCAGTCGAGAGTAATTGAGTGAGGGAGTGAGTGGTGTCAATTTTGACCTTTTCAAAAGGGGCTAAAAAGGCGAAATTTTTCTCTTTGTTGAAAACAAAAACATTCCAAAATTTCCTATTGAAACAGGGCAACATTTTTTAATGTAATTTTTACCCTAGGCTATGCTTGATTGCATCTGGAGGTTTTTAAGAGTGCTGAATAGAATCTAATTTTGAAATCGGTAACACGCAAAAAAAATTTTCAATCTAGGTCACCAGGTCCTATCTAAACCAGATCTTGTTTCTTTTTATTCTTTAATTCTGCTGATATCTACTCTGCCCTTCACAGTGATCTCTCTGATGGGTTGCTTACTGCTGTCAATAAGGAGAAGCATGCAGTGGCCTAAGTTTGTGTTTAAGGCGTTTACAAATCACCACCAATAATATCTAGGCAAAAGCCTCCCCCATATTCTTCTCTTCCTTGCTTTCCTTGTTTGTTGCCGTCCAGGAGTGGCCTCTGAACTCTCTTATTTTGATTCGACCTCTCCAACAAACCCCCATGAATTAAGACTACTTCAAAATTATTGTGTCATGTTCCAAAAAAAATAGCAAATTTGGAAAGCTTCCGTCAGTCGTGACACTCCTTACACTTGGAACAACACTGCAGCTGATTTAAAATTGAAAAACCTTTCTTTTCAGTTTGTAAAGATCTGTTAGATTCACTGGGAGCAGTGGCACAGTCATCTATGTACCGCGCTACGAACCCACGGCTAACATCAGTGGCGAATTATATCAGAACTGGTTCAGGGCACGCGATTTTAACCACCTGCACTGACCAGTGTGATGAAGTATGGGTAAAGAACCTCCATGACTCGTACCAATTGGAGAGGCCTTAATTCATCAGTGGATTGACAAAGCGTCTATGAAATCTAACATTGTATTCACTACTCTGACAATAGTGTATTTGAGCGATGTCTCACTTATGTATAACTGTTTAAATGTTAAATTATATTTCATCTCCCTTATGATTTCGTTTATGTTGCTTTGGTCCTGCGTTGCACTTTTATGCTCCGCTGTTCTGTATTAGCAAATATCTCCCTTGAAAAAGAGACTTTTGGTCTCAATGGGTTCTCACGAGCTGTTATATAACGATCACTTGACCTAAAATGTAATTGACAAATAAAAGTTGAAGCTACACCACCGTGGTCAGTTCAGTGTTGTGGTGACATTAGACTCTATTGGTGGCCCTCAGCCTGTAGTGGAAATTCAATATTGCCATGAAAAAGGGACAATCCTCCTCTCACAAAGACGACTGTTAAATTGGTTGGGACAGGCGCAACTCACGCTGCCCCTTCCACCTCTCTCCCCCCACAGCTAAACGAAGTGTGGGACAGCGACTGCAACGTTTGCGAGTGTAATGCCGGGACGCGCTCCGTGGTTTGCAAACCACGTGCGTGCACGCCCTTGGGGTACAATAATTGCACTGAGCCCGGCTGGGCGATCAGAAACCCCAGCGACGCCTGCTGCCCCGAGTGCAGTAAGTGCATGCGTGCTTGTGTGTGGTGACGTGGCCGAGCGGAAGCGCGTTCACTGCTTGTTGCAGAGCTTTGTGGTTCGAGCCCCGCGGCTGCCCTGTTTAATACTGCGGGTGTATTAATAAAAAATACAAACTGTTTGCGTTACAGTGGACATTAAAGATCTCATGACTATTCGAAAAATATTAGGCCATGTGTGCCAATGTTTTGGTCCAAATGTGATAAATTACTGTAATTGAAAATTATTCATTGGGAAGACAAATAGCAACATTGCCACTTAATGGCAGACCAACACACACTTGCAGGCCAGTTCTGCATTCACCTTGTGCTAAGCAGGGACAACTGCCATTGGGGGTCCCCTGCCGCAAGGCGCCTTGAGATGTACCGCATGAAGGCACAGGATAAATATTAAATGACGATACATAAATGCGTGCACACACACAAGCTTGCGTACGTGTGCGTGCATGCTTGTATTTGTGTGTACTTATCTTTGTACAATGTGCTGCAGATACTTCTGTTCACATAAGCATGAAATAAATTCAGTGGAGAGATGCCATAGATAACAGGGTGGGTTTTTCGTGGGGGGCTGAAGTCTTCTCTAACCCTGCCAGTATGCCAAGTGGGGAGCAATATTGATCCTGCCTATGCAAGTGTGTGTTTTTTTTAACTTTCTTAAGGAAATCTGCATCTCATTGTTCAAATGTGTGTTTTATTTGCTTGTTTCAGTGCGGGTGTGCCTTTACAATGGAATAAGATACCCGGTAAGAGTTGTCACTGCCTTCATTGACAATCTGCCTGTGTGTGACAGTGTGTGTCTTTGTCTTTGGCTCTGCCCGACCTTAATATATCCTTGCCAACAGCACTTGCCCTAACAGGCTATATGGGAGATATTTGTACAGAAAAATAGTCTGATTAATACCGACTGTGTTTTAACAAAAAAAAAAGTGCGCCGTCAATGGCTGTAGATGCCATGATATATTTTGCAAGAGTAGGCTATTGTGTGTCAACGTCGTGGTTCAAATTTGCCAAAGTTGAAAAATGATCCACAAATTACACAATGGGGGTTAAGCATATCAAGTACCTCCTCCCCTCCATGGGCAGACCACAAAGTTTGGGAAATTGTTGGTGGCGGTTTCTGGCTACCTTACAAATATTGTCTGCGGTTTCTCCATAGGTCAGCGCCCAAGTGCCTTCGATGGATTGCTCCACTTGTGAGTGCACGAATGAGACCGATGATGCAACAAAGTTTAACAAGATCACGTGCGAGAAGATAATTTGTAATCAGACTTGTCAAACGGTGAGATCGACCGCACACCTGTTTCACTCTGTCTGCATGCACCCTCCTGGATTTTCTCCACACTGGAATAAAATAGAGTAAAGATTTCACCAAATATCCTAATGAAGGACCAACCCTGTTGTAGCCTGACCTTATTTAAAGGGGCGGCATATACGAACTCAGGGTGGGAAATGTCACAGACATTAAGAAGAAACATTCTCACAGCAGACTCTCAATCCCTATTCTCCCTGACAGGTAGACTCTCTCAATCTCTAATCTCTCTGGTTGGGCAGCGCATTGTGTTCATATCCCTCAACTTAAATCCTGGACAGAAGTTGTCTCATATCATCATCACCCCACTCTGGGGGTGATAAAATAGGTACAACTATGTGGGTAGTTGGGAAGCCAACAGTGATTGTCCTACGAAATGACTTGGCCCTGCCATTGAAATGTAGAATATGCGCCATTGGCTCAGAGCTGTAAACAATAAATGGTGTCCCACCATGATTTGTCATTGGCTTTTTAAACTTACGCAATTTATATAAACATACGTGAACAAAATTACAACTATTCATAAAACATGTATGGCATACAGTACTATGAAGGTATTTTGTTGGAAATGTTATTTATACAGTGGGCATAAAAGTATCATCAATTATAACGTAATTGTAGTTAGACTGCAGATTGAACTGCATGGTTGAAATGTTATCAGCATATTCCTTCTTTGCTTACATTTTATTTATTGTACTAAAATGCTTGAGCGATATTCAAAATCACAGAATGCCATGATGGACACGTGGAGGTTAGATGGATGAGACTCAAAGGATATAATCTACACAATACCAAGTGTGTGCAGTGTATGTGTTGTTTCAAACTGGAGTGCCAAAAACTTTGGTCATGAATTCTGTCTTTTAAGTTTGTGTATATACATATATGCAATGATCGCAGTATTTAATCAATAACCATAATCTATCCACTGCTGGATGAAGGCCTCTCCAAGCCATTGTCATCCCTCAGCCCTGCAATAACACAATCTATCTTGCACACGAGCTGAACTCATTGCTCCATCTCTCTCGTTGACATCCTCTCTGTGGTTAATCTTGACCACCAGTCATCATACCTTCTCTCAACGTGTCCTGGCGAAGCCCAATTATGTTTGTTATGTTGTCTAGATTATGTATGCTCTGACCTAAATGTTACTGTTTCTGTCCATGAGTTGTAATTGCAATGCTCAATTGGGATTGTTCATAGTAATCATTGCCCACTACTCCAAAACGTGGCAGTCCTGAAAGAGAGTCTTGAGACTGGGTAAACAAGCATAACCATAAATATTAATGTTAATTTTATTTTTCAATATCCATGTTTGTGAGAAACATGTTATAGAAGGTAACAACCCCAATTAAACAGAATTCGCCACGAGGAGTAACCTTTATGCCTTTCATTGTTTATGTCTCAAATCCTGCAGGGATATGAGTACGTGGACCAACAGGGTGTGTGCTGCGAGTGCAGGAAGACAAACTGTACTTTTAACATGTCTGGAAGAGTAATCTTGCTACAGGTAAAGTGTCCATATAACACTTAGTGCAGACTCGATACTTACCATGTAATAGCAGTGCCTAAATGCCATGTATACACACACACGCTCATTAGAGGTGGCTGAGTGACGTAATATAACCGTGGGTTATCTGACCCTTTCTGTCTGTCAGGATCATTCCAAGCACGCATTTCTGTATGCTTCTTTGCACAATTTTCAGCTGGGATGGAATTCAGATTTCGACTATCTGTGATTAAACCAAATTATGAAGAGTAATGAATTCATTACGTTTATTAATTGCTGATCGGTAACCCACGTTATATCATGTTTGTGTGTATGTAACGGAGTGCTACATACCTAGTGGAAGTGTTCTGTTCATAAAGATGGTGGAAAATGCCACAATCTGCAATTCTACAATAATGTTTTACTTGGTTTGTTATTTTCCAAGTGAGCAAGCATGGTCATAGTTAAAGTTGTTAATCATGACGTGATTTGTGTTGATGTAGCCTGGTGAGACTGTGCAAGACCCTCAAAACAACTGCACGACTCTGCATTGTGACTCTAGCATTGGAGGGCCAATTGAGAGGATACAAACCGGTTGGTGTCAGTACAAGAATCCTGAAGATTGCCCACCGGTAACAACACACAGCAGCATTTCAAGGACACCGTGTTAAGAAGTGTGTTGTGGGGAGGTGGCTGGGTAACTCAGAGGTCAGAGCAAATGACCGGGCACTGCTGAAAACCTGGGTTCAAATCCGGGTTTCAGGTGCCTGTCATTAAACCGAGTTGATGGTCTGAGCCCAGTCGCCCAGTGACTGCAAAATAAAACCATCGCATTGAATTTGGCAATGCACCTCATTTAAGCTTTTGTAGTATTTTGTTTGTCAATATCTATGTTTGTGATCAATATATCATAGCAGGTTGCACAATTCGTTCTCATATCATAATGTAACCATTCCGTTTATGCAAAAATAATCACTACGAGTGATATCCATGCCTTGACACTTGTTTCTCTCTCCCAAATCCTGCAGGGTTATGAGTTCATCCACAGAGAGGGGGAGTGCTGTGGAGTGTGTGAGAAGACAAAGTGTGTCTTTAACATGTCTGGAGCAGTCACCATGCTGGAGGTAATGTGTCTTCAAAGCACTTGGGACAGATTTGATATTTTAACGTTAATTCCCAGTGTCTACATGAAGTATATATATGCACAAAGTAGAGATGGCTGTGTGGCTCATTGGGTAAATATAACGGTCTTAGTGAAACGGTGAGTGTACGAGACACTGACCACCACCGTCTGAAAGCCTGGATATTAATCCATGCAGCCGCCTGTGATTAAACCAGGTTCTGAGTAATCGAGTTGAAGTTTTCAGCCCAGTAACCAACGGCTGCACAAAAAGAGCACAACATTATATTCGGTTTTCACTTCATTTTAATTAATTGCAGCTCTTGAGAAGTAAAAATATCTGACTGTGATGTGACGAACATTACTCTCCGTGGCAAATAATCACTTAGGTATTTATGAAACATGGCACTAAACACTTTATGGGAGTCTTTTGTTCACCCTGTTCACCGGTTGCCCTAATTGAAAATGCCAAGATCATAATTTCTAGAAGATGTCTTTTTTACATAAGTCTTGTTATTTTTTAAGTGAGAAAACATGGGCGTAGTTGTCTGTTATTGATCTTCACATGTTTTGTGTTTATGCAGCCTGGAAAGACTGTGCAAGACCCTCAAAACAACTGCATGACTTTGCATTGTGAATCTACCATTGGAGGGCCAATTGAGAGGACACAAACCGTTCAGTGCCAGTACAACAATCCTGAAGATTGCCAACCGGTAACAACACACAGCAGCACTTCAAGGACACCGTGTTAGGAAGTGTGTTGTGGGGAGGTGGCTGGGTGACTCAGAGGTCAGAGTGATGAGCTCTGGCACTGATGAAACCCGGGTTCCAAATCCGTGTTTCAGGTGCCTGTCATTAAACCGAGTTGATGGTCTGAGCCCAGTCGCCCAGTGACTGCAATATAAAATCATCGCATTGAATTTGACAATGCACCTCATTTAAGCTTTTGTAGTATTTTGTTTGTCAATATCTATGTTTCTGATCAATATATCATAGCAGGTTGCACAATTCGTTCTCATATTAGAATGTAACCATTCCGTTTATGCAAAAATAATCACTACTAGTGATATCCATGCCTTGACACTTGTTTCTCTCTCCCAAATCCTGCAGGGTTATGAGTTCATCCGCAGAGAGGGGGAGTGCTGTGGAGTGTGTGAGAAGACAAAGTGTGTCTTTAACATGTCTGGAGAAGTCACCATGCTGGAGGTAATGTGTCTTCAAAGCACTTGGGACAGATTTGATAATTAAACTTTAATTCCCAGTGTCTATATGAAGTATATATATGCACAAAGTAGAGATGGCTGTGTGGCTCATTGGGTAAATATAACGGTGAGTGTACGAGACACTGAGCCACCACCGTCTGAAAGCCTGGATATGAATCCATGCAGCCGCCTGTGATTAAACCAGGTTCTGAGTAATCGAGTTGAAGTTTTCAGCCCAGTAACCAACGGCTGCACAAAAAGAGCACAACATTATATTCGGTTTTCACTTCATTTTAGTTAATTGCAGCTCTTGAGATGTAAAAATATCTGACTGTGATGCGACGAACATTTACTCTCCGTGGCAAATAATCACTTAGGTATTTATGAAACATGGCACTAAACACTTTATGGGAGTCTTTTGTTCACCCTGTTCACCAGTCGCTTTGATTTAAAATGGTAAGATCATAATTTCTCGAACATGTCTTTTTTTACATAAGTCTTGTTATTTTTTAAGTGAGAAAACATGGGCGTAGTTACTGTTATTGATCTTCACATGTTTTGTGTTTATGCAGCCTGGAAAGACTGTGCAAGACCCTCAAAACAACTGCACGACTTTGCATTGTGAATCTACCATTAGAGAGCCAATTGAGAGGACACAAACCGTTCAGTGCCAGTACAACAATCCTGAAGATTGCCAACCGGTAACAACACACAGCAGCACTTCAAGGACACCGTGTTAGGAAGTGTGTTGTGGGGAGGTGACTGGGTGACTCAGAGGTCAGAGTGATGAGCTCTGGCACTGGTGAAACACGGGTTCAAATCCAGGTTTCAGGTGCCTGTCATTCAACCGAGTTGATGGTCTGAGCCATGTCACCAGTCACTGCTAAAAAAAAACATCACGTAGAATTTAGCAATGCACCTCATTTAAGCTTTTGTTGTATTTTGTTTGTCAATATCCATGTTTCTGATCAATATATCATATCAGGTTTCATAATTGGTTATCATATCAGAATGTAACCATTCATTTGATAAAAAAAAGTCACCTCCAAGCCCTGACACTTGATTCTCTGTCTCAAATCCTGCAGGCTTATGAGTTCATCCACAGAGAGGGGGAGTGCTGTGGAGATTGTGTAAAGACAAAGTGTGTCTTTAACATGTCTGGAACAGTCGACGTACTGGAGGTATTGTGTGTACACAGCACTTGGTGCGGACTTGGTATTTAAACTGTTATTTCCAGTGTCTATATGCAGTATTTATATGCACATAGTAGAGGTGGCTGTGTGGCTCATTGGGTAAACCAAGTTCTGCGTTTTCAAGTTGATGTTTTCAGCCCAGTAACGAACGGCTGCACAAAAAGAGCACGACGTTAAATTCGGTTTTCACTTAATTTGAATTAATTGCAGCTCTTGAGGTGTAAAAATATCTGTTTGACTGTATTGCGATAAACATTACTCTCAGTTGAGGACGGTTTGTGTTGTGGCCGAAACGTCGTGAGAATTTAATGTTTTATTTTTATTATTTTATTATTATTTCCCTTCTACGTGACTTTACCGAAAGATCCAAGAATATGAATTCCTGCAGTCACGAAAGCTTTAAATCGAAATTTCTCTCAGTGCCAAATGATCATTTAGGTCAGGGGTCCTCAAACTTTTTAAACAGGGGGCCAGTTCACTGTCCCGCAGACCATTGGAGGGCCGGACTATAGTTAAAAAGAACTTTGAACAAATTCCTATGCACACTGCATATATCTTATTTTGAAGTGAAGAAACAAAACGGAAACAAATACAATATTTAAAATGAAGAACAAGTAAAGTTAAATCAACAAACTTGCCAGTATTTCAATGGGAACTATGAGCCTGCTTTTGGCTAATGAGATGGTCAATGTCCGGTTCCATATTTGTCACTGCTAGTCGTAACAAGTGATGCAAGTGTGCATCCGTTTGTCTAGATCTGGTTGGAGATTTCAAATGTTTCATTCTGGAAAAAGTCTGTTCACAGACATAAGTGCTGCCAAAGATGGTTGCCATTTTGAGTGCATGGTTCCTGAGATGAGGATATGTCTCAGAGGGGAGAGATGCATAGAAATTATGAAGGCTGCTTGACTTGAATGCGTCTTTCAGAGAGTCACAATTCTGCAGTTCAGCCAGTTCCATATGGTAAATTGTATCCACATTTTCAATGTCAATAGAAAATGGGTTACAGAAAAGCTGTATGTCCTGTTCATGGAGATGAAGCTCTTTAAATCTAAATTGGAACTCCTTTCGCATTTTTTACAGTGAATCCACACATGTTCTGTTTGGGAATGCAACCAATGGTTTTTCCGCTAACAGATTTTGAGTTGTGGGGAGATGGCAGAAGTTTTCCTCCTTCACTTGTTTGATGAGGAGGCCTAATTTTACTTCAAATGCTTTGACATGTGATTGCATATCACAGATGAGCTTTCCCTTTCCTTGAAGTTGCACAATGAAACTGTTGAGTAGCTCTGTTACATCTGTCAGAAAGGCAAAGTGCCATTTCCATTCTGCATCATTGAGCTCTGGTACTTCTTTGTTTTTTGAAAGCAGAAAAGCTGTAATCTGTGGAAGTAAGTCATAGAAACGTTTCAAAACTCTCCCTCGACTCAGCCAACGGACTTCTGTGTGGTACAGAACATCTTCATAGTCAACATTTAGCTCAGACAGAAATTCCTGAAATTGTCTGTGGTTTAGTCCATGAGCTCTAATGAATTTCGATTTAAAGCTTTCGTGACTGCAGGGATTCATCTTCTTGGTTCTTTCGGTAAAGTCACGTAGAAGGGAAGTAATAAAATAATAAAAATAAAACATAATAAAATAATTCTCACGACGTTTCGGCCACAACGCAAGCAGCCGTCCTCAGGTGAAAACCAGGTCTGTCGAGACGACAGCGTCTGAATGAAACAGCACACGAGCTTGGAGCATATATATAAGCTGGGTTGGAAGGGGGGGGAAAGGGCGCCTTGACAAAATAATTTGCATATCAAGAGGAATTTAGCATATTTATGGGAAATGCAGGAATGTGATTAGTACTACATATGCCCGTGCATTATGCAGGACTACTTCCCTTCTACGTAGCTCTAATGAAGTTAACACAAGATACCACAATTTTCATAACAGAGTCCTACTCCAGTGATTTACTACACAGCGCTTGTTGGTGGATGAGGCAGTGTATGGCTATTGGATGAGAATGGTTATGTTTGTCCATCTCTTGGTTAATGCGAGCAATTACTCCTTTCTTAGACCCCACCATGCTAGGAGCACCATCAGTTGTCACACTGGCTAGTTTAGCCCAGTTCAGCTCCAAACCATTCACAGTTTGGCAAATCTTTTCATAGATATCCTCTCCTGTAGTTGTTCTTTTGATGCTTTGCAGTGCAGCAAGCTCTTCTGTGACTTTGAAATAGTCATTCGTCCCACGAATAAAAATTAGAAGTTGTGCAGAATCACGAACATCATTGATTTCGTCGAGTGCCAAGGAAAAATAGGAAAACATTTTTGTGGAGTTTTGCAAATGCTGATGCAAATTGTCTCCCATTTCTTCAATTCTCCGTGTAATTGTAGGTCCTGAAAGACTCACTGTACTAAATAAATCGGCCTTCTCTGGACACATCTCTTTGGCAACAGAAAGAAGGCATTCTTTAACAAATTCTCCCTCCACGAATGGTCTGCCAGTGCACGTTATTAGCTTGGCAACTTGAAAACTTGCTCGCAGTGATGAAATATTAAGCTGCTTCTGCTTCACAAAAGTATTTTGCTGAGTTGTTAATGTATTTTTCAGTTTTAATAGTTTATCTTTTCTCACTTCTCCGACCAAACAATCATATTTATCTTAATGTTGAGTTTCATAGTGTGGACGTAAATTGTATTCTTTGAACACAGACACTATATTCTGGCATATCAGACACACAGCTCTTTCCTTGTACTGCATGAAAAGGTAATCATAAGTCCACTGTTCTTTGAATATCCTACACTCCGAGTCAATTTTTCTCTTTCTTGACATCATTGTTTCCTAGGGAGTCAAAATTGCTATTAGTAAAATACCAATATATATACAGCGCTATAAAAAACAATATACCAGCAATAACTTTGCCCACACAGAGACATACAGACTGCACTGCCCATCAATGCAGTCTGATTTGAGGAACTCCGCTTTTACCCCAGGCTCACACTGGTGCGGGTGCCATTAAAAAGTTAATTACACCTGCAGTTTTGTTCACAGCGCAGCCGGCCCCTCCCACATGCCCTGGCTTCCTCTGAGTCCTGGGAGGTGGGAGTAGTAGTCCGGCTGCGCAGTTCAGTTCCTCCTATCGCCTGAAGCTTGATTGCGGCCGGACTACAATTCCCATGATCCAGCGCTTCAGCCGGCCAGCCAATCGGCGGCGGCCGCCCCCTCTCCCTCTTCCACCAATGACCGTCCTTCTCATGTAGAAAAAAGTAACAGACAGGCAGCGGCAGCAAAAACACCTGGCGGGCCGGATAAATGTCCTCGGCGGGCCGCATGTGGCCCGCGGGCCGTAGTTTGAGGACCCCTGATTTAGGTATTCATGAAACGTGGCACGTAACACTGGGAGTCTTTAGTTCACCCTGTTCACTGCTTGCATTCATTGAAAATTCCACGATCATTTCTAGAACATATTTTTTTTATACGTCTTGTTAGTTTTCAAATGAGAAAACATGGGCGTAGTTACTGTTGTTAATCGTGACATGTTTTTGTGTTGATATAGCCCGGAAAAGTTTTGCAAGACCCTCAAAATAACTGCACCACTCTACATTGTGAAACTACTACTGGAGAGCCAATTGAGAGGACGCAAAGTGTTCAGTGCCAGTACAACAATCCTGAAGATTGCCAACCGGTAACAACACACAGCAGCGCTTTAAGGACACCGTGTTAAAAACTGTGTTGTGGGGAGGTGGCTGGGTGACTCAGAGGTCAGAGCGATGAGCTCTGGCACTGCTGAAAACCTGGGTTCCAAATCCGTGTTTCAGGTGCCTGTCATTAAACCGAGTTGATGGTCAGAGCCCAGTCGCCAGTGACTGCAAAAAAAATGTCGTATTTAATTTGGCAATGCACCTCAATTAAGCGTTTGTTGTATTTTCTTTGTCAATATCCATGTTTCTGAGCAATATATCATAGCAGGTTACATAACTCGTTATCATATAATATTATCATTCAGTTGATACAAAATTCATAACTACGAGTGATCTCCAAGCCCTGACACTTGTTTCTGTGTTCCAAATCCTGCAGGGTTATGAGTTTATCCACAGAGAGGGGGAGTGCTGTGGAGTATGTGAGAAGAGAAGGTGTGTCTTTAACATGTCTGGAACAGTCACCGTACTGGAGGTAATGTGTTTTCACAACACTTGGTGCAGACTTGGTATTTATACTGTTATTCCCAGTGTATATATGAGGTATATATACAATAGACTGACGATTATGCACGCTAATGACGGGGATGACAGCCTAGGATAATAAAAAATCAAGGATAATCCAAAAATAAAACTTTCCCGCGGATTTCCATGCCAAAAAAATGAATATACGATCGTCGATCTCTGCACGTGCTCAATGAAAAACATTCCTGCTCCCGCGCAAAAGACTCCGCCCACTAAGTGGGTCCCAGAGCCACACCAATCAAAATCAATCAAACTCTGCCACTGTTGTAAAGATATGCAACTACTGTACTGGAGAGGTGATCACATGGATTTCTGATTAACCAGAGCACATATTTGTTCGATTTAAACACGTTACTTGTAATACACATTTCCAAGAATAATGTGTATAACTATTTTTAGATAATTATTTCGGCTGAAGGGAAAATCCACGAGTTATTAATTCACTTCACAATTTCAGGTGCGCAGCCAATCCGCCAATCGAATAAACCGCACGCAGATAACCGAGTCTATTGTATATGCACAAAGTAGAGATGGCTGTGTGGCTCATTGGGTAAATATAACTGTGTGAGTGTACGAGACACTGAGCCACCACCAACTGAAAGGCTGGATTTGAATTCAGGTAGCCACCTTTGATTAAACCAGAATTATAGAGTTAATGTTTTCAGCCCAGTAACCAACAGCTGCACAAAAAGACCACGACATTAAATTCGGGTTTTCACTTTATTTGGATTAATCACGGCTCTGAGATGTAAAAATATCTGTTTGACTGTCATGCGATGAACATTACACTCAGTGGTAAATAATCACTTAGATATTTATGAAACGTGGCACTAAACACTTTATGGGAGTCTTTTGTTCCCCCTGTTCACCGGTTGCCCTAATTGAAAATGCCAAGAATAAATAACTTAAAATAATTTCTCGAACATGTTTTTTACACAAGTCTTGTTATTTTTCAAGTGAGAAAACATGGGCATAGTTACTGTTATTGATCTTCACATGTGTTGTGTTTATGCAGCCTGGAAAGACTGTGCAAGACCCTCGAAACAACTGCACGACTCTATATTGTGACGCTAGCATTAGAGGGCCAATTGAGAGGACACAAAGTGATCGGTGCCAGTACAAGAATCCTGAAGATTGCCAACTGGTAACAACACACAGCAGCACTTCAAGGACACCGTGTTAAAAACTGTGTTGTGGGGAGGTGGCTGGGTGACTCAGAGGTCAGAGTGATGAGCTCTGGCACTGGTGAAACCTGGGTTCCAAATCCGTGTTTCAGGTGCCTGTCATTAAACCGAGTTGATGGTCTGAGCCCAGTCGCCCAGTAACTGCAAAATAAAACCATCGCATTGAATTTGACAATGCACCTCATTTAAGCTTTTGTAGTATTTTGTTTGTCAATATCTATGTCTCTGATCAATATATCATAGCAGGTTGCACAATTCGTTCTCATATTATAATGTAACCATTCCATTTATACAAAAATAATCACTACTAGTGATATCCATGCCTTGACACTTGTTTCTCTCTCCCAAATCCTGCAGGGTTATGAGTTCATCCACAGAGAGGGGGTGTGCTGTGGAGTGTGTGAGAAGACAAAGTGTGTCTTTAACATGTCTGGAGCAGTCACCATGCTGGAGGTAATGTGTCTTCTAGGCACTTGGGACAGATTTGATATTTAAACTTTAATTCCCAGTGTCTATATGAAGTATATATATGCACAAAGTAGAGATGGCTGTGTGGCTCATTGGGTAAATATAACGGTGAGTGTACGAGACACTGAGCCACCACTGTCTGAAAGCCTGGATATGAATCCATGCAGCCGCCTGTGATTAAACCAGGTTCTGAGTAATCGAGTTGAAGTTTTCAGCCCAGTAACCAACGGCTGCACAAAAAGAGCACGACATTAAGTTCGGTTTTCACTTCATTTTAATTAATTGCAGCTCTTGAGATGTAAAAATATCTGTTTGACTGTGATGCGACGAACATTACTCTCCGTGGCAAATAATCACTTAGCTATTTATGAAACATGGCACTAAACACTTTATGGGAGTCTTTTGTTCACCCTGATCACCAGTCACTTTGATTTAAAATGCCAAGGTCATAATTTCTAGAACATGTCTTTTTATACATAAGTCTCGTTATTTTTCAAGTGAGAAAACATGGGCGTAGTTACTGTTATTAATCGTGACATGTTTTTGTGTTGATATAGCCGGGAGAGATTGTGCAAGACCCTCAAAATAACTGTACCACTCTACGTTGTGAATCTACTACTGGAGAGCCAATTGAGAGGACACAAACCGTTCAGTGCCAGTACAACAATCCTGAAGATTGCCAACTGGTAACAACACACAGCAGCGCTTTAAGGACACCGTGTTAAAAACTGTGTTGTGGGGAGGTGGCTGGGTGACTCAGAGGTCAGACTGATGAGCTCTGGCACTGCTGGAAACCTTGGTTCCAAATCCGTGTTTCAGGTGCCTGTCATTAAACCGAGTTGATGGTCAGAGCCCAGTCGCCAGTGACTGCAAAAAAAATGTCGTATTTAATTTGGCAATGCACCTCATTTAAGATTTGATAT
>NC_136338.1:930795-948295 GCF_964198595.1 Lampetra fluviatilis | reverse complement strand
CGTGGTGGCGCAGGTGAGACTCAGCTACAGGTACGTGGTGGCGCAGGTGAGACTCACCTACAGGTACGTGGTGGCGCAGGTGAGACTCACCTACAGGTACGTGCTGGCGCAGGTGAGACTCACCTACAGGTACGTGCTGGGGCAGGTGAGACTCACCTACAGGTACGTGCTGGCGCAGGTGAGACTCACCTACAGGTACGTGCTGGCGCAGGTGAGACTCACCTACAGGTACGTGCTGGGGCAGGTGAGACTCACCTACAGGTACGTGCTGGCGCAGGTGAGACTCACCTACAGGTACGTGGTGGCGCAGGTGAGACTCAGCTACAGGTACGTCCTGGCGCAGGTGAGACTCACCTACAGGTACGTGGTGGCGCAGGTGAGACTCAGCTACAGGTACGTGGTGGCGCAGGTGAGACTCACCTACAGGTACGTGGTGGCGCAGGTGAGACTCACCTACAGGTACGTGCTGGCGCAGGTGAGACTCACTTACAGGTACGTGCTGGGGCAGGTGAGACTCACCTACAGGTACGTGGTGGCGCAGGTGAGACTCACCTACAGGTACGTGCTGGGGCAGGTGAGACTCACCTACAGGTACGTGCTGGGGCAGGTGAGACTCACCTACAGGTACGTGCTGGGGCAGGTGAGACTCACCTACAGGTACGTGGTGGCGCAGGTGAGACTCACCTACAGGTGCGTGCTGGGGCAGGTGAGACACGCACGCAGGTACTCTCACTCTCTCACTCTCTCACTCACCCTCTCTCACCCTCTCACTCTCTCACTCACTCTCACTCTCTCACTCTCTCTCACTCTCTCACCCTCTCACTCACCCTCTCTCTCACCCTCTCTCTCACCCTCTCTCTCACCCTCTCTCTCACTCTCTCTCACTCTCTCACCCTCTCTCTCACTCTCTCACCCTCTCTCACCCTCTCTCTCACTCTCACTCTCTCTTACTCTCTCTCACGTGCGCCATCCCCCGCTCCCCGTCCCCCCCTCCGCGTGCCCCCCATGGCCCAGGACTTCTGCGGTGATCGCGGTGACGACGCCCGCGGCGACGGCGGCGGCGGTGGAGGCGGCTCGTTCCGCGTGCTGGTGGAGAACGCCGGCTGTGCCACGCGACCGGGACGGCGCTGCTCCAAGCGCGTGTCGGTGTTTTACCGCGGAACTCTCGTCGAGATGATGGACGGCGCGGTATGTTCAACGTCTCCTCTCTCTCTCTCGCTCGCTCTCTCTCTCTCTTCTTTTTTACGATCAGAGGAAGCAAGAAAATGCTCGGTTTAGTCGGCACTTTTCTTCGTTCATCATTTAGTTATTTTTTCCATTGCTTTGCTTTATGTTTAAGTGAAAGATTTGCTCACTCTCTCTCTCGCTCTCTCTCTCACTCTCTTGCTCTTTCTCGGTCCTCTCGAACATGTGCTTGTTAAGAAGGCTCGTTGCCCGAAACGTCGTACGCTTTCTCTTTGTAAGGCCACGGCACCGTTACCAACACCCGCCATTCGCCACTAAGCGACTCGGCGCCTGTCATAAATCATCGTTGTTACTCGTGGGGACCCCCACCGTGACCCCGCCATAACCTCGACGTGACCCCACCATGATCCCACCACAACCTCGACGTGACCCCACCGTGACCCCACCGTAACCCCGGCACAACCTCGAAGTGACCCCGTCGTTACCCCACCACGACCCCGCCACAACCTCGACGTGACCCCGCCGTGACCCCACCGTGACCCCGCCACAACCCCGCCGTGACCCCACCGTGACCCTGCCACAACCTTGGCGTGACCCCGCCGTGACCCCACCGTGACCCCGCCACAACCTCGACGTGACCCCGCCGTGACCCCACCGTGACCCCGCCGTGACCCCGGCCAGGCCCACGTGAGGAAGAAGGCGCCGGAGGGTGCGGATCTGAGCGTGCGGCGCACCGGCGCCTACCTGTTGCTCCTCACCGAGCGGGGCTTCTCCGTGCTGTGGGACCGCGCCATGCGCGTCGTCGTCACCATCGACGGACGCTACCAGGTGAGGGACGCGCTCGCCCGCCCGCAGGGCATCGGTGTATCCGTCCGCCGCGTTTACTCCGGCCAGCCAGTCAGCCAGCCAGCAAAACTTTTTGTTGTTAATGTGAGGAAGACTCGTAGCCCGCGTGACCTTTGGGTGTGTGTCTGTTCGTCCGTCACGTTACAGCTGGCCAACTAGCCAGTCAGCCAGCCAGCCAGCAAAACTTTTTTAAAAATTTACTACAGGGGGTGAGGGTGGATTTAAAAAACTCACCGCCCGTCCCCCGCCCCTC
Source organism: Lampetra fluviatilis (assembly GCF_964198595.1). Taxonomy (NCBI): domain Eukaryota; kingdom Metazoa; phylum Chordata; class Hyperoartia; order Petromyzontiformes; family Petromyzontidae; genus Lampetra; species Lampetra fluviatilis. The sequence goes on along the minus strand of NC_136338.1, from coordinate 946,011 downwards.
CCCCCCACCCCCACCATTACAACTGCGGAGCCAGGAGATGGACCGGCGATCTCTGGATTGCGATGTCAGTGAGATAAGCATCACCCCACTGAGATTGTAGCACGAGGAGTATTGGGAAGCTATTAAAAACGATTTAAACTCAACTATTATATTTTTATATTTAACCAGGTAAGGCCCACTATTCAGCTGCTGTGTAGCTGTTTATCAGAAGCGACCTGGCCATCATCATCATCACGTGGATATGTATAGCAGCAGTTTCTAAACGCGTGATGTTGATTCTAAATGTGGAGGGAGAAAAAACACAAGGAGAAAAATCCACACGACCACGGGGAAAGAGAGAGACGCTAACTCCAAATATACAGCAGCAGGCATCGTCAGGGTCGAACCCACGATTTCCTGTAGACCAGGCGAGGTAGTTAACATCTCCTAGCCACCGTGATGATGATGATGAGAGAGAGAGAGACACGCAAACTCCAACTATACAGCAGCAGCAGGCATCGTCAGGGTCGGGATTGAACCCACGACCTCCTGTAGACCAGGCGAGGTAGTCAACATCTTTTAGCCACCGTGATGATGATGAGAGAGACACGCAAACTCCAACTATACAGCAGCAGGCGTCGTCAGCGTCGGGATTGAACCCACGACCTCCTGTAGACCAGGCGAGGTAGTCAACATCTCCTAGCCAGCGCCTTTGTGTGCCGCCGCGCAGGGCAAAGTGTGCGGCCTGTGCGGCAACTTCGACGGGAGCCAGAACGACGACCTGGTGAGCAGCGGCAACGCCGCCGAGGGCAGCGCCGCCGACTTCGGCGACTCGTGGCGCACCGACCCGGCGTGCGCCGCCGCCCCGCCGGTAACGCACCCTCCTCCTCCTCCTCCTCGTCGTCGACGTCGTCATCGTCGTCATTACGGTCACTGTTATCATCGTCATCGTCGTCGTCACCGTTACTGTTGACGTCATAATCATCATCGTCACCATCATCATCACTGTCACTGTTGTCGTCATCACAACCGTCGTCGTCATTGCCATCACCGTTGTTGTCGTCACCGTCACTCTCGTCGTCATTGTTACCGTCGTCATCATCATCATCATCACTGTCACTGTTGCCATCATCGTCGTCATCGTCACTGTTGTCGTCGTCATCCTCGTCATCACCGTCGCTCTCGTCGTCGTCGTTGTCATCATCGGCGAGGATGTGGTCATCAATGTCATCGTCGTCATCATGATGGTAATGGCAGCAGCGTCAACGTCATCATCGTTATCTTAGTCGTCATCGTCATCATTTTGTCATCCTCGTCATCATCATCGTCATCATCGTTATTGTCATAATCATCCTTACCATTGTCATTGTCGTCATCATCATGATCAGCAGCAAAATAACTATCAATAGTAGCGTCATCATTAGCATCAGCAGCCATCATCATCAGTTGCAGTGTCTGGCTATGCAATGTTTGACTGTGCTACCGTTGATTATGTTACGATTGACACGTGCGTGGGTGACACGTGTGTGGGTGACACGTGTGTGGGTGACACGTGTGTGGTTTGACACGTGTATGGTTTGACACGTGCGTGGGTGACACGTGTGTGAGGTGATACGTGTGTGGATGTCACGTGCGTGGGTGGCACGTGTGTGGGTGTCACGTGCGTGGGTGACACGTGTGTGGGTGTCACGTGTGTGAGGTGACACGTGCGTAGGTGACACGTGTGTGGGTGACACGTGTGTGGTTTGACACGTGTGTGGTTTGACACGTGCACGGATGACTATACTACGGTTGACACGTGCGTGGGTGACTATACTACGGTTGACACGTGCGCGGGTGACTGTGCCGTGGTGGACTCAGCTGGTGCCCGCCTGCAAGGGAGACTTCCGCAAGCGCTCGCAGGCGGAGGCCGCGTGCTCCGTGATGCTCAGCGCCGCCTTCCAAGAGTGCAACAAGCGGGTACCTCTGCGTGGACGAGCGGCCGAATGAATAATAAGAGACAATGAATGATACGAGACAATGAATGAGGGGAATGAACGAGCAGATGAATGAATGACCGAGCGAATAAATGAGGAAAATGAACGAGCGGATGAAATTTTAGCGAGTGCTCAAGTTGAGCGAATGACTTAATGAATGACTGAATGAGTGTCTGAGCGAATGAGTGAAATCAGCGAGTGGGCGACCAAGTGAATGAATTAACAAACAAATGTGTGGTCGAACACGTGAATGATCCACCACGCCCGGCAAGCCTGCCCCTGCCTCCCCCCTACCCTTACCCCTGCCCCTACCCTGCCCCTACCTTGCCCCTACCCCTTCATCTGCCCTACCCTGCCCCTACCCTACCCCTACCCTGCCCCTACCCATGACCCTGCCTCTACCATGCCCCTAGCCCTTCATCTGCCCTACCCTACCCCTACCCTGCCCCTACCCATGACCCTACCCTGCCCCTACCCTGCCCTTACCCATGACCCTGCCTCTACCATGCCCCTAGCCCTTCTTCTGACCTACCCCTGCCCTACCCCTACCTTGCTACTACCTCTGCCCTGACCCGTGCCCCCGTGCCCCGCCAGGTGTCGGTGCAGGAGCACCTGGAGTGGTGCGTGAACGAGGCGTGTGCGTGCGAGGCTCCGGGCGACTGCGCCTGCCTCTGCGACAGCGTCGCCGCGTACGCACACGCGTGTGCGCAGGCCGGGGCCGCCGTGCGCTGGCGCTCGCCCGACTTCTGCCGTACGTTCGCGCGAGAACGTCGCCCTCGTCGCTGCCCTCGTCGCTGCCCTCGTCGGTATCATTGGCGTCATTATCAGCGTCATCGTCATTGTCGTCGTCATTGTCGTCGTCGGCATCATCATCGTCATCATCGTCATGGATATCAACGTCACCATCGTCATCATCGTCGTCATCATCGTCGTCATTATCGTCGTCGTCACCGTTTCTATGTTCTCCACCCTGTTCTGCAAGGGTTGCCTTCCGTATTTAGTATTCCTCGCATAGCTACACACAGACACACACGCGCACACTCACTCACACACACACTCACTCACACACACACAGACACACACACGCACTCACACTCACACACACACTCACACACACACTCACTCACACACACACTCACACACACACTCACTCACACACTCACTCACACACACACTCACTCATACACTCACTCACACACTCACACACACTCACATACACCCACACGCACTCACACTCACTCACACACACACTCACACACACTCACACACTCACTCACTCATACACTCACTCACACACTCACTCACACACACTCACATACACCCACACGCACTCACACTCACTCACTCACACACACACTCACTCACACACTCACACACACACTCACTCACACACACACTCACTCACACACTCACTCACACACACTCACTCACTCATACACTCACTCACACACTCACTCACACACACACTCACTCACACACACACTCACTCACACACTCACTCACACACACTCACTCACTCATACACTCACTCACACACACTCACTCACACACTCACTCACACACTCACTCACACACACACTCACTCATACACTCACTCATACACTCACTCATACACTCACTCACTCACACACACACTCACACACACACTCACTCATACACTCACTCACACACACACTCACTCACACACACATTCACACACACACTCACTCATACACTCACTCATACACTCACTCATACACTCACTCACACACACACTCACTCATACACTCACTCACACACACTCACATACACCCACACACACTCACTCACACACACACTCACTCATACACTCACTCACACACACTCACACTCACTCACACACACACTCACTCATACACTCACTCACACACACTCACATACACCCACACACACTCACACACACTCACACACACACTCACTCATACACTCACTCACACACACTCACATACACCCACACACACTCACACACACACACACTCACCCACACACACTCACCCACACGCACACACACCCACACACCTATATACACCCACACACCCACAAATACAAAGTCCCCCCGTATAACCTTAACAGACTATAGGGGGAAGTGTTGTTAGCGAGCACCATGAAGGCCAGTATGGCACAACAGGGGCTGGGTGGCCAACGCCACGCCCGGCCGCCTTTGTCTCCCCAGTGGCGATGTTTCCAGATCTCACCAGGTACTAATTTGAGGCCGAGTCGACTTAGGGGAGGCCCAGGTACCGGTTCAGATAATCGTCACCGGCGTTGATGGCCGTGAACTGAACCCGGGTGGCCGGGTTCGTTGTCCCGGGCGCTGGCCGCTACCACAGCACCGCCCCCCACCGGCTTGCGCGGCAACGCGGTCGTGACGCGCGGTCGTGCCGCCGTGTTTGCGTCACAGCCGTGTCGTGCGACGAGGACTCCAAGCCGCACGGTGGCGACGACGACGACGACGACGGTGCGTGCGAGTGGCACTACGACGCGTGTGGGCCCGCGTGCCCCGTGTCGTGCCAGTCGCCGCCCGTCAGGGACTGTCCCTTCAGCTGCCTCGAGGGGTGCCACCGGCGGTGTCCCAACGGTGAGGCCCTCGCCCCGACGTCGTCACCACCATTGTCAACTCCAGCGTCATTGTTATCATCTTCAACACCATTGTCATGTCCAGCCTCATTGTTATCATCTTCAACACCATTGTCATGTCCAGCGTCATTGTTATCATCACCACCATTGTCATCTCCATCGTCATTGTTATCATCACCACCATTGTCATCGTCATTGTTATCATCACCACCATTGTCATCTCCATCATCATTGTTATCACCACCATTGTCATCTCCAGCGTCATTGTTATCATCAGCACCATTGTCATGTCCAGCGTCATTGTTATCATCACCACCATTGTCATGTCCAGTCTCATTGTTATCATCACCACCATTGTCATTGTTATCATCACCACCATTGTCATCTCCAGCGTCATTGTTATCATCACCACCATTGTCATCTCCATCATCATTGTTATCATCATCACCATTGTCATCTCCATCGTCATTGTTATCATTACCACCATTGTCATCTCCAGCGTCATTGTTATCATCACCACCATTGTCATCTCCAGCGTCATCACCATTCTCATCCTTATCATCATTTAATCATAATCGACATCGCCATAATCTCTATTATAATCATAATCACCATCGCTATCACCATTATAATCACCATGATTACCAGCACCATAAGCACCACGATAATCACCATCATCACTGCACCATCATCATCCTCACAGCTGCTGCTGATGATGATGATAATCATGCTGCTGCTGATGATGATGATAATCATGCTGCTGATGATGATTATGCTCATCATGCTGCTGATGCTGGTGCTGGAGCTGTGCTTGCTGCTGGTGGTTGAGGCAGGCTCGCTGTGCGAGAGCACGGAGAGCTGCGTGCACAGCGAGCGCTGCCCCGCGTGTCTGCACGAGGGCCAGGATCCCGGAGGGGCAGGTGACCGTGCTCAACCCCGAGCAGCACAACTGCGCCATCTGGTACCGACTCCCTCCCTCCCTCCCTCCCCCCTCCCTCCCCTCACCTCCCTCTGCTTCCCTCTCCTTCCTCCCTCTCCTCCCTCCACTCCCTCCCCTCCCTCTCCCTCCCTCTCCCTCCTCCCTCCCTCCCTCCCTCCCTCCCTCCTCCTCCCCTCCCTCCCTCCCCTCCCTCCCTTCCCTCCCTCCCTCCCTCCCTCCCTCCCTCCCTCCCTCCCTCCCTCCCTCCCTCCCTCTCCTCTTGTTGGCGCACCAATGACAAACAAGTAAATTAATGCAACTGCGCCGGAGTGCCGGTGGCTGCGAGCGACGTGGCGTCCCCGCTAACCCCGTTAGCCGTAACCCGTTAACCCCGTTAACCCCATTAACCCCGTTAACCCGTTAACCCCGTTAACCCCACTAACGCCGCCGCCACCGCCGCCTGCCGCCTGCAGCCTGTGCACCCACCTCAAGCTGCAGTGCCGACCCGTGCGGAGCGACTCGTCCCCACGTGCCCACCGCCACACTACCGCCATCGCCGCACCTCTCCCACCGCCGTCGCCGAGCTCCGACCGCCGCGCCGCGCCGGCGCCTCGGCGCCGCCTGGCGGCCCGCCGGCCCGTGCCGCCCGAGGGCTGCGAGAAGGTGATGGAGGTGGCCTTCCTGCTGGACGGCTCGACGGCGTTCGACCGCGCCGAGTTCGAGCGCGAGTTCGAGGCGCGAAGTCCTTCGTGGTGCGCACCATGGAGCGCCTGCAGATCGGCCAGACGCGCGTGCGCGTCGCCCTGGTCCTCTTCCACTCGGGCCCGCTCAACATCTTCGGCATCTCCGTCAAGGAGCCCGCGGCCCGCCTCAAGGAGATCACCGCGGCCGTGCCCTACCCGGACGTGGACGAGGCCCGCGCGGGCGAGGCGCTCAAGTACGCCGCCGTCTACGTGCTGGGCTCCGCCAAGGCCCGCCGGGGGGTGCCCAAGGCCGCCGTGCTCGTCACGGCGAGCCGCCCCGCCGCCGGGGACGACGTCGCCCGCGGCATGGCCTACGCGGCCCGCAAGGGCGTGCGCGTCATCGCGCTGGCCGTCGGCGACGGGCCCTCCGAGGCGGCGCTGCGAGCGGTCACGGCGCGGTCGCCCGACAACCGCGCGGTGCGCGTGCCGGACGTCATCGCGCTGCTGCGCCGCCGGGAGGAGTTTGTGCGCGAGCTGTGCTTCATGGGCGACGTGCCGCCCGACGTGATCGCGGCCGCGCGGGCCACCGGCGCGACGCCGCCGCCGGCGGCCGCCGCCAGGACGACCGCCGCCGCCGCTGGCGTCTCGGCGGGCGGCGCGACGACCGAGACGACCGTGACTACCGCGTCGGGCGCGGGACGGCCGCCGCCGCCGTCGCCGTACCAACGCATGGACCTGGTGTTCGTGGTGGAGGGCTCGGACGCGGTCGGCGAGCGGAACTTCGAGAAGGTCAAGGAGTTCATCGTGGAGGCGGTGACCGCCGCGGGCGCCGGCGAGGACGCCAACGCGAGCCGCGTGGCCGTGGTGCAGTACGCCGACGTGCCCGTCACCGAGCTGCTGCTGGACGCGCGGCGCTCGCGCGGCGACGTGGAGGAGGCGGTGCGCGCCATCGAGTTCCGCGGCGGCAACGCCACCAACACGGGCGGCGCCGTCCTGAGCGCCCTGCGAGACGTGCTGCGCCCGCCGGGGCAGGAGACGAACGAGACGACGGCCGACGGGGGGGGGCCCCACCCGCCCCACCCCCGCCCCGAGTGCTCTTCCTCATCACGGCGGCGCCCTCCTCCGACACCATCACGCTGCCGGCGGAGCTGAGCAAGCGCCAGGGAGTGGACGTCATCCCCATCGGCGTGGGCGAGCGCGTGGACGTGCGCCAGCTGGAGGAGCTGGGCACCTACCCGGAGCCGCTGCTCACCACCTTCGAGTCGCTGGACCACCAGTTCGCGCGCCAAGTCCTCGACGGCTGCTGCCTCTACACCCCGCCGCTCGACGTGGGGCTGCCCACGCTGCCCCCCGCTGCCCACGCTGCCCCCGCTGCCCCCGACGACGCCGCCGACGACGCCGCTGGCGCCCGCGATGACGACGCCGCTGGTGCCCGCGGTGGGAGGAGGAGGAGGGTGCGTGGGGGCCCGCGAAGGGCACCTGGCCTGGCACGAGCGCCGTGGTGACGAGTGGCGGCTGCTGTTGACGATGGCCTTAATGATTAACAGCGTGACCCTGAGGCTTCTGCTGCTGATGATGAGGACCATTAAAAAGCTGCTTCTGCTGATGATGATGACCATGACAATGCTGATGATGATGATGACCATGACAACGCTGCTGATGATGATGGTGACCATGGCAAAGCTGCTGCTGCTGATGATGACCACGACAAAGCTGCTGATGATGATGATGATGACCACGACAAAGCTGATGATGATGATGACCATGACAATGCTGATGATGATGATGGTCATGACAACGCTGCTGATGATGATGACCATGGCAAAGCTGCTGCTGATGATGATGACCATGACAATGCTGATGATGATGATCATGACAAAGCTGTTGATGATGATGATCATGGCAAAGCTGCTGCTGATGATGATGACGAAGCTGATGATGATGACGAAGCTGCTGATGATGATGACGATGGCAAAGCTGCTGATGATGATGATGATGACAAAGCTGCTGATGATGATGACAAAGCTGATGATGATGATGACCATGGCAAAGCTGCTTCTGCTGATGATGACGATGATAAAGCTGCTGATGATGACCACGACAAAGCTGCTGCTGATGATGATGATAATGCTGCTGATGATGATGACGATGCTGCTGACCCCCCCCCCCGCCGCGAGCAGTGCCGTGCGAGGAGCCCATGGAGGTGGTGTTTGTGATCGGAGGAGGAGGCGACGAGGAGGAGTTCGAGGCAGCCAAGGAGTTTGTCAGGGCCCTGAGCGAGCGCATTCTGCAGGGTGAGCTCGCGTGTGTGTGCGTGCGCATGCGCGTGTGTGTGCGTGTGTGTGCGTGTGTGTGCGTGTGTGTGTGTGCGTGTGTGTGCGTGTGTGTGTGTGTGCGTGTGCGTGTGTCATTCCCTCCCTTCTCTACGCTTGCAAAACGTGAACCCCCCTAATGGAGCATCTTCGCCGGTTGGAAACATTTAGGCTGGCCTGACTACGATCCATCCTGGGTTTAACCAGGCTGGTTTGTGCGAGGAGCTCACAAATCCTTGAAAGATCTGGGCAAAGTCCCATCGGTGAGCTCCTCCGGCAGGCAAGGCTGCGTTGGCTGGGTCATGTAGCCTGCATGCCCAGCCACCGCATGCCTAAACAGCTTTTGTTCGGCCGGATCGAGGGGGCTAAACGGGCGCGGCACGGGCTAGAGAAGAGATGGAGTGATGTGGTACAGGAGGACGTGGGGCCGAGTGGACTTGCCGATGACTGGTACCAGCGGTGTCAAGATCGGCCTCTGTGGAGGAGGCTCGTGAAGGACGCTGCTGGGCAGTTGGAGGCAGTCTCCCTCCAACAACAACGGAGGGCGGAGGAGCGACGCTCACAACAACGAGCGGAGCGCCGGGTGGCTAAAGCACAGCAAGTTGCACAGTAGGGGGCACAGGTGGTGCATCAGCCAGTCATCTCGGTCAACTCAGTCAGTCGACCCGTGATCCTGGGTCTGCCCTGTGACCTCCTGCATGCGGACGTTTGACACTTCACGTGGCCTCAAGGTGCACATGGCTTGGCACAAGCGTCGTGGTGACGTCACCGCCACTTAGTGGGGAATGGCGGTTGTTGTTGTTGTTGTGCGTGTGTGCGTGTGTGTGTGCGTGCGTGTGTGTACGTGTGCGTGTGTGTATACTTGTGTGTGTACGTGTGCGTGTGTGTATACGTGTGTGTGTACGTGTGCGTGTGTGTATACGTGTGTGTGTACGTGTGCGTGTGTGTATACGTGTACGTGTGTGTACGTGTGTGTGTACGTGTGTGCGTGTGTGTGCGTGTGTGTGTGTACGTGTGTGTCTATGTACGTGTGTGTGCGTGTGTGCATGTGTGCGTGTGTGTGTGTGTGTACGTGTACGTGTGTGTGTGTACGTGTGTGTACGTGTGCGTGTGTGAGGCAGGCAGCAACGGGAGCCGCGTGGCGCTGCTCCAGGCCGGGGACTTCCCGCGTCTGGAGGTGCCGCTGGGCACCGTCGCCCTCGGGGAGGCGCTCCGCTCCGTCACGCAGAGGCCCGCACGCGGCGGCCCCAGGCTCGGTATGACGCACGCGGTGTGACGCGGTGTGACGTGGTGGTGTGTGACGCGGTGTGACGCGGCGTGACGCACGTGACGTGGTGTGACGTGGCGTGACGTGGTGTGACGCACGCGTGTGACGCGGTATGACGTGGTGGTGTGTGACGCGGTGTGACGCACGTGGCGTGGTGTGTCTCGGCGTGTCTCGCTGTGTGTCTGGGCGGAGCAGGAGTGGCGCTCTCCGCCGTTCTGCAGGAGGCGCTCTCCGTGGCCGCCGGCGCTCGCCCCGCGGTGGCTCACGCTGTGCTGCTCGTGGTCGGGGCCCCCCCCACCCCCACCCCCTCCTCCTCCTCTCCCGCCCCCAGCTACGAGGGGCACGACAACGTGACCCTGGCGGCACGGGAGGCGGCGCTGTCCGGTACGAGATTCTCGGTGCCGGTGGCGGTGGTGGCTCTGATTTGAACTGCTGCTGTTGTTGATGCTGATGATGATGCTGCTGATGATGCTGATGATGATGATGATAATGATGCTGGTGATGCTGTTGATGATGCTGATGATGATGCTGATGATGATAATGATGATGATAATGATGCTGGTGATGCTGTTGATGATGCTGATGATGCTGATGATGATGATAATGATGCTGGTGATGCTGTTGATGATGCTGATGATGATGCTGATGATGATAATGATGCTGGTGATGCTGATGATAATGCTGATGATGATGCTGATGATGATGCTGATGATGATGATAATGCTGATGATGCTGATGATGCTGATGATGCTGATAATGCTGATAATGCTGATGATGCTGAAGATGCTGATTATGATAATGCTGATAATGCTGATGTTGCTGCTGCTGCTGACGATGCGGGCTAGGCGTGTCGGTGCTGGCGGTGGCGGTGGGGGACGGTGCCCCCCGGCACGACCTCGCCGTGCTCGCTGGCGCCGCTGGTCGCGTCTTCTCCGTGCCGAGCGCCGCTCAGCTGCCCCTCGCCGCGGCACTCAGCCCCGAGCTGCTCACCGCACTCTGCACCGGTACGGCTCCTCACCACCCCGTACGACTCCTCACCAACAACAATAACAACAACAATAGCAACAACAATAACAACAACAATAGCAACAAAAATAGCAACAATAACAACAATAACAACAATAACAACAACAATAGCAACAATAACAACAACAATAACAACAATAACAACAACAATAGCAACAATAACAACAACAATAGCAACAATGACAACAACAATAGCAACAATAACAACAACAATAGCAACAATAACAACAATAACAACAACAATAACAACAATAACAACAACAATAGCAACAATAACAACAACAATAGCAACAATAACAACAACAATAGCAACAATAACAACAACAATAACAACAATAACAACAACAATAGCAACAATGACAACAACAATAACAACAATAGCAACAACAATAACAACAACAATAGCAACAACAATAACAACAACAATAGCAACAAAAATAGCAACAATAACAACAATAACAACAATAACAACAACAATAGCAACAATAACAACAACAATAACAACAATAACAACAACAATAGCAACAATAACAACAACAATAACAACAATAGCAACAACAATAACAACAATAGCAACAATAGCAACAATAACAATAACAACAACAATAACAACAACAATAGCAACAATAACAACAACAATAACAACAATAGCAACAACAATAACAACAATAGCAACAATAGCAACAATAACAACAATAGCAACAATAACAACAATAACAACAACAATAACAACAACAATAGCAACAATAACAACAACAATAACAACAATAGCAACAACAATAGCAACAATAACAACAATAGCAACAATCACAACAACAATAACATCAACAATAGCAACAATAACAACAATAGCAACAATAACAACAACAATAACAACAACAATAACAACAATAGCAAAAATAACAACAACAATAACAACAATAGCAACAACAATAGCAACAATAACAACAATAGCAACAATAACAACAACAATAACAACAACAATAGCAACAATAACAACAACGATAATCAGCGAGTGTTGGCTGCTGTGCGGTCGGTGTTTGTGTTGAGCAGCGAGGCCTCCGCTGGTGTGCGTGGATGAAGATGGGATTGAGAGGAAGGTGAGCACACGCCACCCACACTCTAATCACACTACACACACACTACACACACTACACGCACTACACACACACTACACACACTACACACACACGCACACACACTACACACGCACTACACACACACGCACACACACTACACACACACGCACACACACGCACACACACTACACACACACGCACACACACTACACACACACGCACACACACGCACACACACTACACACACTACACGCACTACACACACAACACACACACTACACACACATTACACACACTACACACACACACTACACACACACACTACACACACACTACACACACACGCACACACACGCGCACACACACGCACACACACACACGCACATCCCCATGATCTCTCCGTAATCTCAGCGACCACCGCCTTGTCCACCCCCCCCCCCCCCCAGGCTGGCGAGCGCTGGGAGGTCCGTGGTGGCTGCCACGGCGCGCTGTGCCGACCCAGCGGCTCCGTGGAGCTGCTGGGCCGCGCCACGAGCTGCGAGCGCACGCCGGCGCCCTCGTGCCCCGGGGCGGTGCGGCCGGAGCGTCTGCAGGGACCCTGCGGGTGCCGCTGGGAGTGCCCCTGTGAGTAGCGCTCGCACGACTGCCCGGGGCGGGTGCGGTGTGTGCGGACATCGAGCACCGGGGAGACAAAGGCGGCCGGGCGTGATGCTGGCCACTCACCGAACAACCCTCGTGCGCTGTGGCGGCTTTTGTCGGCGCGGCTGCGCTACGAACCTGGCGACCCGGGTTCGATTCCCGCTCACGGCCAACACCGATGACGATTATCTGAACCGGTCCTGGGCGTCCCCTAGGTCGACTCGGCCTTAAATGAGTACCTGGTGTGGTGTGTAAACATCGCCACTGCGGAGACAAAGGCGGTCGGGCGTGGTGCTGGCCACCCACCCCCTCGTGTACCGTTCTGGCCTTAATTGGTGCTTGCTAACAGCACTTGCCCCTACAGTCTGTTAAGGCTATACGGGGGATCTTTGTGCGTGTGCGTGCGTGCGTGCGTGCATGCGCGTGTGCGTGCGTGCGTGTGTGCATGCGTGCGTGTGTGCGTGTGTGTGTGCGTGTGTGCGCGTGCATGCGCGCGTGCATGTGCGTGCGTGTGTGTGTGTGCGTGTGTGCGTGTGTGCGTGCGTGTGCGTGCGTGTGTGCGCGTGCATGCGCGCGTGCATGTGCGTGCGTGTGTGTGTGTGCGTGTGTGCGTGTGTGCGTGCGTGTGCGTGCGTGTGTGCGCGTGCATGCGCGCGTGCATGTGCGTGCGTGTGTGTGTGTGCGTGTGCGCGTGTGTGTGTGCGTGCGCGTGCGTGCGTGTGTGCGTGCGTGTGTGCGTGCGTGCGCGTGTGCGTGCGTGCATGTGTGTGTGCGTGTGTGCGTGCAGGCGTGTGCACGGTGGGGGGAGACGGAGCGCTGATCACGTTCGCGGGGCTCCGCCTGCGCTCGCACGTGCACTGCTCCTACGAGCTGCTGGCGCTGGGCAGCGACGACAAGCCCGAGCTGCTCGTGTGGGTGGTGGCGCGCGGCGCACGCGGCGGCCGCAGCGTGCGGCTCTCGGTGCTAGGCCGCCGCGTGGAGCTGCACTCCAACCTGAGCGTGAGCACCGCGTCACGTGATGGTGGTTGTGGTGGTGGTGGTGGTGGTGATGGTGGTGATGGTGGTGGTGATGGTGGTGGTGGTGGTGATGGTGGCTGTGGTGGTGATGGTGGTGGTGATGGTGGTGGTGATGGTGGTGATGGTGGTGGTGATGGTGGTGATGGTGGCGGTGGTGGTGATGGTGGTGGTGATGGTGGTGATGGTGGTGGTGATGGTGGTGGTGGTGGTGATGGTCGTGGTGGAGGAGGCTCGTGAAGGACGCTGCTGCTGCTACTGGGCAGTTGGAGGCAGTCGCCCTTGAAACAACGGAGGGCGGAGGAGCGACGCTCACAACAATGAGTTGGCACAGTCGAGGTCACAGCTGGTGTGCATCTACCGGTCATCTCAGTCTCGAGGTTTTGCGTGCTTGCCACGTGGCTCAGCAAGTGTGGAGGGCGCCACTCCAGATCCTGGTTGGTGAGGAGGGGGGGATGAGGGAGGGGATTAAATCACTCGCGATGTCTCCCCATCCCCCCCTCCCCATCCCCCCCTCCCCATCCCCCCTCCCCATCCCCCCCTCCCCATCCCTCCCTCCCCATCCCCCCTCCCCATCCCCCCCTCCCCATCCCCCCCTCCCCATCCCCCCCTCCCCATCCCCCCCTCCCCATCCCTCCCTCCCCATCCCTCCCTCCCCATCCCCCCCTCCCCATCCCTCCCTCCCCATCCCTCCCTCCCCATCCCCCCCTCCCCATCCCTCCCTCCCTCCCCATCCCTCCTCCCCATCCCCCCCTCCCCATCCCCCCCCTCCCCATCCCCCCCTCCCCATCCCTCCCTCCCCATCCCCCCTCCCCATCCCCCCCTCCCCATCCCCCCTCCCCATCCCCCCCTCCCCATCCCCCCCCTCCCCATCCCTCCCTCCCCATCCCTCCCTCCCCATCCCCCCCTCCCCATCCCTCCCTCCCCATCCCTCCCTCCCCATCCCCCCTCCCCATCCCTCCTCCCTCCCCATCCCTCCCTCCCCATCCCCCCTCCCCACCCCCCCTCCCCATCCCTCCTCCCCATCCCTCCCTCCCCATCCCTCCCTCCCCATCCCCCCCTCCCCACCCCTCCCTCTCCCATCCCTCCCTCCCCATCCCTCCCTCCCCATCCCTCCGTCCCCATCCCTCCGTCCCCATCCCCCCCTCCCCATCCCTCCCTCCCCATCCCCCCCTCCCCATCCCCCCTCCCTCCCCACCCCTCCCTCTCCCATCCCCCCCTCCCCATCCCCCCCTCCCCATCCCCCCCTCCCCATCCCCTCCTCTCCCACCCCCCCCTCCCTCCCCATCCCCTCCTCTCCCATCCCTCCCTCCCCATCCCCCCCTCTCCATCCCTCCCTCTCCATCCCTCCCTCTCCACCCCTCCCTCTCCATCCCTCCCTCCCCATCCCCCCCCTCCCCATCCCCCCCTCCCCATCCCCTCCTCTCCCACCCCCCCCCTCCCTCCCCATCCCCTCCTCTCCCATCCCTCCCTCTCCACCTCTCCCTCTCCATCCCTCCCTCTCCATCCCTCCCTCTCCACCCCTCCCTCTCCATCCCTCCCTCTCCATCCCTCCCTCTCCACCCCTCCCTCTCCATCCCTCCCTCTCCACCCCTCCCTTTCCATCCCTCCCTCTCCATCCCTCCCTCTCCACCCCTCCCTCTCCATCCCTCCCTCCCTCTCCACCCCTCCCTCTCCATCCCTCCCTCTCCACCCCTCCCTCTCCATCCCTCCCTCTCCACCCCTCC
>NC_136338.1:880827-930595 GCF_964198595.1 Lampetra fluviatilis | reverse complement strand
TGGTGGTGGTTGTTGTTGTTGTTTGCGATCGTTTACCCCCCCGGGGGAAGGTCTCGCCGAGTCTCAAGACTCCCTTTAAGGAGGGGTCCTTACAAGTCCTTGCGATAGAGGCGGGATGTGTTGCTGCTGCTCCGGCTGTATAGATTTGCGGTGGGATTTTAGCTGAATTGGCATGTTTTGGTCAGCACACGTTACACTGTGCGTGTGTGTGTTTGGTTATGATGGGGGAGATCATACAAATACCACTCACTCTGTAGAACAGGGAGAGATCATACAAACTCTATTCACTCTGTAGAACAAGGGGAGATCATATAAACTCAACTCACTCACTCTGTAGTACAGGGAGAGATCATACAAACTCTATTCACTCTGTAGAACAGGGGGAGATCATACAAACTCCATTCACTCTGTAGAACAGGGGGAGATCATACAAACTCCACTCACTCTGTAGAACAGGGGGAGATCATACAAACTCCACTCACTCACTTTGTAGAACAGGGGGAGATCATACAAACTCTATTCACTCTGTAGAACAGGGGGGGATCATACAAACTACACTCACTCACTCTGTAGAACAGGGAGAGATCATACAAACTCCACTCACTCACTCTGTAGAACAGGGAGAGATCATACAAACTCCACTCACTCTGTAGAACAGGGGGAGATCATACAAACTCCACTCACTCACTCTGTAGAACAGGGGGAGATCATACAAACTACACTCACTCACTCTGTAGAACAGGGAGATCATACAAATCCACTCTGTAGAACAGGGGGAGATCACACAAACTCCTCTCACTCACTTTGTAGAACAGGGGGAGATCATACAAACTCCACTCACTCACTCTGTAGAACAGGGAGATCATACAAACTCCACTCACTCACTCTGTAGAACAGGGAGAGATCATACAAACTCCACTCACTCACTCTGTAGAACAGGGGGAGATCATACAAACTCCACTCACTCACTCTGTAGAACAGGGAGATCATACAAACTCCACTCACTCACTCTGTAGAACAGGGGGAGATCATACAAACTCCATCATGGGTACCTCCCCTCCCAGTATAAAAAATAAGATTAGGTTTTACCCTTTATAGCGATAAAACAGCTGTGTTAAGATATTAAAACACTAAACTGAAACCGCTTGCAACGAATCATGGCTGCATTGACCACACGTTCTTGTAGTGAACATGCAAAGAAAACCATGCTCTGGTAGTATATGATGCATTGTTTTTGAAACGCTTTGGTCCACACCAGAGACAGCTTTCTTTAGAGCCTAGTCTCCAATGTGTTAGACCAGAGGGCAAGGCCAAAAGGCGAACTTCTTCACACCTGTTGTATTGCCTTTTCATATCTACTAACCCCACTCACTCTCAGTAGACACACAATGGCCGACTAATCTTGCAAACGACGTCGCGTCATCGTGAACGTACCCACACTACGAGGGAAACAGACGACGGGCGCGTGAAGAGCGCGTTCCCGGTTCGTCACACTCGCCTGCCAGCATTAACCGGGGCCGGGCCGCTGGATTCGAACCACGAACCTCTCTAAGCGCAGATAGAACATGAATAGATCGCAACACAAGCATCCTTGGGAAGAGCACATCTCAAGCCGATAACACATTCCTGGTAGGAACGTTGGATTGCTCGGTCAATGGAGTCAACGGCGGCGTGGTGTATTCCGCAAATATGCCCCGTACTGTGAGGGCGGGCACAAGCCGGCGTGAGTAGGTTAAACGTTGAGTTTTATAAGGGCACCACGGGGTGACCAGCCCCTCCCCACCCAGCCCACCTCTCCCACCCCCCACCCAGCCCCACCCCTCCCACCCCCCACCCAGCCCCACCCTCCCCTCCCAGCCACTCCCCACCCTCCCCACCCAGCCCCTCCCTACCCTCCCTTCCCTACCCAACCCCTCCCTTCATATCCAGCCCCTCCCTGCACGAAAGCTTCGAATCGAGAGTGATACTCTCCAAGCGTGTTGCCCCGCCCCTACGAACCCGGCGGTCCCGGGGTTCGATTCCCCACTCGCGGCCACCAACACCGGCGACGATTGTCTGAATCGGTCCTGGGCCTCCCCCTAGGTCGACTCGGCCTCAAACGAGTACCTGGTGCGGTGTGTAGTAAACATCTCCGCTCGGGAGACAAAAGCGGCCGGGCGTGGTGCTCGCTAACAGCACTTGCCCCTACGGTCTGCCAAGGCTATGAGGGAGAATCTTTGTGTTTTTGTGTGCGCCAGCGAGGTGAAGTATGGCTGGACCCTGAGAACCCGTGCAGCCTGTGCACGTGCGCGCAGCACGGCCGCGTGCAGTGCAGCGTGCGGCAGTGCCCCACTCCCACCGGTGAGCCACACTCCACCCCACCTGACTCTAAACTACACCCCACGTGACCCCAACCTACACCCCACGTGACCCCACCCCCCAAACTCCACCCCACGTGACCCCACCCCCCAAACTACACCCCACGTGACCCCCACCCCCCAAACTCCACCCCACGTGACCCCACCCCCCAAACTACACCCCACGTGACCCCACCCCCCAAACTACACCCCACGTGACCCCACCCCCAAACTCCACCCCACGTGACCCCACCCCACGTGACCCCACCCCCCAAACTCCACCCCACGTGACCCCACCCCCCAAACTCCACCCCACGTGACCCCACCCCCCAAACTCCACCCCACGTGACCCCACCCCCCAAACTCCACCCCACGTGACCCCACCCCACGTGACCCCACCCCCCAAACTACACCCCACGTGACCCCACCCCCCAAACTACACCCCACGTGACCCCACCCCCCAAACTCCACCCCACGTGACCCCACCCCCCAAACTACACCCCACGTGACCCCACCCCCCAAACTCCACCCCACGTGACCCCACCCCCCAAACTCCACCCCACGTGACCCCACCCCACGTGACCCCACCCCCCAAACTACACCCCACGTGACCCCACCCCCCAAACTCCACCCCACGTGACCCCACCCCACGTGACCCCACCCCCCAAACTACACCCCACGTGACCCCACCCCCCAAACTCCACCCCACGTGACCCCACCCCCCAAACTACACCCCACGTGACCCCACCCCCCAAACTACACCCCACGTGACCCCACCCCCCAAACTCCACCCCACGTGACCCCACCCCACGTGACCCCACCCCCCAAACTACACCCCACGTGACCCCACCCCACGTGACCCCACCCCCCAAACTACACCCCACGTGACCCCACCCCACGTGACCCCACCCCCCAAACTCCACCCCACGTGACCCCACCCCCCAAACTACACCCCACGTGACCCCACCCCACGTGACCCCACCCCCCAAACTACACCCCACGTGACCCCACCCCACGTGACCCCACCCCCCAAACTCCACCCCACGTGACCCCACCCCACGTGACCCCACCCCCCAAACTCCACCCCACGTGACCCCACCCCCACGTGACCCCCACCCCCCAAACTACACCCCACGTGACCCCACCCCACGTGACCCCCACCCCCCAAACTCCACCCCACGTGACCCCACCCCCCAAACTCCACCCCACGTGACCCCACCCCACGTGACCCCACCCCCCAAACTCCACCCCACGTGACCCCACCCCCCAAACTCCACCCCACGTGACCCCACCCCACGTGACCCCACCCCCCAAACTCCACCCCACGTGACCCCACCCCACGTGACCCCACCCCCCAAACTACACCCCACGTGACCCCACCCCACGTGACCCCACCCCACGTGACCCCACCCCCCAAACTACACCCCACGTGACCCCACCCCACGTGACCCCACCCCACGTGACCCCACCCCCCAAACTCCACCCCACGTGACCCCACCCCACGTGACCCCACCCCCCAAACTCCACCCCACGTGACCCCACCCCACGTGACCCCACCCCCCAAACTCCACCCCACGTGACCCCACCCCACGTGACCCCACCCCACGTGACCCCACCCCCCAAACTACACCCCACGTGACCCCACCCCCCAAACTCCACCCCACGTGACCCCACCCCACGTGACCCCACCCCCAAACTACACCCCACGTGACCCCACCCCCCAAACTACACCCCACGTGACCCCACCCCCACGTGACCCCACCCCCCAAACTACACCCCACGTGACCCCACCCCCCAAACTACACCCCACGTGACCCCACCCCACGTGACCCCACCCCCCAAACTACACCCCACGTGACCCGACCCCCCAAACTACACCCCACGTGACCCCACCCCACGTGACCCCACCCCCCAAACTACACCCCACGTGACCCCACCCCCCAAACTACACCCCACGTGACCCGACCCCCCAAACTACACCCCACGTGACCCCACCCCCCAAACTACACCCCACGTGACCCCCACCCCCCAAACTCCACCCCACGTGACCCCACCCCCCAAACTACACCCCACGTGACCCCACCCCCCAAACTACACCCCACGTGACCCCACCCCCCAAACTACACCCCACGTGACCCCACCCCCCAAACTACACCCCACGTGACCCCACATCCGCGTTTGCCAATTTACTTCTCCCCGTTGCTGCCCGCGCCCGATGATTGTTCAACTCGTCTTCTCACTAACTCACTTACACACTTACACACTCACTTACACTCACTTACACACTCACTCACACACTTACACACTCACTCACACACTCACTCACTCTCACTCACATACACACTCACACACGCACACTCACTCTGACTCTCAATCACTCACACTCACTCACTCACACTCACTCACTCACATACTCACACTGACTCACTCTCACACTCACTCACTCACATACTCACACTGACTCACTCTCACACTCACTCACATACTCACACTGACTCACTCTCACTCACTCACTCGCCTTGCTTCTGCCGTGGAAGATGCCCGACGCCGCAGCGTCATAGTGCCCTGCTGCAGCTCCCCGTGGCCCTGCCAGGGTTGCCCCCCCCCCTCCACCCCCCACCGCCCCCCCCACCCTCCACCGCCCCCCACCCCCACACCACCAACCCCCCTCCACCCCCCACCGCCCCCCCCCCCCACTTCCTCTCTTATCACTCTCCGGGTGAGTGGAGCTGAAACGACCGCGATGTAATCTGGCCGCGTGTCGGGTGGCGGGGGTCTCGACGACACAGACACCTCATCCAGATCCTTCCCCGTTGACCAAATCCGCCCCCCCTCCTCCCCCCCATCTCCAATTAATTAATGAAGGTTATTAATTGACCTCAACGTGGTGCCCCCCCCCCCGCTATTCCTTCTGACCCCCCCCGCCCCCCCCCCAACTCAGCCCCCCCAAGCTGCGCCCCGTGCGAGGTCCCCCCGCGAGAAACTCAGCTCGGACAAATGCTGCCCAGAGGTTGAGTGCGGTGAGTACACGCCAAGGACGCCGCGCGTCTCTCTCTCATCATCATCATCATCATCGCGGTGGCGCGAGATGTTGACTACCTCGCCTGGTGCGCAGGAGGTCGCGGTAGATGTTGACTACCTCGCGTGGTGTACAGGAGGTCGTGGGTTCCATCCCGACCCTGACGACACCTGCTGCTGCTGTATATTTGGAGTTTGGGCCATACACCACGTGTCCCTTCTGTCACCTTTGGCCCACATCCTTACCCTGCCCTGTCACGTGCCCTTGCCAGCCAATCAGGCTGCTACGTCCTCAGATGCCCCCCTCTCTGCCAGCTACCAGAACCCCGAGGGGCCTCTCCCATGGCATCGTCTAACTGTTGGCAGAGGGCTACTACACACGCAACTCCTCTCGTTGTCGGTAGATGGCGCTAGGCGCCGTAGTGACACATTATATGTCACTACAAATGTATAAATGACGATAATCACCTTCGGTGGGCTATCACTTGTGGCCAGGTAACTTCTGAAAAAGTGATTGATAGCTCTGGTTAAATAAGAAAATGTTTACGGTTTTTTATAGTTTATAGACAAAGATCCCCAGTGCAGCCTGAACACGCTGTCGGGGCAAGTGCTGTTTGCGAGTAGCAGACGGCAGATGGCGTTTGCTGATGATTGTACTGATGCTGGTGCTGATGACGGTGCTGATGAAGATGGTTCTACTGATGATGATGCTGGTTCTGTTGATGATGGTGCTGTGCTTGTGAGCGTGTGTGTTAATGTGTGTGTGTGTGTTGATGTGTGTGTTGATGTGTGTGTTGATGTGTGTGTTCATGTGTATGTTCATGTGTGTGTTCATGTGTGTGTGTGTGCGTGTGTGTTCATGTGTGTGTGTGTTCATGTGTGTGTCCGTGTGTGCGCGCGTATGTGTTGATATGTGTTGATGTGTGTTCATGTGTGTGTGTTCATGTGTGTGTTCATGTGTGTGTTCATGTGTATGTTAATGTGTGTGTTCATGTGTGTGTGCGTGTGTGTTCATGTGTGTGTTCATGTGTGTGTGTGCGTAGTGTGCGAGGAGGCGTCGTGCGAGCGAGTGGCCGTGCCGCGCTGTGGCCCGGGACTCCTGGCCGAGCGGCTCAACCACAGCGCGTGCCGGCCGGCCTACCACTGTGGTGAGCCTGCCCCCCGCTCTCTCCCCTCGCTCTCCCCACGCTCTCCCTTCACTCTCCCCTCTCTCCCCACTCTCTCCTCACCCCAACCCCCCCCCCCCCCCACTATCCTCTATCACCCCCCCACTCTCCCCACTCTCCCCACTCTCCCCTCTCTCCTCACCCCACTCTCCCCCCCCCCACTCTCCCCTCTCTCCTCATCCTCTTCTCCCCTTACCCTCTCTCTTCACTCCTTACCTAACCCCCCCCCCACCCCCCCCCCGCCCCCCACAGTGTGCCACCCAGAGGCGTGCCCCCTGGCCCCCCAGTGCCCCCCACGCCGCTCCCTCTCCGTCTCCGAGGGGCCCTGCTGCCGAGACTTCTCCTGCGACTGCCGGCCCTGCCCGGGGGTGGGGGGCGGGGGGGGGCCCGCCCCCCCCTGGCCCCTCCCCCGCAGCCCCCCCCCCACCGCGGTGCCCCCCGGGGACACGTGCCCGCACGGCCGTGGACGAGTGCGGCTGCGAGGAGACCGAGTGTCGTCCGCACGACGAGGTGAGACCCCTCGCTCACCTGGTCACTCGCTCACCTGGTCACTCACTCACCTGGTCACTCACTCACCTGGTCACTCACTCACCTGGTCACTCACTCACCTGGTCACTCACTCACCTGGTCACTCACTCACCTGTCCACTCACTCACCTGGTCACTCACTTACCTGCCCACTCACTCACCTGGTCACTCACTCACCTGCCCACTCACTCACCTGGTCACTCACTCACCTGGTCACTCGCTCACCTGGTCACTCACTCACCTGCCCACTCACTCACCTGGTCACTCACTCACCTGGTCACTCACTCACCTGTCCACTCACTCACCTGGTCACACACTCACCTGTCCACTCACTCACCTGCCCACTCACTCACCTGGTCACTCACTCACCTGGTCACTCACTCACCTGCCCACTCACTCACCTGGTCACTCACTCACCTGGTCACTCGCTCACCTGGTCACTCACTCACCTGCCCACTCACTCACCTGGTCACTCACTCACCTGTCCACTCACTCACCTGGTCACTCACTCACTCACCTGCCCACTCACTCTCCTGCCCACTCACTCACCTGTTCAATCACTCACCTGGTCACTCACTCACCTGCCCACTCACTCACATGGTCACTCACTCACCTAGCCACTCACTCACCTGCCCACTCACTCACCTGCCCACTCACTCACCTGGTCACTCAATCACCTGGTCACTCACTCACCTGGTCACTCACTCACCTGCCCACTCACTCACCTGGTCACTCACTCACCTGGTCACTCACTCACCTGTCCACTCACTCACCTGGTCACTCACTCACCTGCCCACTCACCTTCCCCCTCACTCACCTGCCCCCTCGCTCACCTGCCCACTCACTCACCTGCCCACTCACCTGCCCCCTCACTCACCTGCCCCCTCGCTCACCTGCCCACTCACTCACCTGCCCACTCACCTGCCTACTTACCCACCTGCCCCCTCACTCACCTGCCCCCCCCCCCAGGTGTGTGTGGACTCTGGGGTGGAGCGTGCGCTGGGTGAGCGCTGGAGCAGGAACTGCAGCGACTGCTCCTGCCGGGCCGAGGGGGCCAATGGGGGCGAGGGGGGCGAGGGGGAGGCGAGGAGGGGGCCGGCGGCCGTGCGGTGCGTGCCGCGGAGCTGCGACAGGAGATGCCCACTGGTAACGTCATCGCCGGGGTCGTCATCATCGTCGCCGTCAATGTCATCGTCATCATGATCATCATCATGATCGTCATCATCATTATCATCATTATCATCATCATCATCAACGTCATCATCATTATCATCATTATCATCATCATCAACGTCATCATCGTCATCATGATCATCATCATGATCATCAACATCATCGTCATCATCATTATCATCATTATCATCATTATCATCGTCATCAACGTCATCATCGTCATCATCATTATCATCATTATCATCAACATCATCGTCATCATCGTCATCATCATTATCATCATTATCATCAACATCATCATCGTCATCATTATCATCATCATCATCAACGTCATCATCGTCATCATCATGATTATCATCAACGCCATCATCGTCATCGTCATCAACGCCATCGTCATCATTATCATCATTATCGCCATCATCATTGCCGCCATCATCATCGCCATCATCATTATCATCATCGCCATCAGTGTCATCATCATTATCATCGATGTCATCATCGTCATCATTTGTCATCGTCATCATTGTCAACATCATCGTCATCATTGTCAACATCATTGTCATCGTCACTGAGGTCGTTGTCATTATTATGATGAGTGCCATCATCATGAGCGTCATAATCGCCATCATCGTCATCATCATCGTCAACATTATGGTTATTTTCCATCATCATCATCATCATCGACGTGGTCTTCATCAACACCATCATCAACTACAGCACATCTGTCAAAAAGAGCTTCATAGCTGATCAGATTCATCCTGCAGTCTGAAGAGAGATTCCCATTCTGATTCTGAACATCGTCATTGGCGTAATAACATCATCAGCAGCAGCAGCAGCATCGTCATCAACATTATCCTCATCTTCATAATCTTGGACGTTATCATCATCGTCATCATCGTTCGTTTCATCGTTAGCAACAACTTTACAATCATCATGAACTCTTACTTGCATCATCATCATCATCACCACTCTCTCTCGATCCACCTGCTTGTCTCGCTGTGTCTCTCTCGCTGTGTCTGTCTCTGTGTCTCTCTCACTGTGTCTCTGTCTGTGTCTCTCTCACTCTGTCTGTGTCTCTGTGTCTCTCTCACTGTGTCTCTGTCTGTGTCTCTGTATCTCTGTGTGTGTCTCTGTGTCTCTGTCTGTGTCTCTCTCACTGTGTCTCTGTGTATCTGTATCTCTGTGTCTCTGTGTCTCTCTCACTGTGTCTCTGTGTATCTGTGTCTCTGTGTGTGTCTCTGTGTCTCTGTCTGTGTCTCTCTCACTGTGTTTCTGTGTCTCTGTATCTCTGTGTCTCTGTGTCTCTGTCTGTGTCTCTCTCACTGTGTCTCTGTGTCTCTGTATCTCTGTGTGTCTGTGTCTCTGTCTGTGTCTCTCTCACTGTGTCTCTGTGTATCTGTATCTCTGTGTGTGTTTCTGTCTGTGTCTCTCTCACTGTGTCTCTCTGTGTGTCTCTGTGTGTCTGTGTCTCAGGGCCACGTGTTTGTCGCGGCTCGTGACGGCTGCTGCGGGGCCTGTGAGCTCACGAGCTGCTTGGTGGAGAGCGGCACGGGCCGGGGAGACGAAGTGGCCACGACCAGCGTCTACCGCGTGCGTGCCACCACCACCACCACAACCACCACAACCACTGCCACCACCACCACAACCACCACAACCACCACAACCACTGCCACCACCACCACAACCACCACAACCACTGCCACCACCACCACCACCACAACCACCACAACCACAGCCACCGCCACCACCACCACAACCACCACAACCACAGCCACCGCCACCACCACCACAACCACCACAACCACAGCCACCGCCACCACCACCACAACCACCACAACCACAGCCACCACCACCACCACAACCACCACAACCACAGCCACCGCCACCACCACCACCACAACCACCACAACCACAGCCACCACAACCACAGCCACCACAACCACAGCCACCACCGCCACCACCACCACAACCACTGCCACCAGCACCAATAGCAACATACCAACACCCGCCATTCGCCACTAAGTGACGGTGACGTCACCACGTCGCCTGTGCCAGGCCACGTGCACTTCGAGGCCACGTGACAGGTGTCGAACGCCCGCTGTGCTACGAACCCGGCGGCCTGGGTTAGATTCCCGCTCACGGCCAACACCGGTGACGATTACCTGAACCGGTCCTGGGCCTCCCCTAGGTCGACTCGGCCTCAAATTAGTATCCAGTGCGGTGCGTAATAAACATCGCCACTGGGGAGACAAAGGCGGCCGGGCGTGGTGCTGGCCACCCCACCCCCTCGCGTGCCGTTCCGGCCTTCATAGGCGCTGCTGCTCGCTAACAGCACTTGCCCCTGCAGTCTGTTGAGGCTCCACGGGGGACCTTTGTCTTTGTGGCGTGTGCGCAGTTGGGAGAGGAGTGGCCCGTGCCAGGAGCCCCCTGCTCCCGCTACAGGTGCGAGCGCGACCCGCTGGCGGTGGGGGGGGGCCCGGCCCCCCGCAGGGTCAACGTCACGTGCGGGCCCCCCGCAGTGCCCGACTCGTGCCCCCCAGGGACCCGCCTGGACTGCGCACAGCTGAGGCGGTGCTGCCCCGTCTGCCAGTGCGGTGAGCGACAGTCGGACGGTTCAAATCCAACCGACGGATCCAGGGACATTTGTTTTTAAATGTAATTTTGTTGTTGTTAGTTTGATGATTATTTGGTGTTGTGAGTTATTTGGTAGTTCATCTTCTCGGTTCTTTCGGTAAAGTCACGTAGAAGGGAAATAATAAAATAATAAAAAATTAACATAATAACGTAATTCTCACGACGTTTCGGCTACAACGCAAGCAGCCGTCCTCAGGTGAAGAATGAAACAACACCAAGCTTGGTGGTGTTCCACGCATTTCCCATAAATATGCTAAAATCCTCTTGATATGCAAATTCTTTTGTCAAGGCGCTCTTCTTCCCCCTCCAACCCAGCTTAAATATACGCTCCAAGCTTGGTGGTGTTTCATTCTTCACCTGAGGACGGCTGCTTGCGTTGTAGCCGAAACGTCGTGAGAATTATTTTATTATGTTTTATTTTTATTATTTTATTATTTCCCTTCTACGTGACTTTACCGAAAGAACCAAGAATAGAATAAGTTGGACAAAGATCTCCCGTATAGGCTTAACAGGCTGTAGGGGCAAGTGCTGTTAGCGAGCACCTATGAAGGCCGGCACGGCACACGAGAGGGTGGGTGGCCAGCACCACGCCCGGCCGCTTTTGTCTGGTTTGAGGCTGAGTCGATCTAGGGGAGGCCCAGGATCGGTTCAGATAATCGTCACTGGTGGTGTTGGCCGTGAGCGGGAATCGAACCCGGGAAGCCAGGTTCGTAGCGCAGCGTAGCGCTAACCGCTGCACCACCGCTCCCCACTATTCGGACACACACACACTGACACACACATATACACATGTAGTAGGATGGTGGTGGTTGTTGTTGTTGTTGTTGTTGTTTGTACAAATGGAAGTAACTAGAAGGGGAGGAAGAGCTCTCAGAGTAACGTCTTGAGGACGACACGGTGAGAGATCGGTGCCGGAGAGATGTCGCCGCTACGGGAGAATATTGACAGGACAACACGGAGGGAAGTGGAAACCAGTGACTCAATGTCCTCCATATGAGAGGGGCCTGTGAACAATCAACAAGACGCATCGTTAACCTCCGTCGGGGATGAACCATCGGCGTGGAACTCATCGTGAGCGGAGTCTCCGCGTCAAAGTTCCACATTCAGTCCGCCGTCTCGCGTGCTGAGAACACAAACGAATAC
Organism: Lampetra fluviatilis; assembly: GCF_964198595.1. Classification (NCBI taxonomy): domain Eukaryota; kingdom Metazoa; phylum Chordata; class Hyperoartia; order Petromyzontiformes; family Petromyzontidae; genus Lampetra; species Lampetra fluviatilis. The sequence goes on along the minus strand of NC_136338.1, from coordinate 918,598 downwards.
ACGAGAGAGAGACACCACCACCACCACCACCATGATCATCATCATCATCGTGGTCGGTGAACCAAGCCAGTCACCCTCCCGTGCTCACGGAGTATTCACACAAATGACCAAAACAGTTTTCCACGAACATCGTGACGCTACACAAATGTGTTCCTATAAACACACACACGCACGCGTGGGCCTTATACACTCGCACGCAAATGCAAAGGTCTCCCGTGTAGCCTCTAACAGGCTGCGGGGGCAAGTGCTGTTCACAAGCAGCCAGCGCCTATGAAGGCCGGCACGGCACACGAGGGGGTGGGTGACCAACACCACGCCGGGCCGCCTTTGTCTCCCCAGTGGCGATGTTTACTACACATTGCACCAGCTACACATTTGAGGCTGAGTCGACCTAGGGGAGGCCCATGACTAATTCAGATAATCTTCACTAGTGTTGGCCGTGATCGGGAATTAAACTCATATCAACAACAACAACAACAACCGCCATTCGCACACTAAATGGCGGTGGCATCACCGTCAAATTCATCTATGCACACAGACACAGACAGACATACACACAGACATACAAACAGACATACACACAGACACACAGACAGACATACATACATACAGACACACAGATATACACACAGATACACAGACACACACACAGACAGACCTACATACAGACAGACACACAGACACACAGACACACAGACAGCCAGACACATACACAGACAGACACACACACAGACACACACACAGACAGACATACACACAGACACACTGACAGACAGACACACTGACAGACACACAGACAGACACACTGACAGACAGACACACACACGGACACGTGGACGAGACGCGCCGTTTCCGCAGGCACGGCTGTAAGTGGCCGAGCGCTCCTTTCGGGATCAAAACAAAAACAGCGGAAAGTCAAACAAAGCGCGCGGGGTGACGGGGGCCGGGAGGTGACGGGGCGAGGATGGGAGCTGCCATCGCCAGCCCGAAACATCATCGCCCATCGTGCCATCACTCACATCGTAGCCATCGTCATCATCATCATCCTCTAAACATACGGCTCATTCGTCGTCATCAGGAGCAGGGTGCCACGCGGTGCCACGTGGCAGTGGTGATGATCGTGCCTAACAGCGAGCAGGGACCTGGGTTCGATTCCTGACCCGGGTGCCTTTCTGTTGGAAGATTGCTCTCCCCCTGTTCTACAGAGAGAGTGGAGTTTGTATGACCTCCCCCTGTTCTACACAGTGAGTGGAGTTTGTATGATCTCCCCCTGTTCTACTGAGTGAGTGGAGTTTGTATGATCTCCCCCTGTTCTACAAAGAGAGTGGAGTTTGTATGATCTCCCCATGTTCTACAGAGTGAGTGAGTGGAATTTGTATGATCTCCCCATGTTCTACAGAGTGAGTGGAGTTTGTATGATCTCCCCCTGTTCTACTGAGTGAGTGGAGTTTGTATGATCTCCCCCTGTTCTACAGAGTGAGTGAGTGGAGTTTGTATGATCTCCCCATGTTCTACAGAGTGAGTGAGTGGAGTTTGTATGATCTCCCCCTGTTCTACAGAGAGAGTGGAGTTTGTATGATCTCCCCATGTTCTACAGAGTGAGTGGAGTTTGTATGATCTCCCCCTGTTCTACAGAGTGAGTGGAGTTTGTATGATCTCCTCCTGTTCTACAGAGTGAGTGAGTGGAGTTTGTATGATCTCCCCCTGTTCTACAGAGAGAGTGGAGTTTATATGATCTCCCCCTGTTCTACAGAGTGAGTGGAGTTTGTATTCTCACCTATGAAAGCCGGTACAGCACACAAGGGGGTAGGTGGCCGGCACCACGCCCGGCCGCCTTTGTCTCCCTCGTAGAAATGTTTTTACGCACCGCTCCAGGTACTAATTTGAGGCTCAGTCGACCTAGGGGAGGCCCAGGACCGGTTTAGATAATTGTCACTGGTCTTGGCCGTGAGCGGGAATCGAACTTGGGTCGCCAGGTTCGTAGCGCAGCGTAGCGCTAGCCGCTACACCACCGCTCCCACACACACACAGACACGCACACACGCACACACGTTGAAACAGACTTTGCATAATTACTGGAAATGTTTGGGATGCTTCTAATCCTGGAATTATTTGCACGTTAGAAATGTCCCACGTGTGCACTGGGTAAAGTTAGATTTGTCTGGCGGGCGTGCTGCTTGTTACAGGCCTGAACAGCACTTGCCCCAACAGTCTACAAGGTGGAACAGGGGTTCTGTGTCTAGAGGGTATCTTCACCATGCGTGTGTACGCCGATATAAAAGTGCGTGACATTTCGACTTTAAACTTTCGTGACTGCAGGAATTTATATTCTTTATTTCTTTCGGAAAAGTCACGTGACTTTACCGAAATAACTATAGAATGTGAACGTGTGTTTGTGTGTGTGTACATGTGCATAGAAGTGTGTAAGTGTGTGTAAGTGTGTATACCCGTGTGTGTGTGTGCGCATACAAGTGTGTGTATTAGTGTGTGTGTGTATCAGTGTGTGTGTATCAGTGTGTGTGTGTGTCAGTGTGTGTGTGTATCAGTGTGTGTGTGTGTATCAGTGTGTCAGTGTGTATGTATCAGTGTGTGTGTGTATCAGTGTGTGTGTGTATATAGGGGAGCGGTGGCGCAGTTGTTAGCGCTACGAACCCGACGACCCGAGTTCGATTCCCGCTCACGGCCACCAGCATCGGTGACGATTACCTGAGCCGGCCCTGGGCCTCCCCTAAGTCGACTCAGGCTCAAAAGAGTACCTGCTGCGATGTGTAAACGTCGCCACTGGGGAGACAAAGGCGGCCGGGCGTGGTACTGGCCACCCACCCCCTCGTGTGCCGTGCCGGCCTTCATAGGTGCTTCTCGCTAACAGCACTTGCCCCAACAGTCTGTTAAGGCTACACGGGGGATCTTTGTCTTTGGGGATGACTGTCAGCCAGGGCAGGTGTACACGCACACACACGCGCGTGTGTGTGTACACACAGACTCACACACGCGTGTTTGTGTGTGTGTGTGTACACACACTCTCGTGCTTGCTGTTACACGTCTACTCCGGGAGTGTTGTGCCAACACGAACTCCGCTCTTGGTGATGCGTCTCCTCCACGGCGGCGTGAGTCGTCATCCGTGTTGAGGAAACAACTCCCAGCACATCGCCGTGTCCCCCTGCTCCACTCGCGTGCACTTCCGCTTGGTGCGTCCCGCTACTGTCAGAGGGGGATGGAGACGGCGGTGGTACCATGACGACGGTGGTACCATGACGACGGTGACGATGATCTCATGGTGATGGAGACGGCGGTGGTACCATGACGACGGTGGTACCATGACGACGGTGACGATGATCTCATGATGAATGAGACGGCGGTGGTACCATGACGACGGTGGTACCATGACGACGGTGACGACGATCTCATGATGATGGAGACGGCGGTGGTACCATGACGACGACGACAATGATCTCATGGTGATGGAGACGGCGGTGGTGCCATGACAACAACGACGACGATCTCATGGTGAAGGAGACGGCGGTGGTACCATGACAACGGTGAAGACGATCCCATGGTGATGGAGACGGCGGTGGTGCCATGACAACAACGACGACGATCTCATGGTGAAGGAGACGGCGGTGGTACCATGACAACGGTGAAGACGATCCCATGGTGATGGAGACGGCGGTGGTGCCATGACAACAACGACGACGATCTCATGGTGATGGAGACGGCGGTGGTACCATGACGACGGTGACGATGACGACGATGATCCCATGGCGATGGAGCTACGGTGACTGTCTCTTGTTGCTCGTGTGCGTGGCTCTCTCTGAAAATGACCATTCACGCTGCTGCCCCCCCCCCCTGCTGCCCCCTGCCCCCCTTGCCCCCCCTACCCCCCTCTGCCCCCCCTGCTGTCCCTCTGCTGCCCCCGTGCTGTCCCGTGTCTGTGTGGATGCAGCGGCCGCGGACTTCTGCGTCCACAACGGCACGACGATGGTCAAGGTGAGCGCCTCGGGGTCACTGACCCCCCCCCCCCCCCAACCTGGTCTGGGCGCCGTTCTGCGTGGGGAGTTTGTGGGGTCCACTCGGTGCCCTTGAGCACGCGCTTGATTCTCTGTGTGAGTCTGTGGGTCTCTGTGTGAGTCTGTGGGTCTCTGTGTGAGTCTGTGGGTCTCTGTGTGAGTCTGTGGGTCTCTGTGTGAGTATGTGGGTCTCTGTGTGAGTCTGGGTCTCTGTGTGAGTCTGTGGGTCTCTGTGTGAGTCTGTGGGTCTCTGTGTGAGTCTGTGGGTCTCTGTGTGAGTCTGTGGGTCTCTGTGTGGGTCTGTGGGTCTCTGTGTGAGTCTGTGGGTCTCTGTGTGAGTCTATGAGTCTCTGTGTTTGTCTGTGGGTCTCTGTGTGAGTCTATGGGTCTCTGTGTGAGTCTATGGGTCTTTGTGTGAGTCTGTGGGTCTCTGTGTGAGTCTGTGGGTCTCTGTGTGGGTCTGTGGGTCTTTGTGTGAGTCTATGGGTCTCTGTGTGAGTCTGTGGGTCTCTGTGTGAGTCTATGAGTCTCTGTGTGAGTCTATGGGTCTCTGTGTGAGTCTGAGGGTCTCTGTGTGAGTCTGCGTCTCTGTGTGAGTCTGGGTCTCTGTGTGAGTATGTGGGTCTCTGTGTGAGTCTATGGGTCTCTGTGTGAGTCTATGGGTCTCTGTGAGTCTATAGGTCTCTATATGAGTCTGTGGGTCGCTGTGTGAGTCTGTGGGTCTCTTTGTGAGTCTATGGGTCTCTGTGTGAGTCTATGGCTCTCTGTGTGAGTCTATGGGTCTCTGTGTGAGTCTATGGGTCTCTGTGAGTCTATAGGTCTCTATATGAGTCTGTGGGTCGCTGTGTGAGTCTGTGTGTCTCTTTGTGAGTCTATGGGTCTCTGTGTGAGTCTATGGCTCTCTGTGTGAGTCTATGGCTCTCTGTGTGAGTCTATGGGTCTCTGTGTGAGTCTATGACTCTCTGTGTGAGTCTATGGCTCTCTGTGTGAGTCTATGGGTCTCTGTGTGAGTCTATGGCTCTATGTGTGAGTCTGTGGCTCTCTGTGTGAGTCTATGGGTCTCTGTGTGAGTCTATGGCTCTCTGTGTGAGTCTATGGGTCTCTGTGTGAGTCTATGGCTCTCTGTGTGAGTCTGTGGCTCTCTGTGTGAGTCTGTGGCTCTCTGTGTGAGTCTATGGCTCTCTGTGTGAGTCTGTGGCTCTCTGTGTGAGTCTATGGGTCTCTGTGTGAGTCTGTGGCTCTCTGTGTGAGTCTGTGGCTCTCTGTGTGAGTCTATGGCTCTCTGTGTGAGTCTGTGGCTCTCTGTGTGAGTCTATGGGTCTCTGTGTGAGTCTATGGCTCTCTGTGTGAGTCTATGGCTCTCTGTGTGAGTCTGTGGCTCTCTGTGTGAGTGTTATGCTGCGCCGTGCCGGCCTTCATAGCTGCTGGTCGCTAAGGGCCCTTGCCCCAGCAGTCTGTCGAGGCTATCCGGGGGAGCACCTTTGTCTCCGTGCTGCCAGGTGGGGGAGTCTCTGCTGCTGGATGAGTGTCAGCGCTGCTCGTGCGAGAAGACACGTGACGCCCTGGGGCCCGGCTTCACTCTCACCTGCAGCCGGACCAGGTGTCCCGTGTGTCCACAGGTGAGGCAGCAGCAGCAGAAGCAGCTGTAGCAGCATTGGCAGCAGCAGCAGCTGTAGCAGCATTGGCAGCAGTAGCAGCAGCAGCAGCAGCAGAAGCAGCTGTAGCAGCATTGGCAGCAGCAGCAGAAGCAGCTGTAGCAGCATTGGCAGCAGTAGCAGAAGCAGCTGTAGCAGCATTGGCAGCAGCAGCAGTAGCAGAAGCAGCTGTAGCAGCAATAAGAGCATTGGCAGCAGTAGTAGCAGTAGCAGCTGTAGCAGCATTGGCAGCAGCAGCAGCAGAAGCAGCTGTAGCAGCAGTAACGGCATTGCAAGCAGCAGTAGCAACATTACAAGCAGCTGTAGCAGCAGCATCGACAGCAGTAGCAGCAGTAGCAGCAGCTGTAGCAGCAGTAACAGCATTGGCAGCAGTAGCAGCTGTAGCAGCAGTAGCAGCAGCAGTATCAGCTGTAGCAGCAGTAACGGCATTGCAAGCAGCAGTAGCAACATTAGAAGCAGTAGTAGCAGCAGCATCGACAGCAGTAGCAGCAGTAGCAGCAGAAGCAACATTAGAAACTGCATCAGAAGCAGCAGCAGCATTGGCAGTAGCAGCAACAGCAGCATTGGCAGCAGCAGCAGCATTGGCTGTAGGAGTTGCAGCAGCAGCAGCATTGGCAGTAGGAGTTGCAGCAGTAGCAGCAGCATTGGCAGTAGGAGTTGCAGCAGTAGCAGCAGCATTGGCAGTAGGAGTTGCAGCAGTAGCAGCATTGGCAGTAGGAGTTGCAGCAGTAGCAGCAGCATTGGCAGTAGGAGTTGCAGCAGCATTGGCTGCAGGAGTAGCAGCAGCATTGGTTGTAGGAGTTGCAGCAGCAGCAGCATTGGCAGTAGGAGTTGCAGCAGCATTGGCAGTAGGAGTTGCAGCAGCATTGGCTGTAGGAGTAGCAGCAGCATTGGTTGTAGGAGTTGCAGCAGCAGCAGCATTGGCAGTAGGAGTAGCAGCAGCAGCAGCAGCATTGGCAGTAGGAGTTGCAGCAGTAGCAGCAGCATTGGCAGTAGGAGTTGCAGCAGCAGCAGCAGCATTGGCAGTAGGAGTTGCAGCAGTAGCAGCATTGGCAGTAGGAGTTGCAGCAGTAGCAGCAGCATTGGCAGTAGGAGTTGCAGCAGCATTGGTTGTAGGAGTTGCAGCAGCAGCAGCATTGGCAGTAGGAGTAGCAGCAGCAGCAGCAGCATTGGCTGTAGGAGTAGCAGCAGCATTGGTTGTAGGAGTTGCAGCAGCATTGGTTGTAGGAGTTGCAGCAGCAGCAGCATTGGCAGTAGGAGTTGCAGGAGTAGCAGCAGCATTGGCTGTAGGAGTAGCAGCAGCATTGGTTGTAGGAGTTGCAGCAGCAGCAGCATTGGCAGTAGGAGTAGCAGCAGCAGCAGCAGCATTGGCAGTAGGAGTTGCAGCAGTAGCAGCAGCATTGGCAGTAGGAGTTGCAGCAGTAGCAGCAGCATTGGCAGTAGGAGTTGCAGCAGCATTGGCTGCAGGAGTAGCAGTAGCTTATTTATCAGGAGGAGTGAGTGGTGTGCGTTGACGGTGAGTGGTGAGTGAGCGGTGAGTGGTGAGTGGTCAGTGAGCGGTGAGTGGTGAGTGAGTGAGTGAGTGGTGAGTGGTGAGTGAGCGGTGAGTGGTGAGTGAGTGAGTGGTGAGTGGTGAGTGAGCGGTGAGTGGTGAGTGAGTGAGTGGTGAGTGAGTGGTGAGTGAGTGGTTAGTGAGTAAGTGGGTGAGTGAGTGGTGATTGAGTGGCGAGTGGTGATAGTGAGTGGTGAGTGAGTGGTGAGTGAGTGAGTGGTGAGTGAGTGAGTGGTGAGTGAGTGGTGAGTGAGTGATGAGTGGTGAGTGGGTGGTGAGTGAGTGGTGAGTAAGCGGTGAGTGAGTGGTGAGTGAGTGAGTGAGTGGTGATGATGAGTGAGTGGTGAGTGAGTGGTGAGTGAGTGAGTAGTGAGTGAGTGAGTGAGTGGTGAGTGAGTAAGTGAGTGGTGAGTGAGTGGTGATAGTGAGTGAGTGGTGAGTGAGTGAGTAGTGAGTGAGTGGTGAGTGAGTGTGCGATAGTGAGTGGTGAGTGAGTGGTGGGTGAGTGGTGAGTGAGTGAGTGAGTGGTGAGTGAGTGGTGATAGTGAGTGAGTGGTGAGTGAGTGAGTAGTGAGTGAGTGGTGAGTGAGTGTGCGATAGTGAGTGGTGAGTGAGTGGTGGGTGAGTGGTGAGTGAGTGAGTGAGTGGTGAGTGAGTGGTGAGTGAGTGGTGAGTGAGTGGTGAGTGAGTGAGTGGTGAGTGAGTGGTGAGTGAGTGGTGAGTGAGTGAGTCAGTGAGTGGTGAGTGAGTGGTGAGTGAGTGAGTGGTGAGTGAGTGGTGAGTGAGTGGTGAGTGAGTGAGTGAGTGGTGAGTGAGTGGTGAGTGAGTGGTGAGTGAGTGAGTGGTGAGTGAGTGGTGAGTGAGTGGTGAGTGAGTGGTGAGAGAGTGAATGAGTCAGTGAGTGGTGAGTGAGTGAGTCAGTGAGTGGTGAGTGAGTGAGTGGTGAGTGAGTGGTGAGTGAGTGGTGAGTGAGTGGTGAGTGCGGCTGCGGTGCAGGGCTACGAGGCGGTGAAGCCGGCTGCTGGCGCCTGCTGCCCCACGTGCACCCCCACGGCGTGCCTCATCCACCTCAACAACGGCTCCAGCACCTGGCTCAAGGTGAGCGACTCACTCACTCACTCACCTGTGACTCACTCACTCACCTGTCACTCACTCACTCACTCACTCACCTGTGCCTCATCCACCTCAACAACGGCTCCAGCACCTGGCTCAAGGTGAGCGACTCACTCACTCACTCACTCACCTGTGACTCACTCACTCACCTGTCACTCACTCACTCACTCACCTGTGCCTCATCCACCTCAACAACGGCTCCAGCACCTGGCTCAAGGTGAGCGACTCACTCACTCACTCACCTGTGACTCACTCACTCACCTGTCACTCACTCACTCACTCACCTGTGCCTCATCCACCTCAACAACGGCTCCAGCACCTGGCTCAAGGTGAGCGACTCACTCACTCACTCACCTGTGACTCACTCACTCACCTGTCACTCACTCACCTGTGCCTCATCCACCTCAACAACGGCTCCAGCACCTGGCTCAAGGTGAGCGACTCACTCACTCACTCACCTGTGACTCACTCACTCACCTGTCACTCACTCACCTGTGCCTCATCCACCTCAACAACGGCTCCAGCACCTGGCTCAAGGTGAGCGACTCACTCACTCACTCACTCACCTGTCACTCACTCACTCGCTCACCTGACTCACTCACTCACTCACTCACCTGTCACTCACTCACTCACTCACTCACTCACTCACTCACTCACCTGTGACTCACTCACTCACCTGTCACTCACTCACCTGTGCCTCATCCACCTTAACAACTGCTCCAGCACCTGGCTCAAGGTGAGCGACTCACTCACTCACTCACCTGTCACTCACTCACTCACTCACCAGTCACTCACTCACTCACCTGTCACTCACTCACTCACTCACGCACTCACTCACCTGTGACTCACTCACTCACCTGTGACTCACTCACTCACCTGTGCCTCATCCACCTCAACAACGGCTCCAGCACCTGGCTCAAGGTGAGCGACTCACTCACTCACCTGTCACTCACTCACTCACCTGTGACTCACTCACTCACCTGTGCCTCATCCACCTCAACAACGGCTCCAGCACCTGGCTCAAGGTGAGCGACTCACTCACTCGCTCACTCACCTGTGACTCACTCACTCACCTGTCACTCACTCACTCACTCACTCACTCACTCACCTGTCACTCACTCACCTGTCACTCACTCACTCACTCACTCACCTGTCACTCACTCACTCACTCACCTGTGACTCACTCACTCGCTCACCTGTGACTCACTCACTAAGCGCGACCTCCCCGTGCACCCCTCCGTGCCCCCCACGTGTCCCCGTGCCACCCTTGACCCCGTCTCCCCCCCGTGCCCCTCCCACATGCTCACCCCCCGTGTCCCCCCCCCCCCCGTGCCCCCCCCCCCCCGTGCCCCCCCCCCCCGTGCCCCCCCCCCCCCGTGCCCCCCCCCCCCGTGCCCCCCCCCCCCAGGTGAACGGCTCCCTCACGGTGGGCTGCGAGACCTTCCAGTGCCGGCTCGTGGAGGGGGGCTCCCTGGGGTGGCAGCGACGCAGCACCGTGTGCCCCCCACTGCAGCGCGACGCCTGCATCGCCCAGGGGGTAACTAGCGGTCGCCGTGGTAACGCGCGGTCGCCGTGGTAACGCGCGGTCGCCGTGGTAACGAGCGGTCGCCGTGGTAATGCGGGGTAACCGACGGAGGTGATGGAAGGGCTTTAGGGGTTAGCGCTTGGTGTGTAATGGTTCTGGGTGGGATTTTAGGGTTGCGGGTTTAGGGTTTAAAGGTGTAAGGTTCGGGGTGGGGTTCGTGGTTATGGGTTTAGGGTTTAAAGGTGTAAGGTTCGGGGTGGGGTTCGTGGTTATGGGTTTAGGGTTTAAAGGTGTAAGGTTCGGGGTGGGGTTCACGGTTATGGGTTTAGGGTTTAAAGGTGTAAGGTTCGGGGTGGGGTTCGTGGTTATGGGTTTAGGGTTTAAAGGTGTAAGGTTCGGGGTGGGGTTCGTGGTTATGGGTTTAGGGTTTAAAGGTGTAAGGTTCGGGGTGGGGTTCGTGGTTATGGGTTTAGGGTTTAAAGGTGTAAGGTTCGGGGTGGGGTTCGTGGTTATGGGTTTAGGGTTTAAAGGTGTAAGGTTCGGGGTGGGGTTCGTGGTTATGGGTTTAGGGTTTAAAGGTGTAAGGTTCGGGGTGGGGTTCACGGTTATGGGTTTAGGGTTTAAAGGTGTAAGGTTCGGGGTGGGGTTCACGGTTATGGGTTTAGGGTTTAAAGGTGTAAGGTTCGGGGTGGGGTTCGTGGTTATGGGTTTAGGGTTTAAAGGTGTAAGGTTCGGGGTGGGGTTCGCGGTTATGGGTTTAGGGTTTAAAGGTGTAAGGTTCGGGGTGGGGTTCGTGGTTATGGGTTTAGGGTTTAAAGGTGTAAGGTTCGGGGTGGGGTTCGCGGTTATGGGTTTAGGGTTTAAAGGTGTAAGGTTCGGGGTGGGGTTCGTGGTTATGGGTTTAGGGTTTAAAGGTGTAAGGTTCGGGGTGGGGTTCGCGGTTATGGGTTTAGGGTTTAAAGGTGTAAGGTTCGGGGTGGGGTTCGTGGTTATGGGTTTAGGGTTTAAAGGTGTAAGGTTCGGGGTGGGGTTCGCGGTTATGGGTTTAGGGTTTAAAGGTGTAAGGTTCGGGGTGGGGTTCGTGGTTATGGGTTTAGGGTTTAAAGGTGTAAGGTTCGGGGTGGGGTTCGCGGTTATGGGTTTAGGGTTTAAAGGTGTAAGGTTCGGGGTGGGGTTCGTGGTTATGGGTTTAGGGTTTAAAGGTGTAAGGTTCGGGGTGGGGTTCGCGGTTATGGGTTTAGGGTTTAAAGGTGTAAGGTTCGGGGTGGGGTTCGTGGTTATGGGTTTAGGGTTTAAAGGTGTAAGGTTCGGGGTGGGGTTCGCGGTTATGGGTTTAGGGTTTAAAGGTGTAAGGTTCGGGGTGGGGTTCGTGGTTATGGGTTTAGGGTTTAAAGGTGTAAGGTTCGGGGTGGGGTTCGCGGTTATGGGTTTAGGGTTTAAAGGTGTAAGGTTCGGGGTGGGGTTCGTGGTTATGGGTTTAGGGTTTAAAGGTGTAAGGTTCGGGGTGGGGTTCGTGGTTATGGGTTTAGGGTTTAAAGGTGTAAGGTTCGGGGTGGGGTTCGCGGTTATGGGTTTAGGGTTTAAAGGTGTAAGGTTGGGGGTGGGGTTCGTGGTTATGGGTTTAGGGTTTAAAGGTGTAAGGTTCGGGGTGGGGTTCGCGGTTATGGGTTTAGGGTTTAAAGGTGTAAGGTTCGGGGTGGGGTTCGTGGTTATGGGTTTAGGGTTTAAAGGTGTAAGGTTCGGGGTGGGGTTCGCGGTTATGGGTTTAGGGTTTAAAGGTGTAAGGTTCGGGGTGGGGTTCGTGGTTATGGGTTTAGGGTTTAAAGGTGTAAGGTTCGGGGTGGGGTTCGCGGTTATGGGTTTAGGGTTTAAAGGTGTAAGGTTCGGGGTGGGGTTCGTGGTTATGGGTTTAGGGTTTAAAGGTGTAAGGTTCGGGGTGGGGTTCGCGGTTATGGGTTTAGGGTTTAAAGGTGTAAGGTTCGGGGTGGGGTTCGTGGTTATGGGTTTAGGGTTTAAAGGTGTAAGGTTCGGGGTGGGGTTCGCGGTTATGGGTTTAGGGTTTAAAGGTGTAAGGTTCGGGGTGGGGTTCGTGGTTATGGGTTTAGGGTTTAAAGGTGTAAGGTTCGGGGTGGGGTTCGCGGTTATGGGTTTAGGGTTTAAAGGTGTAAGGTTCGGGGTGGGGTTCGTGGTTATGGGTTTAGGGTTTAAAGGTGTAAGGTTCGGGGTGGGGTTCGCGGTTATGGGTTTAGGGTTTAAAGGTGTAAGGTTCGGGGTGGGGTTCGTGGTTATGGGTTTAGGGTTTAAAGGTGTAAGGTTCGGGGTGGGGTTCGCGGTTATGGGTTTAGGGTTTAAAGGTGTAAGGTTCGGGGTGGGGTTCGTGGTTATGGGTTTAGGGTTTAAAGGTGTAAGGTTCGGGGTGGGGTTCGCGGTTATGGGTTTAGGGTTTAAAGGTGTAAGGTTCGGGGTGGGGTTCGTGGTTATGGGTTTAGGGTTTAAAGGTGTAAGGTTCGGGGTGGGGTTCGCGGATATGGGTTTAGGGTTTAAAGGTGTAAGGTTCGGGGTGGGGTTCGTGGTTATGGGTTTAGGGTTTAAAGGTGTAAGGTTCGGGGTGGGGTTCGCGGTTATGGGTTTAGGGTTTAAAGGTGTAAGGTTCGGGGTGGGGTTCGTGGTTATGGGTTTAGGGTTTAAAGGTGTAAGGTTCGGGGTGGGGTTCACGGTTATGGGTTTAGGGTTTAAAGGTGTAAGGTTCGGGGTGGGGTTCACGGTTATGGGTTTAGGGTTTAAAGGTGTAAGGTTCGGGGTGGGGTTCACGGTTATGGGTTTAGGGTTTAAAGGTGTAAGGTTCGGGGTGGGGTTCACGGTTATGGGTTTAGGGTTTAAAGGTGTAAGGTTCGGTGTGGGGTTCACAGTTATGGGTTTAGGGTTTAAAGGTTTAAGGTTCGGGGTGAGGTTCACGGTTATGGGCTTAGGGTTTAAAGGTGTAAGGTTCGGGATGAGGTTCACGTTTATGGGTTCAGGGTTTAAAGGTGTAAGGTTCGGGGTGGGGTTCACGGTTATGGGTTTAGGGTTTAAAGGTGTAAGGTTCGGGGTGGGGTTCACGGTTATGGGTTCAGGGTTTAAAGGTGTAAGGTTCGGGGTGGGGTTCACGGTTATGGGTTTAGGGTTTAAAGGTGCAAGGTTCGGGGTGGGGTTCACGGTTATGGGTTTAGGGTTTAAAGGTGTAAGGTTCGGGGTGAGGTTCACGGTTATGGGTTTAGGGTTTAAAGGTGTAAGGTTCGGGGTGGGGTTCACGGTTATGGGTTTAGGGTTTAAAGGTGTAAGGTTCGGGGTGGGGTTCACGGTTATGGGTTTAGGGTTTAAAGGTGTAAGGTTCGGGGTGGGGGTTCACGGTTATGGGTTTAGAGTTTAAAGGTTTAAGGTTCGGGGTGGGGTTCACGGTTATGGGTTTAGGGTTAAAGGTGTAAGGTTCGGGGTGGGGTTCACAGTTATGGGTTTAGGGTTAAAGGTGTAAGGTTCGGGGTGGGGTTCACAGTTATGGGTTTAGGGTTAAAGGTGTAAGGTTCGGGGTGGGGTTCACGGTTATGGGTTTAGGGTTAAAGGTGTAAGGTTCGGGGTGGGGTTCACAGTTATGGGTTTAGGGTTTAAAGGTGTAAGGTTCGGGGTGGGGTTCACGGTTATGGGTTCAGGGTTTAAAGGTGTAAGGTTCGGGGTGGGGTTCGCGGTTATGGGTTTAGGGTTTAAAGGTGTAAGGTTCGGGGTGGGGTTCACGGTTATGGGTTCAGGGTTTAAAGGTGTAAGGTTCGGGGTGGGGTTCACGGTTATGGGTTCAGGGTTTAAAGGTGTAAGGTTCGGGGTGGGGTTCGCGGTTATGGGTTTAGGGTTTAAAGGTGTAAGGTTCGGGGTGGGGTTCACGGTTATGGGTTCAGGGTTTAAAGGTGTAAGGTTCGGGGTGGGGTTCACGGTTATGGGTTCAGGGTTTAAAGGTGTAAGGTTCGGGGTGGGGTTCACAGTTATGGGTTTAGGGTTTAAAGGTGTAAGGTTCGGGGTGGGGTTCACGGTTATGGGTTCAGGGTTTAAAGGTGTAAGGTTCGGGGTGGGGTTCACGGTTATGGGTTTAGGGTTTAAAGGTGTAAGGTTCGGGGTGGGGTTCACGGTTATGGGTTCAGGGTTTAAAGGTGTAAGGTTCGGGGTGGGGTTCACGGTTATGGGTTCAGGGTTTAAAGGTGTAAGGTTCGGGGTGGGGTTCACGGTTATGGGTTCAGGGTTTAAAGGTGTAAGGTTCGGGGTGGGGTTCGCGGTTATGGGTTCAGGGTTTAAAGGTGTAAGGTTCGGGGTGGTGTTCACGGTTATGGGTTCAGGGTTTAAAGGTGTAAGGTTCGGGGTGGGGTTCGCGGTTATGGGTTCAGGGTTTAAAGGTGTAAGGTTCGGGGTGGAGTTCACGGTTATGGGTTTAGGGTTTAAAGGTGTAAGGTTCGGGGTGGGGTTCACGGTTATGGGTTCAGGGTTTAAAGGTGTAAGGTTCGGGGTGGGGTTCACGGTTATGGGTTCAGGGTTTAAAGGTGTAAGGTTCGGGGTGGGGTTCACGGTTATGGGTTCAGGGTTTAAAGGTGTAAGGTTCGGGGTGGGGTTCGCGGTGATGGGTTCAGGGTGTAAAGGTGTAAGGTTCGGGGTGGGGGTTCACGGTTATGGGTTTAGGGTTTAAAGGTGTAAGGTTCGGGGTGGGGTTCGCGGTGATGGGTTTAGGGTTCTGGATTTGGTGTCGAGGCCGTGCCGGCGTGGACGTCATCCGCCCGGCGCTCGTTGCTGTAGCAAGCGTCGATCTTCTCGCACAAACAAAGACAAAGCTCCCCCGTGTAGCCTCAGCAAGGCCGGGACAGCACACGAGGGGGTGGGTGGTCAACGCCACGCCCGGCCGCATTTGTCTCCCCCTAGTCACCATGTTTACTGCACGTGGCATCAGGTACTCACACACACACACACCTCTACACAAAGATCCCCCGTGTAGCCTTAACTGACTATTGGGGCAAGTGCTGTTAGCAGCACCTGTGAAGACCGGCACTGCCTCCACACACACCTCTACACAAAGACAAAGATCACCCATGTAGCCTTAACCGACTGTTGGGGCAAGTGTCTGTTAGCAGCACCTGTGAAGGCCGTCACTGGGACACACAATGGGGGTGGGTGGCCAGCACCACAAGGTACTCGTTTTGAGGCCGAGTCGACCTAGGGGAGGCCCCAGGACCGGACACACACAATCATCACCGGGAATCGAACCTCGGGCTCGCCGGGATCGTCGCGAGGCGCTGCTACGCCGCTACGCCCCGTGACCACGTCACCCTTGTTGTCACCCTTGTTGTCGCCACAGGGGCAGATACAGCAGCTGGAGGGCACGTGCTGTGAGCACTGTAAGTATTCCGCGGGGGGAGACAAAGGCGGCCGGGAGTGGCGTTGACCCCCCGCCGCCGCCCCCTCGCGTGCCGTGCCGGCCTTCGTAGGCGCTGCTGCTGCTCGCTAACGGCACTTGCCCCTACAGCCTGTCAAGGCTACGCGGGGGATCTTAGTCTTTTCGATTTAAAGCTTTCGTGACTGCAGGGATTCATCTTCTTGGTTCTTTCGGTAAAGAACGGTGTGAACGCCGCCTGTTACATCCATACGGGGATAGAGCGTTGCGCCCTCGCACGCACGCTCGGGGTTTCCTCCGCGTGCACCAATTCCGCTCATAAACCGCTCATGAATTGGGCAATAACGCCTTGATAACTAGAGGACCGCAGAGCTTGGCGGACAGCCGGTAGCGACGGCTCCTCACCGCCTCCCCGCTCGTCTCTGATTCCGCATCACGGCGTCGCAGATGTTTATGTGCTGCGGGCGGTGGTCGCTTGTGCAGGCTCCGTGAAGGAGGAGGAGTGCAAGAAGGTGCAGGGGAGGCTGAAGTTCCTGACGATCGGGGACTGCAGCACGCTTGCCCCCACGCCCATCACCTACTGCGAAGTGAGACAACGTCGCCATCACAGTCGTCATCATCGTCGTCGGCATCGTCATCATCGTCGTCGTCGTGATCATTATCGTAGTCATCATTATTGTCGTCATCATCGTCATCATCGTCATCAAAACATTGTTGGGGTCATCATCATCGTCGTCGTCATCGTCGTCATCATCGTCGTTATCATCGTAATTATTATTGTGACCATCGTCATCATCATCATCATCATCGTCGTTATTGTCATCATCGGCATTGTTGGGGTCATCATCATCATCGTCATCGTCATCAGCTGCCGATGACGTTAAGTAACACTGCGGTGACTGCCGCCCACCACCCCCAGGGTCGCTGCTCCACCCAGGCCATCTACTCGGTGCACACGCAGTCGGTGACGGGGGCCTGCCGGTGCTGCGCCGCCGCCAGGACGCGTGCGCGCCCCGTCCAGCTGGCGTGCGCCAACGGCTCGTCCGTGCAGCACGAGGTGCTGGACGCGCTGGAGTGCGCGTGCGAGGAGCGCTCGTGCGGCGAGTGAGAGAACCCCCCCTCCCCCCCCACCCCCCCGTGTCACCCAGCGCCCTCCGCTCGTTAGCGATGATTGCAGCGGTAACGACAGCGATGACGGGCGTGGGGAGTCTACGTCTCCTAGCCGCCGCGGCGAGCGGACAAACGACGCGCGAGGGGAGTCGTGGTGGTATTTGCGCGGCTAACGGGAGTACAAATACCACCGCCGCCGCCACGGTATTTACCAGGGCGGCCTACCGGATTCAAATCGCCAACCTCTATCAACAGCAACGCGCGGCGAACGCGACGCTAAGACGAAACTAAAACGACTAAACGGTGTTTTTTTTTCTCCCATTGTGTGTTTCTGTTACGGTCTGTCCACCCAAATAAACTGCTTGTTGCACGGACAATATTCTAATCGCCCATTATCTAGATTCATTTGGGAAGTTCAACCTCTGTAGGTCCCTCTCTTTCCTGTTTAGACCACGCCCCTTCCTCTTTAGACCACACCCCTTCCTCTTTAGACCACGCCCCTTCCTCTTTAGTCCCCTCTCCTTCCTGTTTAGACCACGCCCCTTCCTTTTTAGACCCCTCCCCTTCCTGTTTAGACCACGCCCCTTCCTCTTTAGACCCATCCCCTTCCTGTCTAGACCACGCCCTTCCTTTGTAGACCACGCCCCTTTCTCTCTAGACCACGCCCCCTCCCCTTTAGACCACGCCCCCTTCCTGATTAGCCCCGCCCCCCTCCCTGCACACGTGGTTGGGCTGCTTTGGGTCGTGGGCAGTATCAGTGCTGGGGGCATTGGAGGTAGTGGTGAGGTGGTGGTACCACAATAACACTCTCTCGTAGAGAATCACTAGGTGAATTATACGTGGGTTTATTTTCTACGGTGTCACTCGTGTACATCATTATTATCATCATCATATATTAAGCTTGTTAACCCAGCAAAGCCTCATTGAGTCTCACGGCTCAAGGATAGTTCATACAGACTTCTGGGGCGATTTGCTGTTAGTGAGCTGTGCATATACTCGCCACGCACACTCACCTACACACAGACACACACAAAGACCCACGAATAGCCCTAACAAGGCTGTTGGGGCAAGCGCTGGTAGCGAGCACCTCACAAGGATGTGAAGGCGCAAGAATGGGTGGTGTGTCCGATGGCTTGCGTGGAAACTCGCGCAGCGAAGACAAAGATACCCCTAACAGCCTTATTACACAAAGATAAAGATGCCCCTGCATTGTCTTAACAGACTGTTGGGGCAAGTGCTGTTAGCGAGTAGCACCTAATGAAGGCCTTGACACACACACACACACATGCACACAGATATCAGCACTAATGCACGCGCCTTATGTATGCATGTAGTCCACGTTTATGAATGAATGTTGTAACGTTGATGCGCTATCGTAATTGAGCAAGGTTTGTGTTTGTATCGGCGTTCAGTAAACGTATCTGCGAAAGTCCCGAGTGTCCTCATCGCTTGGCTCGAGATCGCGTTTTGCTCGCCCTTTGCTTCTAAGATCTGTCGTACGCGTGGCGCGCACACACACACGCACGCGCACACGCACACACGCACGCACGCGCACACACGCACGCACGCACGCGCACACACACACGCACGCGCGCACACACACACGCACGCGCACACACGCACGCACGCGCACACACACACGCACGCGCACACACACACGCACGCGCACACGCACACACGCACGCACGCGCACACACGCACGCACGCGCATGCACGCGCACACACGCACGCGCATGCACGCGCACACACGCACGCATGCACCCGCGGTAGAGCCAAGCTTGTAATTAATCCCCCATTGGAATATCCTTTGCCAGTAGCAAAATATGATAATTGTTTTTTTTTAACCCTTTTATCTGGCAAAAAAACTGACACCTTTTTTTTACAAGGAGTCATGTTTGCATAGACCACAATACCTGCGGTCGGAATGCAAACAAAAACCACAACTCTGATCATGTATGCACTGTCCTTGAAGTTGATTGGTCCACACCCGAGACAGCTTTCCTTAGAGCCTAGTCTCACATGGTGTTGGACCAGATGACGCCAAAAGGCGTACAACTCAGAGACAATGCACCATCAGAGTATGAGAGCTCGGGGTTAAGCATTTACACCATTGTAACCTCCTTTGCCAGTAGCAAAAAATATTTGTTTTTTTTACCCTTTTATCTGGCAACCCGGAGAGGGAAGGGAGGCAGGGACAGAGGTCCTTGAGACGGCACAGGGATGAGCAGCGGGGAGGGATGGGGCAGCGGAGGAAAAGGAAACTCTTAAACACATTTTCCAGGTACGGCCCACTGAGATATACAGGATGTGGCGTTGAATGTACTTGCTGATGACCGGTCCCAGCGGTGTCAGGAGGTTTGTGAAGGATGCTGCTACTGGGCAGTTGGAGGCAGTCGCCTTCCAGCGACAACGGAGGGCGGAGGAGCGACGCTCACAACAACGAGCGGAGCGCGGGGGTGGCTGTGTGTGTACACGTGTATGTGTGCACGTGTTGCACGTGTGTGTGTGTACACGTGTGTGTACACGTGTGTGTGTACACGTGTGTGTGTACACGTGTTGCACGTGTGTGTGTGTGTGTACACGTGTGTGTGCACGTGTGTGTGCACGTGTTGCACGTGTGTGTACACGTGTTGCACGTGTGTGTGTACACGTGTGTGTGTGTACACGTGTTTATGTACACGTGTGCGTGTGTACACGTGTTGCACGTGTGTGTGTGTGTACACGTGTGTGTGTGTACACGTGTGTGTGTGTACACGTGTTTGTGTACACGTGTGCGTGTGTACACGTGTTGCACGTGTGTGCGTGTGTACACGTGTGTGTGTACACGTGTGTGTGTGTGTGTGTGCACGTGTGTGTGTGTACACGTGTGCGTGTGTACACGTGTTGCACGTGTGTGCGTGTGTACACGTGTGTGTGTACACGTGTGTGTGTGTGTGTGTGCACGTGTGTGTGTGTACACGTGTGTGTGTGTACACGTGTTGCACGTGTGTGTGTGTACACGTGTGTGTGTGTGTGTGCACGTGTGTGTGTGTACACGTGTGTGTGTGTACACGTGTTGCACGTGTGTGTGGAGTATCACGAGGGGTGTCACCATGGGCAGCTGTCCCCGTCTCCTGCGTTGCCAAGCTCACCACGGACTCCTCTTCGGGCAACAACAATCAACAAGGGGGGGGGGAAGAGAGAGACTTTTTGACTTTTTAAACAACTTTTATTGCCGCCAGCAGCAGCAACAGCACTGGAGGCGATTTCGATATGAAACACACAAAGTCACCAGCAACACAAATGAAAATAATCGCTACAAATCCACGCGCTGTGGCGCTAAAAGCACCGCGCACAACACGAAAGAAAAGCCACGTGGTGGTGGTGGTTGTGGTGGTGGTTGTGGTGGTGGTTGTGGTGGTTGTGGTTGTGGTGGTGGTTGTGGTGGTGGTGGTTGTGGTGGTGGTTGTGGTGGTGGTTGTGGTGGTGGTGGTTGTGGTGGTGGTTGTGGTGGTGGTTGTGGTGGTGGTGGTTGTGGTAGTGGTTGTGGTGGTGGTGGTTGTGGTGGTGGTTGTGGTGGTGGTTGTGGTGGTTGTGGTGGTGGCGGTCGTGGTGGTGGTTGTGGTGGTGGTTGTGGTGGTGGTTGTTGTGGTGGTTGTGGTGGTGGTGGTTGTGGTGGTAATTGTGGTGGTTGTGGTGGTTGTGGTGGTGGTGGTTGTGGTGGTTGTGGTGGTTGTGGTTGTGGTGGTTGTGGTGTTGGCGGTTGTGGTGGTGGTTGTGGTGGTGGTGGTTGTGGTGGTTGTGGTGGTGGCGGTTGTGGTGGTGGTTGTGGTGGTGGTGGTTGTGGTGGTGGTTGTGGTGGTGGTTGTGGTGGTTGTGGTGGTGGCGGTCGTGGTGGTGGTTGTGGTGGTGGTTGTGGTGGTGGTTGTTGTGGTGGTTGTGGTGGTGGTGGTTGTGGTGGTAATTGTGGTGGTTGTGGTGGTTGTGGTGGTGGTGGTTGTGGTGGTTGTGGTGGTTGTGGTTGTGGTGGTTGTGGTGTTGGCGGTTGTGGTGGTGGTTGTGGTGGTGGTGGTTGTGGTGGTTGTGGTTGTGGTGGTTGTGGTGGTGGCGGTTGTGGTGGTGGTTGTGGTGGTGGTGGTTGTGGTGGTTGTGGTTGTGGTGGTTGTGGTGGTTGTGGTTGTGGTGGTGATGGCGGTTGTGGTGGTTGTGGTGGTGGTGGTTGTGGTGGTTGTGGTGGTTGTGGCGGTAGTGGTGGTAGTGGTGGTGGTGATTGTGGTGGTGGTTGTGGCGGTGGTGGTGGTGGTGGTCATCGCGCACGCCACGGTGACGAGCGAGCGCTTCAGAAGGTGAGCACCACGAGGAGGGTGCCGTCCACGCTGCTGCAGAGAGGGGCTTGTCCGGCTCCCCAGCGTTCGAAGAAGACGCTCCGCACATCACCGCCACGTGTGTGGAGAGAGCTGATCAACATCAACAACATCATCATCAACAAGACGACGAGGAGGAGGAGGGGGGGGGCGAGCGAGAGCCCGGACCGCGCGCTCCACCGCGCACCTGCCGGGCGTGAGCGCTCCGCGTGTGTGCACTGAGGACACAGCTGGGACAAGCTGCTCGCAGATGGGGGGGGCGAGGGGATGGGGGGGGGGTCAAGGTCAAGAGGTTATCGTGGCCGAAGCTACTTTTGTTAAACACGGAGATGTTAACCACCTCGCCTGGTGTACAGGAGGTCGTGGGTTCGATCCTGACGCCTGCTGCTGCTGCTGCTGTATATTTGGAGTTTGCGTGTGTCTCTTTCTCTCATCATCATCATCATCATCACGGTGGCTAGGAAATGTTAACTACCTCGCCTGGTGTACAGAAGGTCGTGGGTTCGATCCCGACCCCTTTGACGATGCCTGCTGCTGTATAATTTGGGTTTGCATCTCTCTCCCATCATCATCATCATCGCGGTGGCTAGGAGATGTAAACTACCTCGCCTGGTGTACAGGAGGTCGTGGGTTCGATCCCGATCCCTTGACGATGCCTGCTGCTGTATAATTTGAGTTTGCATCTCTCTCATCATCATCATCGCGGTGGCTATGAGATGTTAACTACCTCGCCTGATGCACAGGAGGTCGTGGGTTCGATCTCTCTCTCTCTCCTCGTGGCCGTCAGTATTGGGAGACACTGAGTGAGTGAGACACCGAGTGAGTGAGACACTGAGTTAGACACCGAGTGAGTGAGACACCGAGAAAGAGCTACGTGGCCCAAGTGTGCCTTGCCTGCCAAGATAAGAACAACGTTTGAGTTTTGATCGTCTGAATCGTGTGGTTGTTGCCGTCACCGCCGCCGTCACCGCTTTACACCCTCAGCCCGATTCCTTGCACAGAGGATCTCCTTCATCTGCCCTGGCTGACAGTCATCCCCAAAGACAAAGATCCCCCGTGTAGCCTGTAGCAGACTGTAGGGGCAAGTGCTGTTAGCGAGTAACAACTGTGAAGGCCGGCACGGCACACGAGGTGGTGGGTGGCCAGCACCACGCCCGGCCGCCTTTGTCTCCCCAGTGATGATGTTTAACTACACAGCGCACCAGGTACTTGTTTGAGGCTAATTCGACCTCAACCCCACTCACACACTCACCCATTTACACTCACACACTCACGAATTTACTCACCCACCCACTCACAAACTCACTCACTCACTCAACCACACACTCACAAACTCACTCACTCATTCACCCACCCACTCACAAACTCACTCACTCACCCACCCACCCACTCACAAACTCACTCACTCACCCACCCACTCACAAATTTATTCATACGCTCACCCACTGAGACATTTACGCACTCACCCACTTACAAACCCACACACCCACTCACTCACCCACTCATTCACCCACTCAGCCACTCATTCACCCACTCACGCACTCATTCACCCACTCATTCACCCACTCATTCACTCACTCACCCACTCATTCACCCACTCACCCACTCATTCACCCACTCATTCACCCACTCACCCACCCACTCACCCACCTACACACTCACCAAATGTCACACTGCCCCAAGACAAAGACAAAGATTCCCCGTATAACCTTTACGGACTGTTGGGGCATGGGCTCATCCTGGACATCTGTAAAACAAAAAAAGCTTCATAGCTCATCGGATTCCTCCTGAAGTCTAAATCAAGATGTCTCTCTCCGTGTGTGTGTGTGTGCACGTGTTGCACGTGTGTGCGTACACGTGTGTACGCGTGTACACGTGTTGCACGTGTGTGTGACCACGTGGAATGTTGTTCCAACGTTAGCCCGGCATTGGCATGGCGGGTGAGTAAGGCATCACCACTGTGAGCTGATGTGCACTGGTGATGGCATGGCGGGTGAGTAAGGCACCACCACTGAGTTGATGTGCACTGGTGATGACACGGCGGGTGAGTAAGGCATCACCACTGAGTTGATGTGCACTGGTGATGGCATGGCGGGTGAGTAAGGCACCACCACTGAGTTGATGTGCACTGGTGATGGCATGGCGGGTGAGTAAGGCATCACCACTGAGTTGATGTGCACTGGTGATGACATGGCGGGTGAGTAAGGCACCACCACTGAGTTGATGTGCACTGGTGATGGCATGGCTGGTGAGGAAGGCATCACCACTGAGTTGATGTGCACTGGTGATGACATGGCGGGTGAGGAAGGCATCACCACCGAGTTGATGTGCACTGGTGATGACATGGCGGGTGAGGAAGGCATCACCACCGAGTTGATGTGCACTGGTGATGACATGGCGGGTGAGGAAGGCATCACCACTGAGTTGATGTGCACTGGTGATGACATGGCGGGTGAGGAAGGCATCACCACTGAGTTGATGTGCACTGGTGATGGCATGGCGGGTGAGTAAGGCATCACCACCGAGTTGATGTGCACTGGTGATGACATGGCGGGTGAGTAAGGCATCACCACCGAGTTGATGTGCACTGGTGATGACATGGCGGGTGAGTAAGGCATCACCACTGAGTTGATGTGCACTGGTGATGACATGGCGGGTGAGGAAGGCATCACCACTGAGTTGATGTGCACTGGTGATGACATGGCGGGTGAGTAAGGCATCACCACTGAGTTGATGTGCACTGGTGATGACATGGCGGGTGAGTAGGCATCACCACCGAGTTGATGTGCACTGGTGATGACATGGCGGGTGAGTAAGGCACCACCACTGAGTTGATGTGCACTGGTGATGGCATGGCTGGTGAGGAAGGCATCACCACTGAGTTGATGTGCACTGGTGATGACATGGCGGGTGAGGAAGGCATCACCACCGAGTTGATGTGCACTGGTGATGACATGGCGGGTGAGGAAGGCATCACCACCGAGTTGATGTGCACTGGTGATGACATGGCGGGTGAGGAAGGCATCACCACTGCGTTGATGTGCACTGGTGATGACATGGCGGGTGAGGAAGGCATCACCACTGAGTTGATGTGCACTGGTGATGACATGGCGGGTGAGGAAGGCATCACCACTGAGTTGATGTGCACTGGTGATGACATGGCGGGTGAGTAAGGCATCACCACCGAGTTGATGTGCACTGGTGATGACATGGCGGGTGAGTAAGGCATCACCACCGAGTTGATGTGCACTGGTGATGACATGGCGGGTGAGTAAGGCATCACCACTGAGTTGATGTGCACTGGTGATGACATGGCGGGTGAGGAAGGCATCACCACTGAGTTGATGTGCACTGGTGATGACATGGCGGGTGAGTAAGGCATCACCACCGAGTTGATGTGCACTGGTGATGACATGGCGGGTGAGGAAGGCATCACCACCGAGTTGATGTGCACTGGTGATGACATGGCGGGTGAGTAAGGCATCACCACTGAGTTGATGTGCACTGGTGATGACATGGCGGGTGAGGAAGGCACCACCACTGAGTTTATGTGCACTGGTGATGACATGGCGGGTGAGTAAGGCATCACCACCGAGTTGATGTGCACTGGTGATGACATGGCGGGTGAGGAAGGCATCACCACTGAGTTGATGTGCACTGGTGATGACATGGCGGGTGAGGAAGGCATCACCACTGAGTTGATGTGCACTGGTGATGGCATGGCGGCTGAGTAAGGCACCACCACTAAGTTGATGTGCACTGGTGATGACACGGCGGGTGAGTAAGGCATCACCACTGAGTTGATGTGCACTGGTGATGGCATGGCGGGTGAGTAAGGCACCACCACTGAGTTGATGTGCACTGGTGATGGCATGGTGGGTGAGTAAGGCATCACCACTGAGTTTATGTGCACTGGTGATGACATGGCGGGTGAGTAGGCATCACCACCGAGTTGATGTGCACTGGTGATGGCATGGCGGGTGAGTAAGGCACCACCACCGAGTTGATGTGCACTGGTGATGACATGGCGGGTGAGTAAGGCATCACCACCGAGTTGATGTGCACTGGTGATGACATGGCGGGTGAGGAAGGCATCACCACTGAGTTGATGTGCACTGGTGATGGCATGGCGGGTGAGGAAGGCATCACCACTGAGTTGATGTGCACTGGTGATGGCATGGCGGGTGAGGAAGGCATCACCACTGAGTTGATGTGCACTGGTGATGGCATGGCGGGTGAGGAAGGCATCACCACTGAGTTGATGTGCACTGGTGATGGCATGGCGGGTGAGGAAGGCATCACCACTGAGTTGATGTGCACTGGTGATGGCATGAAGAGGACATGGTCCAGCACATCGTCACACTCACCACTCCTCACCACTCACCCACGTAGCCCACCCTGCCCACCCTCCCCCTTCTCCCCCCCCCCTTTCCCCCCGCCCCCCGGCCCCGCTAATGAGTGGTGCTGCTCGTAATTGGCGTCTCGGACACTTCCCGGCGCGGCGGAGCTGATGATGATGATGATGACGATGGCTGCTAACTCCTCAGGATAATAATGATGATGATGATGGAGGGGGATGGAGGAGGAGGATGCTGTAGGAGGATGATGGTGAGCTCTGCTCACTGATGATGATGATGGCTGCTAACTCCTCAGGATAATAATGATGATGATGATGGAGGGGGATGTAGGAGGATGATGTAGGAGGAGGATGATGGTGAGCTCTGCTCACTGATGATGATGATGAGGAAGCGCTGCGAACGATGCTGATGTGGAGCAGGAGGAGGAGGAGGAGGAAGACAGATGAGGAGGTGGACGAGGAGGAGGAGGAGGAGTGCTGGAATTGTGATGAGAAGGGAGGAGGGAATGATGAGGAGGAGAATGACTTTGTGTAGCAGTGGGAGGGGGGGGCATGACGAGGAGGGGGGCGGGGGGCGGGGGGAGGGTCGCTGGCGCAGGAGGCAGAGCGAGAGTCGCGACTCCGCGCAGCAGCCCTCACCTGGCGCGCACCCTCGGCGCGTGAGTCCCCGTGTCTCTCTCTCTCTCTGTGTGTCTCTGTCTGTGTCTCTGTCTGTGTCTCTGTGTCTCTGTGTGTGTCTCTGTCTGTGTCTCTGTCTGTGTCTCTGTGTGTGTCCCTGTCTCTGTCTCTGTGTGTCTCTGTCTGTGTCTCTGTGTCTCTCTGTGTGTCTCTGCGTCTTTGTGTCTGCGTCTCTGTGTCTGTGTCTCTGTGTCTGTGTCTCTGTGTCTCTGTGTCTGTGTCTCTATGTGTCTCTCTGTGTCTCAGTCTCGGTGTATCTGTCTCTGTGTCTCTGTCTCGTGTATCTGTGTCTCTGTCTGTGACTACTGTGTGAGTTTGTCTCTGTGTCTCTGTCTGTGTCTCACTGTGAGTCTCTCCACCTCTCTCCCCGTGTCTCTCCCACTCTCCATCTCCCCTGTGTCTCACTCTCTCCCCGTATCTCCACCTGTCCGTGTCTCTCTGTCCGTATATCTCTGTGTGTCTCACTCCGTATCTCTCTCTTCCCCATATCCATCATCTCCCCGTATATCCCCCTCGCTCCCTCTCCTCCTCTCCCGCATCTCCCTCTCCTATCCCTCACGGTGTATCCTCTCAATATCTCCCTCTCAATATCCGTGACACCACACGCACCTTACCAACCTGCTGTGCGTGTCTAAGTGTGTGTGTGTGTCTGTGTGTGTCTAAGTGTGTGTGCGTGTCTAAGTGTGTGTGTCTAAGTGTGCGTGTGTGTCTAAGTGCGTGTGTCTACGTGTGTGTCTAAGTGTGTGTCTAAGTGTGTGTGTGTGTCTAAGTGTGTGTGTGTGTCTAAGTGTGTGTGTGTGTGTGTCTAAGTCTGTGTGTCTGTGTGTGTCTGTGTGTCTAAGTGTGTGTCTGTGTCTAAGTGTGTGTGTGTCTGTGTGTGTCTAAGTGTGTGTGTCTGTGTGTGTGTCTAAGTGTGTGTGTGTCTGTGTGTGTGTCTAAGTGTGTGTCTGTGTCTAAGTGTGTGTGTCTGTGTGTGTGTGTCTAAGTGTGTGTGTCTGTATGTGTCTGTGTGTGTCTGTGTGTCTAAGTGTGTCTGTGTGTGTGTCTAAGTGTGTGTGTCTGTGTGTGTCTAAGTGTGTGTCTAAGTGTGTGTGTGTGTCTAAGTGTGTGTGTGTGTCTAAGTGTGTGTGTGTGTGTGTGTGTCTAAGTCGGTGTGTCTGTGTGTGTCTGTGTGTCTAAGTGTGTGTCTGTGTCTAAGTGTGTGTGTGTCTGTGTGTGTCTAAGTGTGTGTGTCTGTGTGTGTGTCTAAGTGTGTGTGTGTCTGTGTGTGTGTCTAAGTGTGTGTGTCTGTATGTGTCTGTGTGTGTCTGTGTGTCTAAGTGTGTCTGTGTGTGTGTCTAAGTGTGTGTGTCTGTGTGTGTCTAAGTGTGTGTGTGTCTGTGTGTGTAAGTGTGTGTGTGTGTCTAACTGTGTGTGTCTGTGTGTGTAAGTATGTGCGTCTAAGTGTGTGTGTGTGTCTGTGTGTGTGTCTAAGTGTGTGTGTGTCTAAGTGTGTGTGTGTGTCTGTGTGTGTCTAAGTGTGTGTGTGTGTCTGTGTGTGTCTAAGTGTGTGTGTGTGTGTGTCTGTGTGTGTGTGTTGCATCAGCAGGGCATGCTCATGAGACCGTCTGCCATGGGGAGCTGGAACCTGCCGAGCGCCATCCGCTCCTGCAGCAGCGCCACGTGCTCCGTGGGTGAGAGACGGCGCGCACACGCACGCACTGGCACACACACACACCTCACACACACTCACACACCTCTACACACACTCACACACTCACACACACACCTCTACACACACTCACACACACACACTCACACACACACCTCTACATACACTCACACACACATACACTCACACACACTCACTCACTCACACACTCACACACTCACTCACACACTCACACACACACACTCACACACACACTCACACACTCACACCTCTACACACACACTCACTCACACACACACCTCTACACACACACACCTCTACACACACACACGCATCGCTCGGCTTCTTGTATCAGTGCAAGAGAGGTCGCCTTGCAAGCGACAAGGACCCTGAACTGGGCTGCAAACTCTCACGTTGGAGGGTGCGCTGTTGGGCAGTCGTGGTTATTCAAACCCCCCTCGGGCACCCGATTAGTGCGGCTTTAGATGCTGACAGAGCGGATCAACATCGTTCCCCGGCCGTGTTAAGTGACGTCACTGGTCGTGTTAAGTGACGTCACTGGTCGTGTTAAGTGCCGTCACGGGCCATGGATGAGTGATTAAGTGGGTGAGCAAGTGGGTGGGTGGGTGAGTGAGTGAGAGGGTGAGTGGGTGAGTGAGTGGGTGAGCGAGCGGTTGAGTGAGTCGGTGAGTGAGTGGGTAAGTTGGTGAGCGAGTGCATGAGTGAGATGGGTGAGTGAGTGGGTGAGCGAGTGGGCGAGCGAGTGGGTGAGCGAGTGGGTGGGTGGGTGAGTGAGAGGGTGAGTGGGTGAGTGAGTGGGTGAGCGAGCGATTGAGTGAGTCGGTGAGTGAGTGGGTAAGTTGGTGAGCGAGTGCATGAGTGAGATGGGTGAGTGAGTGGGTGAGTGAGTGGGCGAGCGAGTGGGCGAGCGAGTTCACGTTCCAAGTTGATGATGATGGTGGTGTGTGACAAGGTGAGAATATTCACGAGGGCTGGATGGAGGACACCAGGACGACACTTAGCAGAACAAGTGGACAGCACACTTAGAACAATCATGACACTTCCACTTTACATCGCGTCTAAGAATGTGCAACAACACCACGAGCACCTGTGCCTCGTGCGAGCTCTGGACACCACGTGGAGATGATTCCCAGTCACGAGTTGACAACGATGGCGGATAAAGTGGGAGACTCTTTGACTTTCTGAAGCTATTAACATCACATTTGTTATCATGCCACAGCGTATTATTATTATTATTTCCATTGAAAACGACAGTCCCATGTAAGTGTTAACATTGTTTTGAAGCATCCTGTATCAGCGCCCTTGCTGTAGATTCCCTGTTCCAGTTGCTTGACGCGACTTGGTCGGCCCTAGCCTTGAACCAGAGGTCGCAACCGGGTACCCGATACCCGTACCCTACCCGATACCCGGCTACCAGTACCCGGCCGGGTACGGGTAGGCCGTGAGTCACTGGTGAGTAACCGTTTGTCACTCATTTCGGGAAGGGTAGGGTAGGGAACGGGTACCCGTACCCGGCCGGGTACGGGTACCCGTTTGCCACCCTGGTGCGGCCGGGTACGGGTAAGGAATCAAAACCTCTGCCTTGATCCCGAGCCACCGGGCGATGTGGAGCGTGGGGGGAGGAGCGGTGGCGCAGCGGTTAGCGCCCACTGCGCTACGACTCCCGCTCACGGCCACCAACAGCACCGGTGACGATTATCTGAACCGGTCCTGGGCGCCCTCCCCTAGGTCGACTCGGCCTCAAAGCGAGTACCTTGCGGTGTGTAGTGAGCATCGTCACTGGGGAGACAAAGGCGGCCCGGGCGTGGTGCTGGCCACCGACCCCCATCGGGTGCCACAGTGCCACCATCACAGGTGCTCATACCAGCACTTGCCCCTACAGTCGGTTAAGGCTACACGGGGGAGCTTTGTCTTTGTGTAGAGGTGTGTGTGTGTGTGTAGGCAGTGACGGTCTTCACAGGTACTGTACTGCTAACAGCACTTGCCCCTACAGTCGGCTAAGGCTACACGGGGGAGCTTTGTCTTTGTGTAGAGGTGTGTGTGTGGAGGCAGTGACGGCCTTCACAGGTGCTGCTAACAGCACTTGCCCCTACAGTCAGTTAAGGCTACACGGGGGAGCTTTGTCTTTGTGTAGAGGTGTGTGTGTGTGGAGGCAGTGACGGCCTTCACAGGTGCTTCTAACAGCACTTGCCCCTACAGTCAGTTAAGGCTACACGGGGGATCTTTGTCTTTGTGTAGAGGTGTGTGTGTGTGGAGGCAGTGACGGCCTTCACAGGTGCTGCTAACAGCACTTGCCCCTACAGTCAGTTAAGGCTACACGGGGGAGCTTTGTCTTTGTGTAGAGGTGTGTGTGTGTGGAGGCAGTGACGGCCTTCACAGGTGCTTCTAACAGCACTTGCCCCTACAGTCGGTTAAGGCTACACGGGGGAGCTTTGTCTTTGTGTAGAGGTGTGTGTGTGTGGAGGCAGTGCCGGCCTTCACAGGTGCTTCTAACAGCACTTGCCCCTACAGTCGGCTAAGGCTACACGGGGGGGGGGCTGTGGGGTGAGGTGGCATCTTTGTTTTCTGCACAACGTGGGCGACTCGGATGGCTCAAAGGGCCAATGGCAGCTGTGTTGTTGTTGTTGCAGCGTCGGCCACGCGCGCGAGAGTTGTGATGGTACAACACGAATGTGTGTCCAGGGTGGCGGTGGGGCACGGCGTGGGTCATCGCCCCAGCTGTTCTGGCGAAGTCGCCGACGTCACTGACCGCTGACGTCACTGACTTCAATGACGTCACTGATTTCAATGACTTCGCTGACGTCACTGTATATCACAACTACCCCCAACCCTATCACTCCCCCTATCACTACCTTAACCCCTACCACTCCCCCAATCACCGCCTCTAACCCATATCACAACTACCCCAACCCCTATCACTACCTTAACCCCTATCACTCCCCCAATCACCGCCTCTAACCCATATCACAACTACCCCAACCCCTATCACTGCCCCTATCACTATCTTAACCCCTACCACTCCCCCAATCACCACCTCTAACCCACATCACAACTACCCCAACCCCTATCACTACCCCTATCACTATCTTAACCCCTACCACTCCCCCAATCACCACCTCTAACCAATATCACAACTACCCCAACCCCTATCACTACCCCTATCACTACCTTAACCCTTACCACTCCCCCAATCACCACCTCTAACCCACATCACAACTACCCCAACCCCTATCACTACCCCTATCACTACCTTAACCCCTATCACTCCCCCAATCACCACCTCTAACCCCTATCACAACTACCCCAACCCCTATCACTACCTTAACCCCTATCACTCCCCCAATCACCGCCTCTAACCCATATCACAACTACCCCAACCCCTATCACTACCCCTATCACTACCTTAACCCCTATCACTCCCCCAATCACCACCTCTAACCCCTATCACAACTACCCCAACCCCTCTCACTACCTTAACCCCTATCACTCCCCCAATCACCACCTCTAACCCCTATCACAACTACCCCAACCCCTATCACTACCTTAACCCCTATCACTCCCCCAATCACCGCCTCTAACCCATATCACAACTACCCCAACCCCTATCACTACCCCTATCACTACCTTAACCCCTATCACTCCCCCAATCACCACCTCTAACCCCTATCACAACTACCCCAACCCCTATCACTACCCCTATCACTATCTTAACCCCTACCACTCCCCCAATCACCACCTCTAACCCCTATCACAACTACCCCAACCCCTATCACTGCCCCTATCACTATCTTAACCCCTACCACTCCCCCAATCACCACCTCTAACCCACATCACAACTACCCCAACCCCTATCACTACCCCTATCACTATCTTAACCCCTACCACTCCCCCAATCACCACCTCTAACCCATATCACAACTACCCCAACCCCTATCACTACCCCTATCACTACCTTAACCCTTACCACTCCCCCAATCACCACCTCTAACCCACATCACAACTACCCCAACCCCTATCACTACCCCTATCACTACCTTAACCCCTATCACTCCCCCAATCACCACCTCTAACCCCTATCACAACTACCCCAACCCCTATCACTACCTTAACCCCTATCACTCCCCCAATCACCGCCTCTAACCCATATCACAACTACCCCAACCCCTATCACTACCCCTATCACTACCTTAACCCCTATCACTCCCCCAATCACCACCTCTAACCCCTATCACAACTACCCCAACCCCTATCACTACCTTAACCCCTATCACTCCCCCAATCACCACCTCTAACCCCTATCACAACTACCCCAACCCCTATCACTACCTTAACCCCTATCACTCCCCCAATCACCACCTCTAACCCCTATCACAACTACCCCAACCCACTCTCACTTCCTCATCTTCCCCTTGGCCGTGACCGACGCAGAGCGAACAGCTGCGATGGTCACGTGGCACGTGGGTCCAGCCACACGTGGCCGGTCACGTGTGGCCGGTCACGTGTGGCCGCTGTGACGATGTCCCCTTGCGCTGCTGATGAGAACCTCCAAGGGTGAAGAGGCAGTCCCCCATCCCCCCCCCTACTCCCCCAAGGGGCGTCTGTGACTTCGAGCAGTCGTTGGTTTCAAGCGAGCCTGGCGCGCTTGCTGATGAGTCCCGGCAAAGTGGAAACCGCTCGCTCGCTTACTCAGCCGCTCGCTCGCACGGCCGCTGCGTTTGTGGACAACTCTGGGTGCTGGGGGTGTCGTCCCGACCAGTTCGTGATGATTGGGTCAAGACAATCTCATTCTTGTTGACGCAAATGTTCCACTCCAAGCGCCATCATCATCATCAGTACCACCACCACATTTATACTCAACATGAAACAATGCGATATCTAAACGATGAGATAAAAAAAACTAGCCGTTGTAGATTGAAATAGCATCACTTACTGTAGAAGGCTTCCTCATAATTTACGGACCATCTCCTGCCCAACAAGAACACTCAAGACTTCCTGACTCACGGTGTGTCACTGTGTGTGTCACTGCGTGTCGCTGTGAGTGTCACTGTGTGTGTGTCACTGTGTGTCTGTCACTGTGTGTGTGTCACTGTGTGTGTGACTGTGCGTAGTGGGGAGCGGTGGTGTAGCGGTTAGCGCGCTGCGCTACGAACCTGGCGACTCGGGTTCGATTCCCGCTCACGGCCAACAACCAGTGACGATTATCTGAACCGGTCCTGGGCCTCCCCTAGGTCGACTCAGCCTGAAATGAGTACCTGGTGCTGTGTGTGTAAACATCGCCACTGGGG
This sequence comes from Lampetra fluviatilis, assembly GCF_964198595.1. Classification (NCBI taxonomy): domain Eukaryota; kingdom Metazoa; phylum Chordata; class Hyperoartia; order Petromyzontiformes; family Petromyzontidae; genus Lampetra; species Lampetra fluviatilis. The sequence goes on along the minus strand of NC_136338.1, from coordinate 885,900 downwards.
AGACAAAGGCGGTCGGGCGTGGTGCTGGCCACCCACCCCCTCGTGTACCGTTCCGGCCTTCATAGGTGCTCGCTAACAGCACTTGCCCCTACGGTCTGTTAAAGCTATACGGGGGATCATTGTCATTGTCACTGTGTGTGTGTCACTCTGTTGTGGGGAGCAGCATCTCCACCCCGCCATACTCGCCCCCACCTCCTTCCTCCTCTTTGCTCATTCTCCCCTCCCCCCCTCTCCCCCACCTCCTCCTCTTACCCCCACCCCCCACTTGACGTCCGTTCTGCTGACCTTCTCCTGCACCTAGCCTGGCACAGCAGTCAACCCATGGCACCTGCAGGGTGTGTCCCGTGACCTCCTCCTCCTCCACCTAGCCTGGTACAGCAGTCACCCCATGGCACCTGCAGGGTCTGTCCCGTGACCTCCTCCTGCACCTAGCCTGGTACAGCAGTCAACCCATGGCACCTGCTGGGTCTGTCCCGTGACCTCCTCCTGCACCTAGCCTGGTACAGTAGTCAACCCATGGAACCTGCTGGGTCTGTCCCGTGACCTCCTCCTGCACCTATCCACAGCAGTGGAGTGACGACCGCTGATGCTGATGGTGGTGATGGTGGTGATGGTGGTGGTGGTGATGGTGGTGATGGTGGTGGTGGTGATGGTGGTGATGGTGGTGGTGATGATGGTGGTGGTGGTGGTGATGGTGGTGGTGATGATGGTGGTGGTGGTGATGATGGTGGTGGTGATGGTGATGGTGGTGGTGATGATGGTGGTGGTGGTGGTGATGGTGGTGGTGATGGTGGTGGTGATGGTGGTGGTGATGGTGGTGGTGATGGGGTGGTGATGGTGATGGTGGTGGTGGTGGTGATGGTGGTGGTGATGGTGGTGGTGATGGTGGTGGTGATGATGGTGGTGGTGGTGGTGATGGTGGTGGTGATGGTGGTGGTGATGATGGTGGTGGTGATGATGGTGGTGGTGATGGTGATGGTGGTGGTGATGGTGGTGGTGATGGTGATGGTGGTGGTGATGGTGGTGGTGATGGTGGTGGTGATGATGGTGGTGGTGATGATGGTGGTGGTGATGGTGGTGGTGATGGTGGTGGTGATGGTGGTGGTGATGGTGGTGGTGATGGTGGGGATGATGATGATTGTTATATTTAGCACGAAGGGGTTGGACAGCGCCAGCGAGGAGTGAAGTTTGACGTTTGGCAGCGCGGAGCCAATAATTAGCGGCGCTTAATTATCATGCCGGAGGAGGGGGGGGGGGGAGAGGAGGGGGAGGGGGGGGGGAGAGGAGGGGGAGGGGGGGGAGGTGTTGAAGAGGAGAGGACGAGCGAGGAGGGGGAACGGGGAGGAGTTGGAGGGGGGGTGGGGAGGGAGGAAGAGGTGAGAGGAGGGAATGGGAAGAAATAAAGAGGAGAGGATGAGAAGGAGGGAGTGGGAAGGAGGGGGGAGGAGGTGAGGGGAGGGGAGGGGGGAGGAGGATGAGGAGGAGGAAGTGATGAGGTGATAATGAGGAGGTGATGACGATGAAGATGAGGAGGGATATTTACAGTGTTGGGGAAAACCGCCAAGGGCGTTTCCCCAACAGCGCAGACCGGCGTGGTGAAGTGTGGGGAAGTGTGGTGGAGTGTGGTGAAGTGTGGTGAAGTGTGGTGAAGTGTGGTGAAGTGTGGTGGAGTGTGGTGAAGTGTGGGGAAGTGTGGTGGAGTGTGGTGAAGTGTGGTGAAGTGTGGGGAAGTGTGGTGAAGTGTGGTGATGTGTGGTGAAGTGTGGTGGAGTATGGTGGAGTGTGGTGAAGTGTGGTGAAGTGTGGTGAAGTATGGTGGAGTGTGGTGAAGTGTGGTGAAGTGTGGTGAAGTGTGGTGACGTGTGGTGAAGTGTGGTGGAGTATGGTGGAGTGTGGTGAAGTGTGGTGAAGTGTGGTGAAGTGTGGTGGAGTGTGGTGAAGTGTGGTGAAGTGTGGTGAGGTGTGGTGAAGTGTGGTGAAGTGTGGTGACGTGTGGTGAGGTGTGGTGAAGTGTGGTGAGGTGTGGTGAAGTATGGTGAAGTATGGTGAAGTGTGGTGCCGTGTGGTGACGTGTGGTGAAGTGTGGTGAGGTGTGGTGGAGTGTGGTGAAGTGTGGTGAGGTGTGGTGAAGTGTGGTGAGGTGTGGTGAGGTGTGGTGAAGTGTGGTGAGGTGTGGTGAGGTGTGGTGAAGTGTGGTGAGGTGTGGTGAGGTGTGGTGAAGTGTGGTGAGGTGTGGTGAAGTGTGGTGAAGTAAGTGGAAAGGTTGCCACGATTCTCAGAATCAGTATTTCTTCTGCAGGGAGAAATCCGATGTGCTGTAAAGCTCTTTACTCACGGATGCCCAGTAAGGAGCACGGGCTCAGGACGTCACAACGACAAACACCAATCACCAATCACCAATCATCAATCACGCGTCAGCAGCGCAAAGTACACGGCAGGGAAACAGATCACAGCCCCAAACCCAAACACAGCCACACACTCAACACCAAGCCACCCCCTTCATGCCTGCAGGCAAAGCCCGCCGCGGTCACGAACTTTCATCACAGCTTGTGTGGATAGCAGCAGCAACAGCAGCAGGTGATAGCTGTTGTGTCAATGTGTTACTGGCACCTTGACATCACAGCAGCAGCAGTAGCAGCAGGTGATAGCTGTTGTGTCAATGTGTTACTGGCACCTTGACATCACAGCAACAGCAGCAGCAGCAGCAGGTGATAGCTGTTGTGTCAATGTGTTACTGGCACCTTGACATCACAGCAGCAGCAGCAGCATCAGCAGGTGATAGCTGTTGTGTCAATGTGTTACTGGCACCTTGACATCACAGCAGCAGCAGCAGCATCAGCAGGTGATAGCTGTCGTGTCAATGTGTTACTGGCACCTTGACATCACAACAACAGCAGCAGCATCAGCAGGTGATAGCTGTTGTGTCAATGTGTTACTGGCACCTTGACATCACAGCAGCAGCAGCAGCATCAGCAGGTGATAGCTGTTGTGTCAATGTGTTACTGGCACCTTGACATCACAACAACAGCAGCAGCAGCAGCAGCAGCAGGTGATAGCTGTTGTGTCAATGTGTTACTGGCACCTTGACATCACAGCAGCAGCAGTAGCAGCAGGTGATAGCTGTTGTGTCAATGTGTTACTGGCACCTTGACATCACAGCAGCAGCAGCAGCAGCAGCAGGTGATAGCTGTTGTGTCAATGTGTTACTGGCACCTTGACATCACAGCAGCAGCAGCAGCATCAGCAGGTGATAGCTGTTGTGTCAATGTGTTACTGGCACCTTGACATCACAGCAACAGCAGCAGCAGGTGATAGCTGTTGTGTCAATGTGTTACTGGCACCTTGACATCACAGCAGCAGCAGCAGCATCAGCAGGTGATAGCTGTCGTGTCAATGTGTTACTGGCACCTTGACATCACAGCAGCAGCAGTAGCAGTAGGTGATAGCTGTCGTGTCAATGTGTTACTGGCACCTTGACATCACAACAGCAGTAGCAGCAGGTGATAGCTGTCGTGTCAATGTGTTACTGGCACCTTGACATCACAACAGCAGCAGCAGCAGGTGATAGCTGTTGTGTCAATGTGTTACTGGCACCTTGACATCACAACAGCAGCATCAGCAGGTGATAGCTGTCGTGTCAATGTGTTACTGGCACCTTGACATCACAACAACAGCAGCAGCAGCAGCAGGTGATAGCTGTTGTGTCAATGTGTTACTGGCACTTTGACATCACAACAACAGCAACATCAGCAGGTGATAGCTGTTGTGTCAATGTGTTACTGGCACCTTGACATCACAACAACAGCAGCAGCAATAATAATCATTGATGATGATTATGGTAACGCATTCACCTTGGGAAGTCCTCACATAGTCTCACTAAAGACGCGAATTCGAGAGAGTTTTTGATACTTAATTTGGAGGTTTCGTGACTGCAGGAATTACTCTTTGGTTCTTTCGGTAAAGTCACGTAGAAAGAGAAAGTAATAAATTAAATACTAGCATACGACGTTTCGATTGCAACACAAGCAATCATCATCAGGTATATATGAAATAGAAACACAAATCTAGTATACTTAGAAATGTAATGTTATACAATGTTATCCGACTATCTGTTGTATTACATTACATTTCTAAGTATACTAGATTTGTGTTTTCTATTTCATTTATACCTGATGATGATTGCTTGTGTTGCAATCGAAACGTCGTACGCTAGTATTTAATTTATTATTTTCTCTTTATACGTGACTTTACCGAAAGCACCAAAGAGTAGAGTTTTGATGCCCACGTTTGGGATGTTTCGTGGCCGTCAACTCCGTTCGTGGAGAGCGCTTACTCAGGGAGGGGAGGTGGGTGGGGTGGGGTGTGCCACTGAGATCTCCGCACAGATAGATTCAAGAATCCATTGGTAGAAGGGCGAGCGAAACTCCGGATCGGATATCGCCTCCTGCGTCTCATCCAGCAGCCAGGCATTGGCGGTGTTTATCGGCAAGGAGCAGGTTTTGACACCCAGTGTCTCATCAGCAGTCGAGTCGGGGCTGGCTTCAGCCCGTGCTGGTGAACGGGCCCGATGTTTACAAGCGAGGATCCATCTCCCTCCTTAAGGAGATTGGGAAGGATGTGGGACATCCCGCGCCACTCAGCTCTCTATAAATACTCACTCCGCGTGTTTATCCAGCCTTCTGTCACCACACACACACAGACACACACACACAACAACAACCGCCATTCGCCACTAAGTGGCGGTGACGTCACCACGACGCTTGTGCCAGGCCATGTGCACCTTGAGGCCACGTGAAGTGTCGAACGCCCGCTGGCAGGAGGTCACGGGGCAGACCCAGCAGGTGCCACGGGTCGACTGACTGAGATGACCGCGATGACTGGCTGATGCACCACCTGTGCCCCCTACTGTGCCAACTTGCTGCGCTTTAGCCACCCGGCGCTCCGCTCGTTGTTGTGAGCGTCGCTCCTCCGCCCTCCGTTGTTGCTGGAGGGCGACTGGCTCCAACTGCCCAGTAGCGTCCTTCACGAGCCTCCTCCACTGAGGCCGATCTTGACACCGCTGGTACCAGTCAT